>NC_083730.1:74681824-74986221 GCF_028564815.1 Eubalaena glacialis
CTCGTAATACAAACGCTTAACATTTCCTTGGCCTCTGCTATGCGCCCGACGCTCTGCATCTATCCGCTCGTAGGCTCACAGCAGCCTTTGGAGGTGAGGATGCTGAGGCTCAGAGCGAGGCTGTGCCTTGCTCAAGGTCACACAGAGTCAGCGGCAGAGTCCAGGGAGCCAGAAAAAAGCCCCCAACCTCCACCCCTGGCCTGGGATCGTGCTGGCTGAGTATTTGAGTGCTGGTGAATCTTCTCTATACCAGCAAGTGCTCTATGTAAGGGGGAAGGTAATAATTTAGCAGCAGGTAAAGCTATGTCAAGGGAAGACTTGTGCCGCTAAATCTGCCTTGTAGAGGAGGAAATATTGCTAAGAGGATGCTGGTTCTTGGCGCCTGTGCGAAGACCATAAAAGCACAGCACACCTCGTGGCCCATAAACACCTGTAAGATGCAAGCATTCAAAGTGAGCAGGTATCCACTTCCACAAACGGAACCCAGAAAAGTACTCCAGAATGCCTTCAAAGATTGAAGCAATGATATTTCATCTAAGAAATATTGGGAAGAAACATTCAAGTCCCATACAATGGAAACCTGTCCCTTAATGGGATAAGACGCAGGGGTTAAAGTCACATTTATGCTGAATGCTTGTAATGCACTCACACCTCGTTAGGTGTAAAAGCAGGGTATAAAAATGTATAAACAGCATACTTTCAACGGGGTGTGGGTGCTTAGAGGATGGACTGAAAAAAAAGCTTACAGTGTCCTGTAAGCATGACAGTGGCCCTTTCTTTCTATTTTCCTTTTCTATAATTTTAAATAGAAAAATGTATATAATGATGTATATGTCAGCTTTATGATCAGGAAACAGATTTTAAATTGTACGAGGACTTTACAGACACCCTACATTTCAGGATGGCTAGACAATCTGCTGCTTTTGTCTGTTTCTATCCTTATGGGGTCTTTGGGGGCAGCTCCTCCCCCCCCACAACCTTGTGTTTTTTGGGGCTGCCAACCATGGTTTCCCAATGCCCCCTGGCCACAGCGATGGGACCAATGATATCACTTCTCCAAATGCTGCTCAGCCTGACTATGGAAGATCTCCATGGAAGATTCTCTGGAGGGGTTTAAGAACCTGCTCATATCATAGACTTAAACTCTCAGAGAACAACGCATTCCCTAGAATAGAATCAGGGAGCTTTTTCTATAAAGGGCCAGAGAGCAAATCTTTTCAGCTTTGTGGATCTGTCAATAACTATTCAACTCTGCAGTTGTAACATGGAAACAGCCATGGTCCATATGTAAATGAATGAGCATGGCTGTGTCCCAACAGAATTTTATTTACAAAAACAGGTGGAATTTATTTACAAAAACAGGTGAATTTGTCCCACAGTCTGCAGTTTGCTGACCCCTGACCTAGAAAAATGGAAGTCACTGGCTATGAGGAGAACCAGACTGGAAAAGGGACCCACCTGGTCCCCACTGATGGGCAGAAAGAAACACTGGTCCCCTTAAGACTACACTGCCGGCTTTCTCAGTGCAGGGCACATTTATTGAGCCCTGACAGGCACCGGGCACTGGGATGAGCCACAAGCAGGACACACACTGTCCTTGTCCTCTTGGGGCCTTCAGGTTAGTGGTCAGGCCAAAAGCTACCAGGTAGGGCCACTGAATGCAGCTGGGTAGAAAACACAGGCCTAAGAATCAGGAGAATTGGGTCCTTGCTTCACATTTTCTGTGTGGCTTTAGGGAATTCACTCGAGCTCTCTGAGGTTGGATCATCTGGAAAACGGAGATTTGAATGCTTAGTGCAAAACAATGAAACGACTCAGTTAAGGCCTGAGAGTAAATAGGTAGGGCTGCCGATATAGGCAGAGGCCAGCTGCCTCACCTCTTTGACTCCCTGAGTCCATTTACCCTAAAACTCAAGAGCAAAACCTGCCATAGGTTTCAGGATGCCATTCCTCAATGAATAAGAGCAGAAGCCCCTTCTTTGCTCCAAGTGCAGAACTCTCTCCCTATGCAGGATTCAATGGCTCCCCACTGTTTTTAGAATAAAGATTCAAATCACCATAATGGCTGGCAATGCCTAACCACCCCCCTCACCCCTGGCCTCATGTCATTCACATGCCCCCTTGTTCTCTGCTCCAGCTCCTTTTTTTTAAAGCTCCTTTTATATTTCCCCCTGACACAGGGTCTTTGCATGCACAGTTCCTTCTGCCTGGAGCAGTCTTTACTGGTCATCACCTGGGTAACCCCTCCTCACTCTTCAGACCCAGTTCACGTGCCCCCTCCTCAGGAAAAGCCTGTCCTGCCCACCCTGCCCCATTCTGCGATCTCAGAACCCTGTGCCCCTCTCCAATGTACATGGGATTATCTAATAAATGTCTATTTCCCCAGAAGCCCCAGGAGAAAACCATGTCTGTTTTGTTCACTGTGGCATCTCCTGGGCCAAGCACAGAGCCTGGCACATAGGAATAAAAACTGCTAACATTTATCAGGTGCTTCTCTGTGCCAGACAGTGTCCTAGGCTCTTGATATATGCTAATTTGTTTCATCGTCACAATTGCCCCATGAGGTAGGTACTATTAGTATTCCCATTTTATAGATGAGAAAAACCAAGGCCCAGAGAGATTAAGTAACTTGCCTAAGGTCACACAGCTAGTTAGTGGCAGAACCAGGGTTTGAACCCAGGCTGTCTAATTACAGAGCCTGCGTTCAATCAGATAAAAGGCTGTTGAATAAATATGTAAGTAATTCCAGCTTTTCCTGGCTGGCCCTGCCTGCGATGATTGGTCCAAGGGGATGCAATGCTCCCCACCACCCTCTAACCTGAAGTGAGCAGCTGGGGTGTGGAGCAGGAATTACTATCAGCAAAGCCAATGGGTGTTAAGTTCCTTTCTCTATCAGAGTCCAGTGGTGGGCCTTTTGGGAAGGGAACAAAGGCCCATTTATGGGCCTTTTGGGAAAATGTGGTCCTGGGCATTAACTAAAGCCTGTTACTGCTGGAGCAGCCCCATCTTAAAGGGAACGGCGTGGCTCCTTGGGCCGCCAACTGGACGACTAAGGATTTGATATCCAAACAGTCCACAACCTCCTTATACTCGGACCCTCCTAGATGATCATTTGTGCGCTAAATGCGGTCATGCTTCCGTCAGCTGATGGGTGAAAGTGCTGCAGCTGCCACATGGTGACGGTCACAGCCTCACGGTGGGCACCCAGACCCAACGGCCTCACCACTGCCTGTACAGCTCTGCTTGTGCCGAGGCCTATTTGGTTGTTGCTCCTTAGTCGTTTCTGGTTGTGGAGTGCGGTGGGAAACTGTTCTTATGAAACTTAATACCATAGAGACAAAGAGAGGAAGCATTAGGTGGCCAAAGCCAGCAAAGCTTAGCTTCAACGTGGTATTCACCAGACATAAGCTGGTCAGTTATTGAGGAAAACGAGAAAAAACAAACAAACAAAAAAACACTTGTGGACTTCTGGAAATATGTGGATAGGCAAGGACTGTATCTGAAAGGCCAGGAGTAGCTGAGATCCGATCATCTTTGTAATTTGCTGGGAACCCACGGGGCCCCTCCCTCACAAGATGTCCACTTCCTGTAGGACCCTATGCCCATTTCCCTGAAAATGGAAAAAACTGCAGGAAAACAGGGGTGGCATCCCATAGAATCATGCCTGCCTTCCTAAGTGGCCATCATGCCTCCTAGGAAGCTGGGGCTCAGGGAAGGGTCCAGGTGGGCCAGACTGCAAAGCCTGTGGCTTCCTCTCAGACAAACAGGAGTCCAGCTGGCAGCGCAGCAGTTTTCAAATATACCCACAGGACCCTTTGTTCAAGTGAAAGCAAAGGTCTCATGAAACAGAGAACAGAGATATTCTAATAAAGGGCCCAGCCCTGGAGAGGCAGAGGGGAACCAAACCCAAATGCTTGCCCTTCCCTTCCTCCTCCCCACACACCCTCTTTGACCCAAGGGACGGCTCACAGGCTGCCATTGGTTGATTTGAATGTCCAAAGGGGAAATGGCCACTTTGGGGGCCACCACAGCCAGGACGTCATTCTGTTATGGGAACCAATGAACAAAACTGCCCTCCCTGGCAAGGCCCAATAGTAACCACTTGCATGAGTTACCTGACAACAGGACCTCCTGGTAAGGAATGCAGAACTGACAAGCTACCACCAACCAGAAGAATTCGGGAAAGGTCAGGAGACGCCGGTCCATATGTCCTACCAACCTCCCAGAATCCTTCTCGCTGGAATCTATCTTGGCTGAGTGATGCGCGTGCCACCGGGAAGGACCATGAGTCAGAATGATTGGCCAGAGGCAACCCGGAAACTAACCCCATCACCATTAAACCCGAGACTGCGAGCCACGTGGCAGAGCAGTTCTCCTGGGTTCCCTCACCCTGCTGCTCTCGGCCCGGGCGCCCCTTCCCAATGAAGTCTCTTGCTTTGTCAGCACGTGTGTCTCCTCAGACAATTCATTTCTGAGTGTTAGACAAGAGTCCACTCTTGGGCCCTGGAAGGGGTCCCTCTTCCTGCAACAATTCCCCTCTCAAATGGGAACAGAACTTTGAGGAGTTCACATTCAGCCCGATTCTGGCTGCCTCTCAGGAGCTGGCTGCTGGGATGGGAGCCTGCAAAGCCAGCCAGTCCTCCAGAGTGAACAGGGACTCTCCAGGGCTCACTGGGTCAGCTTAGGGTGGACAGTGGCCAGCGCAGGGGCTGGTCCCAGACCTAGACGGCCAGAAGGCAACCAAATCTAAAAAAGTGCTCCAGACTCCATGATTTCTCCAAGGAGCACAGCAGCTGAAGAAATCAATGCCTCCAGGGAGCCACCCCAAGCACTGGGCCTGGGCTTGGCCCTAAAGGTACAAAGATGAAGAACTCTGGACCTCGGAACTCAAGGGCCTCTGATGAGGGAGACAGAGCTGCATGAGGCAGGAGTTTTGGTTGCAGACAAACTCAACTCAAACGAGCTTAGGCGGCAGTAGGATTCCTGGGGTAACTCGTGCAGCAGGATCTCGGGCATGGACTTAGGGAGAAGGGACCCAGAGCGCTTTCTCCATCACTGTGTACCTGTCCTGCCTGCCTGCTAGCTCCCTGCACCCCCAAATCCCAGGCCTTTGTAAAGGAGAGTTCAGATTTGCCGGCACTGAAGGTGGCGGGCTCGCTGGTCCAGCCTGGGGTGGACTGTGGACAGGGGAGGGTCATAATCTGGAAGCAAAGCACTGTTGCCCAGATAATCCAATAGGTACCCCCATCTCAGATAATAATGTCTATACTTTCAATTCACTCATTCAACAAGTATTTATTAACACCATATGCCAGAATCTAGGGATACCACAGTCAAGTTCCTGTCCTGTTCTCATTCAATTTGGGAGAGACAGAAACTCAATGAGTTGATAGAGCTGGTGGTGATAGGTGTTATGAGCCCTGCAGACACTGGGGGTGGGGGAAAGGATGGGTGGTCCAGAGAGAACAGCACATGTGAAAGCTCAGAGGTAGGAGGCCTTGTGACCAGGGGACATCAGAAGAGGTCAGGAAATCGAGGGCCAGCTTCAACTTATTGTGAGGATCTTATAGCTCTTATTCTGAGTGGGATGAAAAGCCAATGGAGGGTTTGGGGCCTAAAAACAGGAGTCAGCCAACTTTTTCCTAAAGGGCCAGATTGTAAATATTTCAGGCTTTGTGACCATTGGGTCTCATTGTAACTACTCAACTCTGAGGGTGTAGAGTGAAAGCAGCCATAGATGCTGCTCAAACAAATGGGCGTGGCTATGTTCCAATAAAATTTATGGACACTAAAACTTGAATTTGACGTAATTTTTACTTGTCACTGGGTTTTTTCCAGCCATTTCAAAATGTAAAAAAGCTCTTCTTAGCTTGTGGGCTGTACAGAAACTTTCAGTGGGCTGGATTTGGCCTGTGGGCCTTTGTTTACCCAACCCTGCCTTCATACCTTAAGAGGTTACTCTGGTTGCTGTGTTGAGAACAGACTAAAGCAGGGGACAACAGGAAGCTTGGTTTGGAAGATGTGATGGTTAACTTTTATGTGTCAGCTTGACTGGGCCACAGGGTACCTAGAAATTTGGTCAAGTATTATTCTGGGTGTGTCTGGGAAGATGTTTCTGGGTGAGATGAACATTTGAATTGGTGGACTGAGGAAAGCAGACTGCCCTGCCCAGTGTGAGTGGGTGGGCCTCATCCAATCAGTTGAAGACCAGACTGGAACAGAAAGCCTCAGTAAGCGGGAACTCCTTGTCTGACTGCCTCTGAGCTTGGTTTTTTGCTGCCTTTGGACTCAAACTGAAACACTGGGTCTCCAGTTGGCTGACTGGAGATGTGGGAGCTTGGCCTCCATAATCATGTGAGCCCATTCTTATAATGAATCTCTCACTATGTATACGGACACATCTTATTACTTCCATTTCTCTGGAGAACACAGTACAGAAGCTCAGCTCATTTCAGAGATGATGGGGGCATGAACTAGCAGGGTTACAGCAGCGGTGTGAGAAGTAGCTGGAATATGGATGTATTTTGAAGCTGGAGCCAACATGAGTAGCTGAGAGGAGACAGGAACCAGGTGGGAGGGAGGCAGGGGCCAAGTCAAGGGGGCTCTCCTAGGGGAAGCTGAAGAGCTGAAGAGGGGAACCACTTATGTCTCTCTCAGAGATCTTGACAGATTCTGTTCTAGAAAACATCATTCTGGAAGCAAAAAAGAGAACAGGCAGGCAGAGGTAGAGGAACCAGTTACAAGGCTGTTCAAACAATGGTCTGGTCACTCTACAAGGGGGGGTTTCTGGCAGGTGCCCAGATGCCCATATGGGAATCTCCACCTTGCCGTCTTTTGTGACATTTGAATCCATTGCCCTGGTGGAAACTGGCCAGGGTGGTAAGAACTCGCTTGTCACTTTGGGAACTGCAGTTGAGAATGGCAGTACGTTAACCAGGAGGTGCTTTGTCTACATTCTACAATCCAAATAGCATCTTGACACAGAAATGAACCTGAAACAACTTCCTATTATATATGGGGCAACTTCCCAGTTCTCAGACCTCGTCGCTTAGAGCTCCAAAGCTTGGATTTTGTTGCTGAAACCCTGAAGGTTGATTTCTCTACCTTCAGGGAACTGAGCTTCAGTCCAAACAATGTTTCCTGGCTGGGCCACTTGGTCACTGGCTCCACTCCAATTTTCTGCAGGCCCCTTAAAATCTCGTATTTCCTCAGTGAATGCCAAGATGAATGGAACCATGGTGGGGAGGGGTGGTTTAGAAATGAGTAATGAGAAGAGAGCAGGGCTGTGAAGAAGGTGAAGGCTGCCCTGCCCCCTCAGCTGCTGCAGCACCTCAGGGGCCCCGGGACGCTGTGCGTGACCCGTTCACACTGTGATCGGTCCGCATCACCTGGACTAGTGGGCCGTGAACGTGGGGAAGGCACTTACTTTGTGTTTGAAGCCCTCAAGCAGAGCACCCGACACCAGGCCAGCTCCTTGCTCTTCCCCTTTCAGACACTGATGACTGTCCGTTTCTTTCAACCCAAAGCTTTCCCTATACCCACAACTGTCTGCCGGGCCTTTGTCTGAATCATTTCTCTCCAGTGCTGCTCCAAACCCACCACATCATCCTTTCCAAAAACATTGAGTCTTTCAGATCAGCATGAGGAAGCCTCCATTAAAAAAACAACAACAAAAAACTCAGCACCTAGTGATTCTGGTAACAGAAGAGATCCGTCCACTTGCTTTTCAACTGCTTCCCAACCTCCTGAGCTGAGTGTTTCAGTGGATTAACTTCCGGTCTGACCCGGCTCCCCGGGAATCGGGACCAGCACTGCTCTCCCCTCACGGGAGCTGGGTTCCTCCCCCCAACACTCCCCGCCCCCCCCATTCATGAACTCAGGCTCTGAAAATCAGCTTTCTCACCCAGTTTCATTTTCATGCAGTAACGTGAAACTACACTGAACCTCAAAGAGCCCACCAGCCTCTCTCAGCTCACCTTCCTCAAGGTTGCAACCCGTCTACCAAACTTGGCAGCCACCTGACCCCTGAGGATCTTTGGACCAGGAGTAATTTCTCTCTCTCCACTTTTCCATTCCAGGAACTTGCCCCAAGCACACTATGACTAGCGTCTCCTAGCAAACTCCTTCCACTTCTAAGTTTGTGTTAAACCGGTTGCTGGTGGACTAAATTCCTGGGGGCGGGACAAAGAACACTGCTATCTGCATGTCAAGACCCTCTCGGACTTAAAATTGGACACACACCACCAGGGAGGTGAAACCATCCCATTCAAACAGAGGCGGCAGCTGGGATTCGGATTAAGCATACTAAAAGATATTATCCCATACTGTATTGGTTGGAAACATATTTCCCGGTTTCCATGGTCTTCCTTCGCTTTTTGGACATATTGAATATGTAATTTGATTTTTCCGCAGCCAACCTATCTTTTCCCTTGTGATTTATTCTATTGCCAGTCTGAAGTCTAGATAAAAAGGGACTTATTTTTACTTCTAAATTTGAAAACAAAACTACTGACCCCATTAAGCACGGACACTGGTGTTGCTGGGAGGCGCTAAGGAGTCCCTGCCCCCAGAGCGACTTCAATGTCCCACCACTTCCTTCCCCACCTCTGACTTATGATGCCTGCTTTAAGGTACTATTAATTCATCACTCATACATTACTTTTAATAACTTATTTCTAGGAATAAAGACATTTATAGGAAATTTAGAAATTCAGAAAAAATCCAATTAATGAAAAATTACCCACAACTGCTACCCTACATAGCAACATTTGTGGTCTTCACCCTACACAGAAATATTCATTATATCAATATAGGCACATATCCCTAAAATGGTTTGTCAAAAACAATCTGTTCTGGGGTGGTTAATAATCGAGCCACCCTGCTGGACTAATTTTCACTCTTCCAGTTCCCAAACATGCCTCCCGCTAGTGTCCTTGGGACAAAATTCCCAGAGGTGAAAATCCTGGGCTAACAGGTAAGAACGTCGAAAACTCCTATCTACCCTGTCAACCTGCCCTCGGTAACAGTACCAATTTACACACACTCCCTCCAGCAGTGGAGGAAAAAACGTTTTTCATCTGAAAAAGGAACAAAGGGCACTGTGCAGCTGCCCACCTGCAGAAGGAGAGGTGTGTGTCCTTGACCGTCTCGGGTCTGTGACCCAGTGATGGCTTTAGGACGTGGGAACGTGTTATCAGCAGAAAGGGAAGGGCCGCTTCGAGTTAAGTGATTCTGAAGAGCCAACCAGAATTCTTCTGGACACAGAACACCGAGTACAGCAAGGAAAGGAGGCTTTAAAAAACGTAAGTTCTCCCTCCACGGGGCTTGGCTGGCTGCTGACTGGGGCCAACGTGGTAACCCTGGGTCTTCTGGCAAAGGAGCAAGGCGGCCAAAGTGAGAAACCAGTCGGTCGTAAACGTCCCGCACCATGCATCTGCCCCCTGACGGGGGGCACCGAGGGGCTGCAGACGGAAGCAGCCGACTTCCACTTCCTGCAACCGCAGACGGGCTGACCACGACCCTGGCCGCCGCTGCCGCACAGACTACAGCGACTTCAGGAGAGGGTGTTCGAGGACGGGAGGCTTCGTGCCAACTAGTCATCATAGTGGCATTTAGAAAAACCAAACGGAGGGAAGTTCTTTGCTACCATCACTGAGATGTCATGGGTCAATGTTTCAGTGCAAATAGGGAAGCGAAGAGAGGGCCAAGAAATTCAAGTGACCTTGAAAACCTTCTGCTGGAATAAAAAGCACAGCTAAGCCAAGAGTACTGGGCTTCCTACCGAAGAAAGAGCTGCTTTCCAAGGCCCTGATTCCCAGGGAATCAGCTTGTCGTAGGACCCATGGTGGCCGTGCAGTGGGCTCCTTGGGTGGCCAGACGCGGCTATTCCTCTCACCTGAACTCTACGCAAGTCTCGTCCCTCCTTCACAATTCGAGGCTCATCCAGACTAGGCTATCTGCCCCAGATCCGCCCCTGGCAGAGGCTGGAGGCAGGACAGACCCCACTCCACCTGCGGAACCCGGGGCCCACCCACATGTGCCCCGTACTTACCCCCCGAGAGGGTGGTTCCACCGGGTCAGAGACACTGGGTCAGGCAGCAAGCTGCGTGCTGCCTCAAAGACAGTGGGCGTGCGAAATAAACACGGACACCGTTTGGTAACCAATGATTTTTTTTTTTTATCTTTGAAAATGGAAGCAAGTGTTTTGACAGAATACGATGGCCGCTCTATAAGAGCCGATCTAGGAGTAATTCACTGGTTTTCCTCTGGGATAGCACGGATTTAAAAAAAAAAAAAAAGGCAAAACAGGAAAAATAATCCACAGAGCTTGAGGCGCCAACTGAGACTGGCGGGGAATCCGTTCATTAAATAAGCCATACACTACACACTAAGATCAGGATAACTCGCCCTTGCCCTCCTCTTCTCTCCGAACCACATTCCCTACGGTGTTTCACCACCATCAACAATTTTGTTCACTTAATTAATTGGGTGTCAGAACCGTAGAACACTTCTGAATCTTAAAAATGAAGGTCCTCAGCAGATCATGTTGATAAAGAAACACATACAGGTTTGAATATAAATCACTGTAATTATTGTTTTCTTAACACCTCATTATCCACTTTAATATTTAAAACACACACGCACGCACACACAAAACCACACCAAACATTCAGATGCCCTGAAACCACGGAGACAGCAATCCCAGGACTGGTAAAGAACATGGTACCTTCTTTTCTACTCAGACACGAGGACAGCTCGACCATGCAGCCCAACCCACCGACGCCACACTCTGCCTCAGCCTGGGTCCCCGCACACAGACGCTTCCAGCCGGTCCCGAACCGTCCCCACGCCAGCAAGAGCACGTGCAAGCGCCCCCGCCGTGGTCCTAATGCATGACACGATTCCCGTTCCACCACAGCCACTCAGCCCTTCCAAAGCAGAGGCTCCTTAAATCTTGTTTCTCAAGCACGCACTCTGAGAAAATGGAAATGGAGAGAAGTCCCAGCTAACCCGGGAGTGAGGCAGGCCATGGGAGCTCAGTGTCTGGCCGGGGGCTGGGTAGTCTCTGTGCTCGGACCCAGCCATGGTGCAGCTGCAGCGGGGCGCGGGGGAGTTTGTGAAGAGGGTGCGCAGGGACCAGCTGCACCATCAAAGCTACAGCAGACGTCTGCTTCCTTCTCGACCCTCCTCCCCAGTCTCAATATTCAACAGCACCCTCTGGCCTCAGCTTAGCAGAATGCAGTTAGCACCGAAAGGCAGGAGGAGGGAGGGATGGCCGGGGGAGCCATGAGAGAGGGGGCTGCATACAGGAGGGAGAAGAAAGGGCAGGAGCTCCAGGGGTGTGGGGGACCCGTCTAGCACAGCGAGGGGGCAGCACGGGACACGCGGGAAAGCAGAGGATCATGCGGGGCGAACGCTTCCCTCCAGGCCCCCTAGTCTGTCTCACCCCATCCCAGGGTACTCGGGAGCCAGGCAAGCTGCTGAAAGGGACAAGAAGGAACACCCCACAGCACGTGTGGCTCCTCGTCCTGGACACCCTTGTCAAGTACTGACCAAAACCTGGAACATGACGTTAAAGTGATGAAGCTAATAGATTCTATGTGTGTAACAAAACCGCAGAAACACATGCTAGTTTAGGTTCGATTATAATCATCTGAAGCACAGGATAACCAAGAAGCAAAATTCCATTCTGGTACAACCACCCAATTTCTAGAAAAGAGAAAGGAAACGATTCGATATGAGCTTTTTTTTTGATCAGAAGACTCAACTGGAAAGGGAGGGGTGGGAATATGAATCCACATGATTTTTCAAGTCTTCCTTTTGTACAGTCATTAAGATGACCAGGTTTGTGCTGCAAAGAAGCCAGCACAGTGTGGCTACTGCTCTGATTGTTCTCAGATGAATGTTTATACAAAATAATATCTTCATTTAGTTTATAAACATACACAGTGCTGTCCCTTTCAAATTAAGGAGAAAAAAACCCCCCCCACACAAATACTGCAAAGTAGCAAAATACAAAGGAAAAAAAGCTACTTTTGGTTTTGGCAACATTAAAAAAAAAAAGAAATATAAAAAGCAATGTGGCATTGGTCCCTGTTTGTAAAAAAAAAAAACAAAAAAAACAAAGGTACTTGGGCAGGACACTGAATCAGAATTGGTTGGTTTTCTAAAATTCAGAATATCTGGGATTTTCAAAGTAGCACTTTTGTCTTTTAGAAGTTCACAAGTCACATAACACTTAAAACATCAAAAAAAAGCTTTCTGGTAAAAAGCTCAGCTTTTAAATCACATTTTGTTTCTGCAAATTTGGGAGACGAGTTGAGTCCTTACTGGAATGTGGCCTATCGCTGGTCGACAGATCTGAAATGTCTCCAAGTGGCAGTGCCTCCCTTCGCCCCCCCTGGGACCACACCAACTACCAGCCACGAGCGCGCGCTCTTGCTCCGTCTGCGGGGTGGGGGGTGGACCTTCAGGCTGCTATCTTCGCCATCTGCTGTTCTAACTTGGAAATACGCTCATCTTGATTGCAGATTGTGTCTTTTATAGATTTGATCTCTTTCAAAATCTCATCCAATTTGGCTTCATTTTGCTAAGGAAACAAAAAAAGAGGGGAGGGAAGAGGGTGACTAAAAAGCAGCAACGTTCAACACAGGTAGAATGTACGGGGTATAACTGTGACCTTCCATTTTGGAAGTGGCAGGCTGCAGCGGCCAGGCCGAGCCTTTTAGGAATGCCAGGAATGCTGGCTGGGCCAACTGGCACCCACAGCAAAGCGACAGTGTTTCACGGCTCCTGGCCCCACCTGTGCGCCGAGCTGGATGGAGACTCCTGGGACACAACTAAACTGCAGGAAGAGACTGATCCCTGCAAGGCTGCCCCGTATCCCAACCACCCCGATCAGCCAACTCCAGCAGGAGTATCTTCTATGTGACCAGGGTGACAGGTGACCCTCTAGAGGCTACTGAGCTCCTATCAGCTCCTAGAAAGGTCCTTGGGAACTACATCCCTTGCCCTGCCTGCTCCTCTAAAGAGCCTGAGCTTCTCCCTCGTGGAGCTGATTCTTCTGCAGGAAACCCTGCAGTCCCCAGAGCTGTGGTGCCTCGTGTGGCTTGCTCGGTCACAGCCAAAACACTAGCTCCTGAGGGCACTTTGCCTCTTGTTTCTGCCACCTCCACATCGACAATTCCCGGCCCCTCCTGGCCCCCAGAACTCCATTCTACAGCCTGCTGACGCCAGCCCCCTCTCCTCCCTGGCTCGACCCTGCTCTCCCGTGGCCACAGGGGTCTTCACTGTCAGCCTCTGGTCTCCATCACTCCCCTGAAACAATTCTTGCCAAGATGCCCAAGATCATCTCTGCCTCTAAGTCCCACTCACTCCAGATCCTTCTGTCACTCAAACACTTAGCAACTTCTAAAATCTCTCACCACTCCCTCCTTCCTGGGACCTCATCTTCCCGGCATCGGTAACAGACTGACTTCTATCCTGGTCGTCATAAAAAAGAGAGCTAAAGGAGTCAAACTCATAAATGTCACGTGATCAAGGTGGTTCCTACAAACAGTGCCTGTTACCATTACTGAACCCCATCCGTGCAGCGGGGACAGTGCTCGCAGACGCCCAGGCTGGCAGGCGTGTTCGGGAGGGCCAGGCCGAGCCAGCCCAGCACGCCCCAGGCCCTGCGGTCCTTACCACGCCGGCCGCGTCTGTGGTCTTCTTGGGGACGCTGATCAGGTCGCACTTCTTGTTTGCCATGGGCTTGCTGTCCAGAATGTTCTTCTTGACCACCTTGAGGTCCCTGTTTTTGCCGGGAATGTATCCGTGCTTCAGGGAGATGAGGAGCGGATCTGCATTCCTCCCCTCGAACCACTCTTCCGCCTCCAGCGCCGCTTCGGGCCCTGCCGTGTCAGGGTACAAGTCATCCTGGAAAAGGTCAGACTACACGAGACACAGTGGAGAAATCCACAGGTAAGGAAGAGAGCTCTGGGATTTTTAAAATCTTTTTAAAACATGGATTGCCTAGACAACTGGGCACTTACCTTCCTGGGGACAGTCATGATAATAGGCTCACACTTTCTCTCGTGAAGTTTGAAGAATCTTCAAAGGAGAAACAAAGGCAAAGTTGCATTAAGTGAAACAGGAGGCCAAGTAACAGGCTTAATAATTCACTTGTACATTCTGTGTTTGCCCATCACCTCATCTGACGCATCCTGGGGAGCAGGTAGAATTCAGCGTTCCCATTTCACAGGGGAGAAAATAGAAGCTGAGAGTAGCTATGCTAGGGAACGGCGGATAGGAGACACCAACAGAGGCCTACGCATTATGGTGACAGTCAAGTTCCAATTACCTGGGGGCAAATCAACTGTGGGGAAATGATTAACACCACCGACAATGAACCGCTTATGAGAAAATTACCAAGTCAGAAGACAATTACCAAGGCAGAAGACAATGGACACCCATGTCTCAGAGAGTACCTATGACCTGGATGCCACGTCTTCTGCCAACGTGAAGTGGCTGAACATTCGTAAGTGTAAATAGGATTTTTAAAAAGGAAACGAAAACAATCCTAGGAATTAAATGTTGGCATCCGAGCAAACCACATCATGCATAACACTCAAGAAAAATCTGGAATTATCCAGGGTGTGGGAAGAGTAGGAAGACCAAGCCCAAAACCTGTGCAGTCGGCTCAGTGGTGGGAAGGCTGGCCTGGGCTGGATGGCCAGCTCCACCCCCCCACACCTGGGCATGTGCCCACCTGACCCAGCCTTGAGCTCCTCATCCACATGGTGGGTAAACCAGCACCCACCTCACAGCATGGGTATGAAGAGAAAGGGGATCCGGGCCGTGTGATTAGCACAGCACCCAACACGTAACCAACGCCCCAGAAATACTGAGTAAACAGGAGGCGTCCTGAATGACTTCCTTATACAGTCATCCCTCGGTATCTGCGGGGGATGGGTTCCAGGACCTGCCGCGGACACCAAAATCTGCGGATGCTCAAGCCCCTTACATAACATGGCACAGCATTTTATACTCTAAGTCATTCTAGATTACTTACAATACCCAGTACAACGTAAATGCTATGTAAACAGTTGTAAACACAAAGTAAATGCTACGTAAATGGTTTCCCATGCGCCACAAATTCAAGTTTTGCTTTTTGGAACTTTCTGGAACTTCTGTTTCCAAATATGCTCAATCCTTGGATTTGGAACTCGCAAATACAAAGGGCCGACTACGTCTTTTAAACTTTTAGATGACAGTAAAATAAATGTGTTCCCAAACCCTGAATGTAATTTTGAAGTTCAGATTCAATCTGTTTTGAACCACATTTTGATTAGTTTGATTTAAACCACAATTTAGAATTATCTGTGACAGCTTTCCTTCATTATTCTAGCTATAGAGTTGAAGGTATTATAAAAAAAAAAACAAAAAAAACTGTGCAATAATTAATATTAAAAAAAGGGCTCATAAAAATTTCTTCTATTTTTAAAGACTAAGTGTCAATTATTTGTGTGACCAGGTCAGCACACTTAGAAAAATGTCCATATAAACGCAGTGTTATAAAAACTCCACAGAGTAGTCCAGAGAGGCAGAAGTTACAACACACAGCTGAGCTTCCTAAGCCAAGCTAACCTAACACCCACTGTGGATCTTTGTTTCTCTAGTTTCAGATCTGTGGGCTCCACAACCCGGTTTGGAACCTGGCTGGTCCCTCTGCAGGGCAGGAAAACCATCCCTCATTTCCATCCCAGGGACAGGCTCTTCCTGGTTGCCTCCCAGGGGACGCTGGCCACAGCCGCAGCCTGAAGACAAGCGACGATGGTTTCACTACTTAAATCAGGGTATGATACGCCCCAGTGAAGCCTCTTAACCGCTGCATTTCAAGTTTATCATCTGAAGGATGGGGAGGGCACAGCTGGATTAAATGATTTTGAAGGGTTTCTTCTTGCTCTCAAACTCCACGTTTCTAAGAACGGGGAGGAAACAAGATACTAATTCTACGATTCTACTGCACACACACAGGTAGAAAGACTCAGGTGCGGACACGAACGGCCTAAGCAGGCTGAACACTTTCCGATACCGATTCTTTACCTGGCAATCTCACATTTGTTGACATCGAGTCCCCTCTTGGGCATGTAACCCATCCCCCTCTGAGGCTCCTTGCTGCTGAATGTGTTGAGGTAGTGGACATATGGGGATTCGTCCGTGATCTCAAAATAGCGGATACTGCTGTCGCCCTATAAGAAATCGGAGACAGGTTTGTGTTTCACGTTAGCCGGAATATCTGGCTTAGGTGGGTGTCTCTCTCCTCTATACACCCAGCACTGACTGGGACTCCGCTACGCAGGCTGACCTTTGCTCCCCTTAGGAGGCCTGCCTCGAGCACATGATGGCTTCTCTTCCTGGCAGAGCAAGCCCTCGCCTATGCAAGGCTAGCAGCCTCCTCCGCCTCCTCCCAAAGTTTCTGACTTGCCTGCACTGAGTCTGGCACCGAGTCAGAGTCGGAGCGGAAAGGTTAACACCTCCGCCCAACAACTGCGCCGCAACAAACAAACAAACAAACAGAAGACCAAGAGGACCTAGTGGGCAATTACTGATTTTTCAGCATTCCTCCATGGGCACAGACCTGAGGGCACTAACACCAGACAATCGGATAATAAGAAGTAAGAGTTTTCTAATGAAGAGACATTAGTTTTAGTGAGTAACCTTTAACTTCAGACAAGAATGCTCTCCCATTACAAGGTGTCAAGTTCTGTGATAATCTGGCTTAGAATGGTCAGATTTTTTTGACGACCTGAAGCATGTGCTAGCCTCTCTCAGTGTAAATAACTGTCACACAGTTACATGAACCTGAACAATGAAGGCAATCCTGCCTGAGGAGAGAGATGTGTGTGTAAGAAGTGATAAATAGCTAGGCAGTACTCTGCCCTAACAACCCTCTCCTTTCTCATATTTCCATTTGTTTCAATGATGTAACTATCTAAAGCAATGGAAGACAAGCTAATCATACACTATTTGTTTTCTACATACTCACAG
Source organism: Eubalaena glacialis (assembly GCF_028564815.1). NCBI lineage: Eukaryota > Metazoa > Chordata > Mammalia > Artiodactyla > Balaenidae > Eubalaena > Eubalaena glacialis. The sequence continues at coordinate 74,698,856 of NC_083730.1, forward strand.
TAACTTTCCACCCAGTGTTAGTAACATCTGGGTAACAATGCAGTCTATGGCAGCTGTTAACATCTCAAGTAAAATGACTTTCAAGGAAACAGACAAGATCTCAGTTTCTAAATAACTGACCTATAAAAATGTCAAGCAGGTCTGCAGCCCACTCCATCAACTGTGAACAGAAGTAAAACACCCCCAGCTTCATCCCCAGCAAGGGACTATCTGACAGGTTTGGGGAAGGGAAACACATCAACAGCTCCATTTGTATTAATTCATTTATTTCAACTACAAAAATTCTAAGGGAAGTTGAGCCTACAGAAGAATAAGGAATACTGAGGTTTTTACCTTCTAAAATGAAGTAACAGTAATGATAATAAAGCTACCAACACTTTAGTTAGGCAGAAATCATCAGGCAGCAGGAAGGTGTCCTGAGTTCAGTGTGGGGTCTTCTTGTAACAACTGTCACCTCCTGACACTTGAGTCAGGCCATGTAATTGTAAGGCCTGGGCCTTAACACTGAACTCCAGGAGTGAGAACCCTCTGGAGAGTCTCTGAGGCCCTCAAAAGCTTGTACCCATGGAGCACTATTCTCTATACAATTGCTTATCTACTAAATCTCTGAAGGATAAACTTTTCTTCTTACAGGATTAAATTTAAGATCAAACAGCAAAATTACTGTTTACCTTTCCACATAAGTAAATGATACTGGTGTCAGGGTCATAGAAAGGTAGCAACACCCCATTGCTAGTGTCCATTTCATGAAGAGCAATTGGTTCCTCCATATTTTTCTGGGAAAAAAAAAAAACACACACACACACATTTTTAAAAGGTGAATTTTTATAAGATGATACATTTTTCATCCCTAATTAAGTTAGCCATTTCCCTAAAATAATGAAAGTTTAAACAATGCACATATGATATTCATACATGTAATTACCAATAGGAATACTAGATGAGATCCAACTCACTGAAAATTGTGTTGATTTGGCAACATAATTAATGCACACATCAGTGTGATCCCATGACAGAGATGAGAGCCTATCTCCTTTGTGACTGCTTTCTTTTTCAAAAGTACTTTTTTCTTATTACAAAAATAAACTCATGTTCTTTTAAAAATTAGAAGGTACAAGGAAAAACATAAAAATCATCCCATATTCTGTAATCCCACGGTCCAGTGGGGGGTAGAAACAATTACCATTTTGGCCTATTTCCTTCCAACACAGAAGCACACACAGATTGGGATCATACCACATATGCAGTTCAGTACGTTTTTCCCACTTGTGCTGTCATGAACATTTTCCCAAGCATGACTATTTTGATTTAGACATTTGATCATGTTCTTTAGGAAATATTTTAACTAAGTTTAGAACTTATTTCCCAAGTCTAAAACACTGGATTCTTCACGCATTCTTTCTAAAATCTACAGTCAACATAGACTCCTTGGGAGTATCAAGAATGCATTTTTAAAATACATTTAGCAGTAAGTCTCCAGTGAGGATGAGAACTTCACATCCAACTTAAGACAAGCAGGAGTTCAGCAAACGACACTGAGAACCCTATCATCTACTGACCAACCCAAAGGCCCGCTCAGAAAAGAGAAAGCTCGAGGCTGGGGAAGGGGTGGCAGGGCTGGGAAGGGGCGTACCGGGTTCCAGAGGGCCAGCTGCCGCTCGCTCATGCGGCTGAAACCAGTGGTAAAGACGTTGCCGTCAGCCAGAAAGATGGCCCTCATGGGTCGGGCTCCTTCATGTGCTTTCTCCTTCTCCTGGGCGAGAGAGCAAAGAGGCAGCTTACACAGTCAGACTGCAGGAAGGAAAAGTGGGGGAGAGCGGGGGCTCAGACAGTGAACCCCGCCACCCCACATGCCACTCACGTCAAAGGTGTGTGTGTGTGCGTGTGCACGTACGTGCACGAGCGTGTCAGTACTGGCCACCTCCCCTTCCTGAAGGAGGAGGAAACAAAGCGACACCAAGGGATCTGGCCAAGGCCCCTCGGCTGGTGAGCAAGCAATCGCGCCAGGTCTGGACTGAAAGGCCTCAGTCCTTCCACCAGCCCCTGCCACCAACCCAAGTCCAGGCTCCGCAAAAACAAAACGCACGAAACGGCTCTGCCAAGCCTTTGTTTCTCAAGAGTATGATAATAACCTGAAGGTGGATAGTCACTACAGCATCTAGCAATTTCATAGGACAGAAGTCGAGTCAGGCTAACCCGTTCCTTAGCCTCATCTCTTCAGCGGGAGCCCACCAGCCCCACACCTTGGAAGGTTCTAGTGGAGAAAGCACGGGGTACGGGGCCTTGATAAGCACCAGCCATGCCTGTCACTCGACTCTTGAGAAGGCCAAGAGCCGCCTTCTCAGAGAAGGGCCGTGACGAGGCACAGAGTGGGGTGAAAGTGAGGCACCTCTGGATTCAACCCCTGCAGTGTCAACCTGACTAAAGGCCCGAGTGTCCATCTTTTGCCGTGATGTGTGATTCTGTGGAGGCCTAGCTCAGGTGGCAGAAACGGGGACGCTGAGCTGTGCAGAGAACCCATGGCAACTTGTCAGGCCCTTTAAAGACCGACTGGGGAGCAGCGGAGGGAATCAACAGACCCATCTGCAGTCTTAAGCCAGCATGCAGTAAAGTCTGTGGGTTAGCTGCTCTAGACTTGCACATTCTTAAGCAAACTGATAAAAAAAACTTTGTTTCTTTGTGAGAAATGGTCACCAAGTGAGAGGGAAGGCTTGGGTAAAAGCTAGAAATGCACAGCTCTGGAGAGAAGGGCAACTGGGAGACAGAAGCCTGGCCGAGACCTTTCTGATTCACAGTTTGGCGTCTGCACACAGCAAGGGTCCACGGACTGGCAGTCCCAGCCCCTGCGGTCTGCCTTAAGACGCAGAAAGTTCTCACTCCCTAAAGCGCTACACATACTGGGGCTTTTGTCCTAAGAATACTTACAGCAACAATCTCCTGTTTCCTAGGATCGATTACTCTCACTTTCTTGTCTTTGGAGGCTGTGCAGATCAGACTGCCGTTCCGGTTCCAGCTCACGTTGTAAATCATGTCCGAATGTATATCGTCCAGGTTTAGAAGGGCTTCCCCCGTCCCCACGTTCCAGATGATGATGGTGTTATCACAGCCTGAAAGCAAGCAGAACCACACCCCTCAGGGATGAGAAACGCCTGCACAACAACACATTTGTGAAAACTATCGATACAAATACAGGGAGGATAAACACACCTATGTATTGAAATGGAGATGCTAATTATAAGAAGCCTTACTTACTGGCAGTCAAAAACTGATGTGACCAAGAAAAAAAGAAATTTGTATAAAAGAAACACATTAAAGGAAAAATACAGCGTGTGAAGTTTGGGCTCATGTGAAACAAACAAAAACACCAACCAAACAAACAAAAACAAAGAACAACAAGAAAATAGAACCCTATGTTTTTTTTAAGAGTTAACTGGGCTGGTGGACCCTGAGTGATCTTAAGTCTCCTTTTCTAGTAAAACAAGCATCAGAACGAATACAGCTTCTTTCCTTTCCAGAGGAACTAAAAATAAAGGGTTTAAATGGTGGTTTAGGAGGCTCAAGACAAAGACTGGATAGCAGGTTATTCCCATCAACCATGCTGTTAAGACATGGTCTTGCACAAAAGCATGTAAATTACAAGTGAAGGGAAATGCCTAGCCATCTGCTCACAGCAGATCTTTATCTTGAAGAGGGGAGAAAAACAGGCCAAGACTGGCCTGATTTGAGAAGCACAAACTGTCGTCAAGTAGGCACATGAATTCAGAACCTGATCCCCAAAGAGGCCACAGGTCCACTGAGCCACAGCCCCTCAGCTCTTCAGCTCCATCCTCCCTTCCCTCCAGGCTCGGCCCCAAGTCCCCGAGGCCCCTTTAAAAAGAGGCACCATTTGCTGCTTCCAGGACATTAGCTCAAGGATGAAGCAAAATAAGGGATGGACATCCTGAAGATGGATTCTTGTCAATAAGCCAATTCTGCAAGCACTTAGAAAAATTAGCCACTAATAACCAGGACACCTAAGTTACCTAGGGTCAGAAATAGGAAATGGGTGAAAAAAACTGTACGACAGACAGTATGAAAAGTTGGAGCTAAACTCTGCGATGGAGATTTGACCCATCCTCTGCCTCGTTCATCATAGGCAAATGAGTAACTTCAGCCACTGTGGATGGATCACATAGTCTTAAACCATGCAGAACTATGCACAACGCTGCAATCAACCATTCTCTGCGTGTAAAAGGGAGACTGGGCTCAGTCTGCTGATGATACCCTAGATTTGACCTCGATGAGGCGGGCAGTAGGGTATTTTCCATGAGGGAATTCCACCTTTGGAATTGTTTTCTCTCCTTATCAGACTGAGGTTCTGAGTAGAACACTGGAAGGCTTCCCAGTTATAGTCAATTGTGATTTTAAAAAAGAGAGTCTTGGGCTTCCCTGGTGGCGCAGTGGTTGAGAATCTGCCTGCTAATGCAGGGGACACGGGTTCGAGCCCTGGTCTGGGAAGATCCCACATGCCACGGAGCAATGAAGCCCGTGAGCCACAACTACTGAGCCTGCGCGTCTGGAGCCTGTGCTCCGCAACAAGAGAGGCCGCGATGGTGAGAGGCCCGTGCACCGTGATGAGGAGTGGCCCCCGCTTGCCGCAACTGGAGAAAGCCCTCGCACAGAAACGAAGACCCAACACAGCCAAAAATAAAAATTAATTAATTAATTAATTTTTTTTTTTTAAAAAGTCTTACTTTTTTTTTTTTTAAGTAGTTCTTGGTTTCAATAGGTACCAGGCATTAGATTTTTAACTTAACTCACTATGTCACATATACCTTTCATACCCAGTTAAAAACTGAACTGCTCCTCTCCTTTTTACTGGTGAGGAGAAAGATCTTTAAAATTCTACCACTAACATTAGCACTGCTTTTTTTATAAGCCAATCTTATTAAGGTATAGTTTGCATGCAATACAATGCACCCATTTTAAGTATACATTGGTTAAGTTTTGATACATGTACGTATGCATGTAGCCATCATCACAGTCAAGATCAACATTTCCATCACCCCACAAAGCTCCTTCCTGTCCTTTGTATTGCTTCTATAAAAGCAGATAAAATCTCAGATTTTAGACAAAGAAAAAGATTTCTTTAAGATGAAACTTGGAAACTACACAAGTGGGAAACCAATAGGAACACTAGGACTTGGTCACAAGGGTTCACTGCAGTGCTGTTTAACAGTGAAAAATCGGAAACAACCTCAATGTCCAAAAATAGGGGACTGACTAAATAAACAGAGGTATTCAGACAATGGACTATTAATGGAGTCATTAAAAATATCATACAACATGTAATGGCACCTGAAAAGGACCACAGTGTACCAGCAAGTGCAGAAAGCAGGTCACATGTAAAGTGTCTGAACCCATCTTTGTATGTAAAATTGTTTATGGGCACAGAAATATCTCTGGAAAGAAACATCAAAAGGGCAATAATGCTGTTTCCTCCGGGTGGTGGGACTGTAAATGAGTTTTCTTTTCTCCCTTTTGTTTATATGTATTCTCCATAGTATACACGGACTACAAGTGCAAGGAGAAAGATGAAAGTATTTTTTAAAAGGAAGGAGGGTATTTGACGAACAGGATCACCCCAAAGTTGGCGGCAACACCAAAGCTGGAACCCAGGGCTCCTGGCTCCCACTCGGGCTCCTTCTACTACATCAGAAATAACTACAACTGAGGGCCATGGAGGCATGGAGGGCCCCAGCAGGAACCACGACTCTGCTGAAATGCGATTATATAAGTAAGCATGTGTCTGTTCCTAATTCTAGGCAGGAAGTCCACAGCTTCCACTGGCTTTGCCCAAGTGGCCTCGACACACACACATGCACACGGGTGTCGGGGAAGTCCCACATTTAGGCACCCCGTCGTGGGTTCCAATGACCTGCTTCACAACTGCCAGCACAGCCAGCACGCGTCTGCTGCTCCCTCCACACAGAGGCCGCGAGAAGCGAGGGCAAGGGGAAAGCAGAGGCCAGCTCGGCTCCTACCTGCACTGAGAAGCACGTTGCGGGCCGTCGGGTGCCAGGCCACGATGCCGACTCTCTTTGAGTGGCCTTCTAAAATGACCACGGGCTCAGTCAGGGAAAGGGTGAGTCCGTTTTCTGGGATCTGCCATACCTGTTGGCAAAGGAAGAAAGGTCATCCACATGAAAGCGGTCGGCTTCCGTTACCACATTTACTGTGACCATCCAGTGTGAAGCCTTGCTCTGCATAAACAGAACATACAGTGGTCTTTGGATGAAAGGCAGAATGTGGCGAAACACGTACAGCTGTTTTTCAAATGCAGTAGGAGAGCAAAGAGCAGAATATCCCTAAGGTCTAAAAATGTTAGACCTCTCTGCTTTTATTTACTGTTAGTAGAGATTTTATTTTAAATTCCCTGTTAAGTTCAAAACTCTCCTGTTAGAAGCATACCAAAAAATTGAAAGAAAAATACAAAATGACTGAAGCACCCATGAAGAGACGCATTGGAGTGAAAACCCCTAGCTAAGTCCATGATTCTTGAGGGGAAAGCAAACTCCATCCACCAAACCTTCTTGGGGGGTGGCGCAGTTTTTCAAACATCATATTTTCTATAATTTTACATTGAGAAAATGAAAAGATACCTAATAGCTTTGTAACAGGTACTAAAGAAATCTTCTTACAAAAGAAAAACATTAATTGGACTTCATCAAAATTTAAAACTTTTGTGTTTCAAAGAACACTATCAAGAAAGTGACAAGACAACCCACAGAATGAGAGAAAATAATTTCCAAGTCATATATCTATCCGAAAAGAGAATTTTATCTAGAATATTTAAAGAACTCTTACAACTCAACAATAAAAGGAAAATAACCAAATTTTTTAAATGAGCAAGGAATCTAGATGTTTCTTCAAAGAAGATATATGAACAGCAAAAAAACACATGAAGAGCTGCCCAACATTATTAGCCGTCAGGGAAGTGCACATCGAAACCACAAGAAAATATCACTTCATATCCACTAGGAGTTTGGAATCAAAAAGACAGATAACAACAAGCATTGGCGAGGGTATAGAGAATTCAGAGCCCTCATACACTGCTGGTGGGAATGAAAAATAGTGCAGCCGCTTTGGGAAACAGTTTGGAAGTTCCTCAAATGATCAAACACAGAGTTACCTATGACCCAGCAATTCCACTCCTAGGTACCTACCCAAGAGAAATGAAAATATATGTCCACACTAAAACCTGTACACAAATTTTATAGCAGCATTATTCATAACAGCCAAAAGGTGGAAACAACCCAAATGTCCAGCAACTGATAAAGGGATACACAAAATGTGATACGTGAAGGAATATATGACCACAGAAAGGGATTAAGTACTGACACACGCTACAACATGGATGAAGCTTGATAATGTTAGGTTAAGTAAAGAAGCCAGTGAAGACAGTCCACATATTGTAGGATTCATGTATATGAGATGTCCAGAAAGGAAAATCTATAGAGACAGAGAGTAGATTAGTGGTTGCTTAGTGCTGGGGGTGGGGGAGGGGTGCAATAGGTAAAGAATATGGGGTTTCTTTCTTTGTGGGGGGTTCTTTTTGAGGTGGTGAAAACATTCTAAAATTGTCTGTGGTGATGGTGGTACATATCTATGAATATACTAAAGACCACTGAATTGTACACTTTAAATGGGTAAGCTGTATGTGAATTATACCTCAATAAAGCTGTTAAAACCAGATATTAAGTAACATTTAAGTTTGTGAACAGGCTAAAGTTTAAAACAATTATCTTCTTCTGTATGAAGATTAAAGTGAGTAAATCTTCTACCAAAAGAGATCTTATGGAACTAGTTCATAACAAATTTAGAACTTGCCAGTGGGAAAAAATCATACTCAACAGTAGAACAAGTGAGAAACAGAATTTTCCTTTGTTGGGGATTTTTAAGGAGGAGACAAACAACTGTCTGTTTTCGCCTGCTTGGTGGAAGGCAGAGTCTGAATTAGGAGTGGTTAAGGTTCAGCTCGGTTCTGTTGTCCTGAAAAAAATCAGAACAAAAATGTTGCCAGTCTGAGGACTGCAGGAAAGTCGTGAATTAAATGATCATTCATAAACCTGCCTTCTGAGGGCATAAGTTTAGGACGTCACCTAATTTCCCCTGCACGCTCATCATTCAGCAGATTTTAAACACGGCAGATATGAACAAGCATGGAAGGCAAAGGGAACCTACCTTGCCTCCCCCAACCCCTCACCCAGACCCCTGCCTCTCTCCACCAACATAACAGACTCTGAGTGTGGGCATCTGTTACCCTCCAGAGCTGTTTGCTTTCACCTATTTTTATTCAAGGGTTTATGCACAGTAAAACAGCTTCCACGTTGAACTTGGCTATTTGAATGTAAAGCAGGACTGAAACTGTGAATAGAAGGAACAGAAAACAACTACTGGTTTAATCAAAGCACGAAGTCGGCAGAGAAACAATTATGAAACGAGACTTCAGAGACTCAACAGGAAATGCATTTTGCAAGATGAATTCCGACTCAGGCTTAGGACGGAAAGCGTGGTAATTCCACCTGCCGTCTCCAGGGGGCACTGTGACCACGGGCTGCTGGGTTTTCCCACAAGGATCGTAAAACCTTCACTGCCTGAATGACGGAGATTAAGCAGTGCGTTTTCTAAATCCCTAATGAAGCGTGGAGTGATGGGAGGCTTTGGATGTAAGCAGCATTTCCTGTCTTAAACATGAGAGCTCATAATGGGACTTCATCTTTTCCTTTCTCTAGCTTCTTCATCCATCTTTTCCTTGGATGGCGAGGAGATGTTAATGATGGAACAAAACGTTTATTATATAATTTTAAAAATGAGGAAACTCTCTGGCCCTTTCTTTATCTCACTTTTGGCAGGTTCCATGGTTCCCTCAATGAGGCTTATGTATTTCATCCAGGCACCTAACCCATCTCACTACCTCGGTTACTCACTTGTGCAGCACTTTTCTTGAGTAGCCACCGTAACGCAGGCCCATTACCAGGCAAGTGGGGAAGGACAACTAAACCCAGGTCCCGCTCTCGAAGGGTTTACGGTCTAACAAAGCAGAGCTGTCTATGAGGCCGAAAGTCAAAAAGACAGCAAAGACAAGCAGATGGATGGAGCATGGGCTCTGGAGCCAAACGGACCCTGGTTCAAATCCTGCCCGGGCCTTTTACTGTGATGGTCCTGGGCAAACAGTTCAACATCACTGCACAGGGAAGCATCAGTATCTGTGCTTCCTAGGGCTGCTGTGAGGACTGAGTTAAGAAAGTCCTGGAATAGTGCCTGGCACACAGTCAGTGCCCCCAGTACGGTGCAGGGGTGAAGAATATCCTGATTCTGCTATGTATCAGCTGTATAACCTTGGGGACATTCACCTATCTGGGCCTTGAGTTTCCTCGTCAATAAAATGGGAATAATAATGAACCTGCCTTCACTGGGGTTGTCTGGAGACCAATGTGGTAACATGAATCTAAAGCACTTAGATGGGACTTCTGTGGTGGTGCAGTGATTAAGAATCCGCCTGCCAATGCAGGGGACACGGGTTCGAGTCCGGGAAGATCCCACATGCCGCAGAGCAGCTAAGCCCATGCACCACAACTACTGAGACTGTGCTCTAGAGCCCGCGCTCTAGAGCCCGCGAGCCACAACTACTGAAGCCTGCGTGCCTAGAGCCCGTGCTCTGCAACAAGAGAAGCCACCGTAATGAGAAGCCCGCGAACCACAACGAAGAGTAGCCCCCGATCGCCGCAACTAGAGAAAGCCTGCATGCAGCAATGAAGACCCAAAACAGCCATAAATAAATAAATAAATAAATTTATAAAGAAAAAAAAGAGATGGAAGGGAAGAAGGAAGGAAGGAAATCAAGGATCCAGTTTCAAAATAAAAAACAGACGCAGAGAACAATTTTCTAAAGAGCTGATGCTCCAAAGAGGCTGGCTGAGGGGCTGACAGGGAAAAGTCACCAGCGTAAGAAAGATAACACCAGCATGAGGATTCCCAGAGGCAGGGGAGAGTGACCAGAAAAGCCTGTACGATGAAACGCAAAGACAGTGGCACTCCGGCCTCTGTGGGGAGAAAGGTGGCCTGTGGGGAAGGGCTGGCACATCTGTAAGTCCTTCCACACGAAGCGGACACAGCCCTGCTTCGGGCCTGCTGGCCCTGCTCACAGGCCTGTCGGTACGTGGCTCTCTGCCCTCTGTAGGGCTCTCTGCTGCAGCCGGCAACGGCCTTCCAGTTTGGACTGGAGAGGTTGCAGAAGTCCCATTCGGTCCCTGTTTAGTTTTCTTGTGCATAACCTGGGATGCAGCCTGGTGTGGTGGAAAGGATGCTGGCCTGGAGCATCAGAAGACACGGTCTCCACCAGAGCTGGGACACTAACTGGATGTGTCAGCATTAAGAAGGGGCCTCACTTCCGGGAGCCTCGATTTCCTCGTTCCATACGGGGGACAGCAGCGGCTCTGCTCCTCAGGGGTAAATGCAAAGGTCAAATGAGCTGATACATTCTGCACCCCCAAGCACTACCCGAATGTGAACTACTGCAAACGGGGTGACCTTTGACAAAACTGTCACCCCCTGGGCCTGTGTTTCCTGAGTGGTAAAATGGGACACGCTCCTGCCTTACTGTGCTGTTAACAATGGTTAAATATAATCACCACATAAAGGCTTAAAACAGTGCTTGGCAAAAAAAGGATCTACTATATGTTCATGATTATTTTTCTTGCTGGAACTGTGACCCCTATGACCCCAACATGTAATTTTAAGTCTGGACAGCAGGATTCTATGGAATGAAATTAATTTGTCTTCAAATTAATTCAGCCCTGTACCCAACTGCAGGGCTGTTTATATCCACGATATCATATGTGTGAAAGCTCCAGTTCATGCCCGGGCCAATTAGCACAAATGAGATCGGCTCTGATTTCCAGGCTGGTCCGTCAGCTTCTCTCTGTTCCGTGGCTGCGGCTAGGACTCTCATACCACTCGGCTCTTCCAAAAACGTATGCGGTGAGTAGAGAGGAAAAGTGGCATCAAACACCCTCTGCTGTGCCCTGAGTGGGCATCTCAGCACGGCAGCCACTACAAGCTATCCCCTCTCCTCCTGATTTTTTCTTTTCTTTTCTTTTTTTAAAAATAATACTGTGTATTCCTGGAATTTTCTATGTGGACAACACATTACTATGGCAATGTTTTGTCTTGTTTTGTTTTGAAAGAAAGGAAAAAAAACATAATTAGTCCCTAGGGCTTCCAGATGAAAAAGTGAATCAATCGGTGAAAACCCAACATGGTTCTGGAAAAAACAACTTTAAGCATCCATTCAGGAATGACTATATCACTGGCATCCTTTTCCCATCTGAATTTCTAAATATGGAAAAAGAACAGCTCAAGAGAACAGTTCTAACAAGAAAAAAAGCGAGGAAAGTTAAGAAAAGTGGGTTTCTCTCAAGTAGTCATTTTAAAGTACATTTATTTGATGGTTTTATTTCTCAAACACAGCGCAAATTTAAAGCAAACACAAAGTGTTTCCAGACACTGCCTCCCTGTTTTAATCACCCATCGTGAACTTGCTACCAGGTTAGGCACTAGAGTTACAGCAATAAAAAGGGCTATTCCCCCAAAACGCCGCATTTTTAAAATGTAGAGAAAACCAATTCCAAAGGCAGAATGAAGGAAAGAGCTGATCTAAAGAGACAGGGAGAGTCTGAGATTCTGCAGCAGCTGCAGAGCAGCAAACCCCCTGCAGAAGCCACTGATCCAACACCCCAAGGGGCAGGATGCAGAGAGTCAGGACATTCCTAAATGAACCATGACACTGAGAACAACATTGGTTTTGAGAAAATCAAGAAGTGAGAGTTGGGTTCCGACGTGCCAAGGTTATAATATCCACTTGCCCAATGGCCCAGATGCAATCTGTACAGAATGGAAATAACAAGAAGTCCTGCTGAACGACTGAGTAGGACCAGAGTCCTGGGGAATGCGCTCCCATCACCAGCCACATCACTTCTACCTTTATTTCAAGGCAAAAACTGCAATAGGAAAATTTACAACAGAAGCAAAAATGGGTAAAATAGGGAGTTTATTTTTGTTGATTTCCACAGGAGTTTAAGACTGATTTGAGAAAAGGGAAAAGTGTCCATTTAAACTTCATCATTTGGGACCAATCAGAACATCTAGGTAAAGGCAAATAAGATGCTCCTCCTGCAAGATCTTTCCCTCTCCCAGACTCTGGAAGAACCAGTCAGGCAGCGCCACTGTCTGAATTCGCCAGTTTTTGCATCTGTGTTTGCGGATAAGGGACAGTGTTGAATCAACGTCATTCCCTAAACTTACCTTGCCTGCTCTTTTATTTCATTTTATTTATTTATTTATTTATTTTTGGCCGCACCACTCAGCTTGTGGGATCTTAGTTCCCTCACCAGGGATTGAACCCAGGCCCTCAGCAATGAAAGCGCAGAGTCCTAACCACTGGTCCGCCAGGGAATTCCCCTTGGCTGCCCTTTGTATTATTTAAACACTGTTATTTTCTGAGAGCTAAAATTTTCCCAAGTAAAATACTTAACAGCTACAATCTTTGAAACTCTCTGTGAGGAGAGATAGAGAAAAGAACTCACAGTACCAAAAGTCTGGAAAACCTAGGAGCAGAGTACAGTTTCTGGGAAGAGGGTTTATATCATTGCTATCTGCTCATACAAAACACCACTTCAAAAGTAGTACACCAGGACTTCCCTGGCAGTCCAGTGGTTAAGACTCCGTGCTTCCACCGCAGGGGGCACAAGTTCCGATCCCTGGTTGGGGGACTAAGATCCCACACCACATGCCAAGCAACACGGCCAAAAAACAGAAGAAAAAAAAAAAAGGTAGAACACCAAAGGCAAACCATGCCAATATAATTTACTTTTCGGCTGCTTAAAGAAGCCATCTCTAAAAGATGGACGAATGTACCATAAGGCTGGCATTCCCTCTCTAAAACTGCAATCAATGTAACATGACTGCCACAGAATCAATTCTCACACAGTGAATAAATCACTGCTTAAATGCAGAGGACATAATGGAATTATACTATAAGTTCAAAAAGTGTTTTTTTTAAATTAAGTTAATCATTTTACAGTTCATTTGATAAATTGGTTCTACTGTGTTTTTTTCTACTATATTATCTGCTAAAGATATTCTTACTACCATGAATCCACTATAAGTATATATCAAAACTCACTGTAAAAAATAGTAACTCATTATACTTCCTTGATCCTCTCAATTGGCTTGTTTATTTCATTTAGTTTTTTAAGCATGTAAGGCAACTGAGGCTGAGAGCATTTAAGTGACCTGGGCTTATCTCAGCATCCTTTCTCTACTGGAGCTGGGCCTTGATATCCATCTACACTTGCAGGTCCTGGGCTATTATTACCAGGAGGCTACACTTGGGAAACTACAGAGAACTTTTCTGCTTTTTTTTTTTTTTTTTTAATTAATAATGTTGCTGTTTGAAATCATTTGATTTGTTGTACACTGGTCTTTCATCTTCAGGAGAACAAAGGGGAAAATGAGGTATTAAGAAGCAGGTGGGGAGAGGGCATACAGCAGAAGCAAGAAGAACTACAATTCTGCAGCCTGTGGAAGGAAAAACCACATTCACAGAAAGACAGACAAAATGAAAAGGCAGAGGACTTCGTACCAGATGAAGGAACAAGATAAAACCCCAGAAAACAACTAAATGAAGTGGAGATAGGCAACCTTCCAGAAAAAGAATTCAGAATAATGATAGTGAACATGATCCAGGACCTTGGAAAAAGAATGCAGGCAAAGATCAAGAAGATACAAGAAATGTTTAACAAAGACCTAGAAGAATTAAAGAACATCTAGAAGAATTAAAGAACAAACAAACAGATATGAACAATATAATAACTGAAATGAAAAATACACTAGAAGGAATCAAGAGCAGAATAACTGAGGCAGAAGAACAGATAAGTGACCTGGAAGACAGAATGGTGGAATTCACTGCCATGGAACAGAATAAAGAAAAAAGAATGAAAAGAAATGAAGACAGCCTAAGAGACCTCTGGGATAACATTAAACGCAACAACATTCGCATTATAGGAGTCCCAGAAGGAGAAGAGAGAGAGAAAGGACCAGAGAAAATATTTGAAGAGATTATAGTCGAAAACTTCCCTAACGTGGGAAAGGAAATAGCCACCCAAGTCCAGGAAGCACAGAGTCCCAGGCAGGAGAAACCCAAGGAGAAACACGCCGAGACACAAAGTAATCAAATTGACAAAAATTAAAGACAAAAATTATTGAAAACAACAAGGGAAAAATGACAACACACAAGGGAACTCTCATAAGGTTAACAGGTGATTTCTCGGCAGAAACTCTACAAGCCAGAAGGGGGTGGCATGATATATTTAAAGTGATGAAAGGGAAGAACCTACAACCAAGATTACTCTACCTGGCAAGGATCTCATTCAGATTTGACGGAGAAATCAAAAGCTTTACAGACAAGCAAAAGCTAAGAGAATTCAGCACCACCAAACCAGCTCTACAACAAATGCTAAAGGAACTTCTCTAAGTGGGAAACACAAGAGAAGAAAAGGATCTACAAAAACAAACCCATAACAATTAAGAAAATGGTAATAGGAACATACATATCGATAATTACCTTAAACGTGAATGGATTAAATGCTCCAACCAAAAGATGTAGGCTCACTGAATGGATACAAATACAAGACCCATATATATGTTGTCTACAACAGACCTACTTCAGACCTAGGGACACATACAGACTGAAAGTGAGGGGATGGAAAAAGATATTCCATGCAAATGGAAATCAAAAGAAAGCTGGAGTAGCAATACTCATTATCAGATAAAATAGACTTTAAAATAAAGAATGTTACAAGAGACAAGGAAGGACACTACGTAATGCTCAAGGGATCAATCCAAGAAGAAGATATAACAATTATAAATATATATGCACCCAACATAGGAGCACCTCAAAACATAAGGCAACTGCTAACAGATATAAAAGAGGAAATTGACAGTAACACAATAAGTGGGGGACTTTAACACTTCACTTACACCAATGGACAGATCATCCAGACAGAAAATTAATAAGGAAACACCAGCTTTAAATGACACAACAGACCAGATAGATTTAATTGATATTTATAGGACATTCTATCCAAAAACAGCAGATTACACTTTCTTCTCAAGTGCACACGGAACATTCTCCAGGATAGATTAGATCACATCTTGGGTCACAAATCAAGCCTCAGTAAATTTAAGAAAATTGAAATCATATCAAGCATCTTTTCCAACCACAACACTATGAGATTAGAAATCAATTACAGGGGGCTTCCCTGGTGGCACAGTGGTTGAGAATCTGCCTGCCAATGCAGGTGACACAGGTTCAAGCCCTGGTCTGGGAAGATCCCACATGCCGCAGAGCAACTGGGCCCGTGAGCCACAACTACTGAGCCTGCACGTCTGGAGCCTGTGCTCTGCAACAAGGGAGGCCGCGACAGTGAGAGGCCCGCGCACCGCGATGAAGAGTGGCCCCCGCTTGCCGCAACTAGAGAAAGCCCTCGCACAGAAACGAAGACCCAACACAGCCAATAAATAAATAAATTAATTAATTAATTAATTAATTAATTAATTAAAAAAAATCAATTACAGGGAAAAAAATGTAAAAAACACAAACACATGGAAGCTAAACAATACGTTACTAAATAACCAAGAGATCACTGAAGAAATCAAAGAGGAAATCAAAAAATATCTAGAGACAAATGACAACGAAAACACGATGATCCAAAACCTATGGGATGCAGCAAAAGCAGTTCTAAGAGGGAAGTTTACAGCAATACAATCCTACCTCAAGAAACAAGAAAAATCTCAAATAAACAATCTAACCTTACACCTAAAGGAGCTAGAGAAAGAAGAACAAACAAAACCCAAAGTTAGCAGAAGGAAAGAAATCATAAAGATCAGAGCAGAAATAAATGAAATAGAAACAAAGAAAACAATAGCAAAGATCAATAAAACTAAAAGCTGGTTCTTTGAGAAGATAAACAAAACTGATAAACCATTAGCCAGAATCATCAAGAAAAAGAGGGAGAGGACTCCTATCAAAAAAATTAGAAATGAAAAAGGAGAAGTTACAACAGACACCGCAGAAATACAAAGCATCCTAAGAGACTACTATAAGCAACTCTATGCCAATAAAATGGACAACCTGGAAGAAATGGACAAATTCTTAGAAAGGTATAACCTTCCAAGACTGAACCAGGAAGAAGTAGGAAATATGAACAGACCAATCACAAGGAATGAAATTGAAACTGTGATTAAAAATCTTCCAACAAACAAAAGTCCAGGACCAGATGGCTTCACAGGTGAATTCTATCAAATATTTAGAGAAGAGCTAACACCCATCCTTCTCAAACTCTTCCAAAAAATTGCACAGGAAGGTACACTCCCAAACTCATTCTGTGAGGCCACCATCACCTTGATACCAAAACCAGACAAAGATACTACAAAAAACGAAAATTACAGACCAATATCACTGATGAATATAGATGCAAAAATCCTCAACAAAATACTAGCAAACAGAATCCAACAACACATTAAAAGGATCATAACACCATGATCAAGTGGGGTTTATCCCAGGAATGCAAGGATTCTTCAATATACGCAAATCAATCAATGTGATATACCATATTAACAAATTGAAGGAGAAAAACCGTATGATCATCTCAATAGATGCAGAAAAAGCTTTTGACAAAATTCAACACCCATTTATGATAAAAACTCTCCAGAGAAAAGGGAACCCTCTTGCACTGTTGGTGGGAATGTAAATTGATACAGCCACTATGAAGAACAGTATGGAGCTTCCTTAAAAAACTAAAAATAGAACTACCATATGACCCAGCAATACCACTACTGGGAATATACCCTGGGAAAACCATAATTCAAAAAGTCACATACCACAATGTTCACTGCAGCTCTATTTACAATAGCCAGGACATGGAAGCAACCTAAGTGTCCATCAACAGATGAATGGATAAAGAAGATGTGGCACTTATATACAATGGAATATTACTCAGCCATAAAAAGAAACGAAATTGAGTTATTTGTAGTGAGGTGGGCTGTCATACAGAGTGAAGTAAGTCAGAAAGAGAAAAACAAATACCATATGCTAACACATATATATATGGAATCTTAAAAAAAAAAAAAAGGTGCTGAAGAACCTAGGGGCAGGACAGGAATAAAGACGCAGACATAGAGAATGGACTTGAGGACACAGGGAGTGGGAAGGGTAAGCTGGGATGAAGCGAGAGAGTGGCATGGACATATATACACTACCAGATGTAAAACAGATAGCTAGTGGGAAGCAGCCACATAGCACAGGGAGATCAGCTCGGTGCTCTGTGACCACCTAGAGGGGTGGGATAGGGAGAGTGGGAGGGAGACGCAAAAGAGGGAGGAGATATGGTGATATATGTATACGTATAGCTGATTCACTTTGTTATAAAGCAGAAACTAACACACCATTGTAAAGCAATTATACTCTAATAACGATGTTTAAAAAAAAAAATAATAATAATAAAAAAAACTCTCCAGAAAGTGGGCAGAGAGGGAACCTACCTCAACATAATAAAGGCCATATATGACAAACCCACAGCAAACATCATTCTCAATGGTGAAAAACTGAAAGCATTTCCTCTAAGATCAGGAACAAGACAAGAATGTCCACTCTCGCCACTATTATTCAACATAGTTTTGGAAGTCCTAGCCACGGCAATCAGAGAAGAAAAAGAAATAAAAGGAATACAAATTGGAAAAGAAGAATTAAAACTGTCACTGTTTGCAAATGACATGATACTACACATAGAGAATCCTAAAGGTGCCACCAGAGAACTACTAGAGCTAATCAATGAATCTGGTAAAGTTGCAGGATACAGAATTAATGCACAGAAATCTCCTGCATTCCTATACACTAACAATGAAAGATCAGGAAGAGAAATGAAGGAAACAATCCATTCACCATTGCAACAAAAAGAATAAAAACCTAGGAATAAACCTATGTAAGGAGGTAAAAGACCTATACTCAGAAAACTATAAGACACTGATGAAAGAAATCAAAAATGACACAAACAGATGGAGAGATATACCATGTTCTTGGATTGCAAGAATCAATATTGTGAAAATGACTATACTACCCAAAGCAATCTACAGATTCAATGCAATCCCTATCAAATTACCAGTGGCATTTTTTACAGAACTAGAACAAAAAATCTTAAAATTTGTATGGAGACACAAAAGACCCTGAATAGCCAAAGCAGTCTTGAGGGAAAAAAACGGAGGTGGAGGAATCAGACTCCCTGACTTCAGACTATACTACAAAGCTACAGTAATCAAGACAATATGGTACTGGCACAAAAACAGAAATATAGATCAATGGAACAGGATAGAAAGCCCAGAGATAAGCCCATGCACCTATGGTCAACTAATCAATGACAAAGGAGGCAAGGATATACCATGGAGAAAAGACAGTCTCTTCAATAAGTGGTGCTGGGAAAACTGGACAGTTACATGTAAAAGAATGAAATTAGAACACTCCCTAACACCATAAACAAATATAAACTCAAAATGGATTAGAGACCTAAATGTAAGACTGGACACTATAAAACTCTTAGAGGAAAACATAGGAAGAACACTCTTTAACATAAATCACAGAAAGATCTTTTTTGATCCACCTCCTAGAGTAATGGAAATAAAAACAAAAGTAAACAAATGGGACCTAATGAAACTTAAAAGTTTTTGCAAAGCAAAGGAAACTACAAACAAGACAAAAAGACAACCCTCAGAATGGGAGAAAATATTTGCAAACGAATCAATGGACAAAGGATTAATCTCCAAAATATATAAACAGCTCATGCAGCTCAATATTAAAAAAAACAAACAACCCAATCAGAAAATGGGCAGAAGACCTAAATAGACATTTCTCCAAAGAAGACATACAGATGGCCAAGAGGCACATGAAAAGCTGCTCAACATCACTAATTATTAGAGAAATGCAAATCAAAACTACAATGAGGTATCACCTCACACCAGTTAGAATGGGCATCATCAGAAAATCTACAAACAACCAATGCTGGAGAGGGTGTGGAGAAAAGGGAACCCTCTTGCACTGTTGGTGGGAATGTAAATTGATACAGCCACTATGGAGAACAGTATGGAGGTTCCTTAAAAAGCTAAAAATAGGGGCTTCCCTGGTGGCACAGTGGTTGAGAATCAGCCTGCCAATGCAGGGGACACGGGTTCGAGCCCTGGTCTGGGAAGATCCCACATGCCGCGGAGCAACTAGACCCGTGAGCCACAACTACTGAGCCTGCACGTCTGGAGCCTGTGCTCCGCAACAAGAGAGGCCGCGACAGCGAGAGGCCCGCGCACCGCGATGAAGAGTGGCCCCCACTCGCCGCAACTAGAGAAAGCCCTTGCACAGAAATGAAGACCCAACACAGCCAAAAATAATAAATAAATAAATAAATAATTAAAAAAAAAAAAAAAAGCTAAAGATAGAACTACCATATGACCCAACAATCCCGCTACTGGGCATATACCCAGAGAAAACCATAATTCAAAAATACACATGCACCCCAATGTTCATTGCAGCACTATTTACAATAGCCAGGACATGGAATCAACCTAAATGCCCATCGACAGATGAATGGATAAAGAAGATGTGGTACGTATATACAATAGAATATTACTCAGCCATAAAAAGGAAGAAAATTGGGTCATTTGTAGAGACGTGGATGGACCTAGAGACTGTCATACAGAGTGAAGTTAAGTCAGAAAGAGAAAAACAAATATCGTATATTAACGCATATATGTGGAACCTAGAAAAATGGTACAGATGAACTGGTTTGCAGGGCAGAAATAGAGACACAGATGTAGAGAACAAATGTAGGGACACCAAGCGGGGAAAGTGGCAGGGATGGGGGTGGTGGTGGGATGAATTGGGAGATTGGGATTGACATATATACACTAATATGTATAAAATAGATAACTAATAAGAACCTGCTGTATAAAAAATAAATTAAATAAAATTCAAAAATTAAAAAAAAAAAAGCACGTGGGGTAGAAGATAAAATACTTCTTTAAATTTTTTTTTCAACTGCTGAGTTGTTAAAGCATTTTGTAATTACCCCAATAATAATAACAAATGATTTGGGGGACATTAAGTGATTAAAATATCAGCACCATAGTTAAGGGAGTGAAAAAAAAAACTAGGAGGAAGATTTATCCCAAAGCATTATTTAATTTACAAAATGTTCACTCTGGCAATACCAATAAAAGGGCAACGTCAGAGGATTCTGGGACGATGGTGGTGTCAGTGGCAGCACAGTTTTGGGATCTTCCCAGGTCCCTCAAGAAAAACACAGAGGAGGCAGATAACAAAACAAAAACACAGGGACAATATATACACAAAACTAGGTGATAACCCAAATGCAAGTGTGTGGAGGAAAACCACCAACAGCCACACAACCCGTGTGTTGTCGGCCTCTGTGCGAAAAAAATCATGGGGCAGCAATGGGGTGCCCCACAGATCTGAGAAGAGCAGGCCAATATGAGGCCACAACGGAAACGGGAAGGGGCTTTGCCTTCTCCAACAGCAGGTGAGAACAGGGACCTGAAACGAAAAAGGTATGAAGGGGCTGGAGAAATCTAAACCTCAATACCCTAGAAACCAACCAGAGAGGACTCCCTTCTGAGACAGGCCCACACTGAGTGGAAATTCCAAGAAATGGAATCAAATCTGAGCAGGACAGAAATAAGATGGACAAAGGAATCAGAAAGACCAAAAAAAAGCAGGTCAGGAAATCTGAGAGCAAGCCACCATGTTTCTGAACACTACCTGAAAAGGACAGAAGAGGGAGCTCTGTGAAGTTAGAACAGCTTTATGAACCAAGCCAGCTTCTGAAAGCTCGGGAAAACTAAATTCACATAAATATAAGAGAGGGAGGAAAAAAAAAAAAATCCAGGCTCCAAAATTACTATGAGAAAAAAAGAGAATACATCCCTGCAGACAGTACAAGAATGCTAACAAGATTCCATCCCTTGGAACTGCTCCTCAGGGTGGGGCCCTGTCCCGGAAGGGAGCCCTCTCTGGTTGGTTTCCAGAGTACTGGGGTCTAGAATCTACCAGAGAAGGAGCTTCAGATGATCCAAGTGCCTTTTTTTTTTTTAAACTGCTTTCAGTAATCATAATGGTGGTGATACTCTTAGTATTTTTAGTGTGAGACTATTGTATGTATACTGTGAAAAAGCAAATGAGATAGATTAGGATATTCTAATTCATCCCGAACCCCTGAGAGCCAGGATTCTTGGTGTGAAAGAAAGGAGACAGAGATGTATTATTAAAGAAGTTAGGTAAAAACCATACAGTCCTGAATTTGAACTGGAAAGATTAAGATGAAGTCACAAGGTATTATATCTTTAAATATATATGTATATTCTAGCCAAATTTACTGCAAAGTCTTAAAAACAATGATCGCTACGTTAACAATTAGCATCCCTAAGCACTCAGAGAGTGATCTAGAAACTCCATTTTCCATTAAAACAAACCAGAGCTTCTGAGAGAAGAGGCGGATTTGAGGTGTGGGGTCAGGGATGGGCCTGGGACACCTGGACATACCGAAGAGCAAGGAAGCAACAGAAACAAGTAGGGTCACTTCAGAAGGACTCAGGAACTGTGAAGAGGTTCCCATTAACATAGACTGAATCCCCTGAGCTTTGAGAAAAGAATTGTAATAGATCGAAACCCATTCAGTTCAAAATGAAATGAAAGGGGGGAAAAAACCTCCAAACGAAAAACTAATTGGTCACCTTCTGAGGAAGATAAAGAACCAATTCATTATTTTGAAAACTGGGTAAATAAAAGGAAAGAATCAAGCATTTACCCTGCTTTCCTATATGAACTATACTCCTGGGTAACTAAATAGTAGATAAGATAGAAGAACATCACCTTAAAAATCTTACCAGCTGAAAACTGAAAACAAAATCATAGCATTTCATATCACCATTTTGAGACGCCCTAATGAGTTGCTGGACCTAGGTGCTGGGCATCAATAACTGCACAAATCAAAAAAGAGCAAAAAAACAGGCATCTTGACACCTCGTGCCTCCTGAGGGGAGACCAGAGCACGAGCTCTAGGCTTGTCAAAGGGATGGAATCTGAATCTAATCATGCTCTAGGATCCAGCTGCCAACTCGCAGGGAATCTGAAAGACAGAGTAGCAGGCTGAACTGGACCACGAGGGTGCAATCAGCAAACTCTGGACTTCTGGAAGCAACAGGTCAAAGATCAGGCTTCTTCAACAAGAAAAGGATGGAGGAGGAACCTGTAGATTAGGAAAGACTTAAAAGGCATATCAAGTTTTTAAAACTTGGAAGACTAAGCTCTAGCATCTAGAGATGCACACTTGAGTGATTAAAACCACAAAGAAAGGCAAGGAAGTGAGTTTTACTGGTTACTTGGAGAGGGAGGGGTGGATGGGGACTGGGATGGGGCACAGGGAAGAGACTGAGAAGCCTGGGAAAGTTCCATTTCTTGACCTGGGTGGCAGTCACAGGGTGTTCACTCAGTAATAAATCTCCCAACTCAGTTCACTTTTTTTTTTTATGAATTTATTTATTTTTAATTTATTTAGTTTTGGCTGCGTTGGGTCTTTGTTGCTGTGTGCGGGCTTTCTCTAGTTGTGGCGAGCGGGGGCTACTCTTCGTTGTGGTGTGCGGGCTTCTCATTGCAGTGGCTTCTCTTGTTGCGGAGCACGGGCTCTAGGCGCGTGGGCTTCAGTAGTTGTGGCGCACGGGCTTAGTTGCTCCGCGGCATGTGGGATCTTCCTGGACCAGGGATCAAACCTGTGTCCCCTGCATTGGCAGGCAGATTCCCAACCACTGTGCCACCAGGGAAGTCCCTCAATTCACTTTTTCACTTAATTGAACTCACTTAACTGTTTGTTTAGTGTTTTATAATACAAAGGGTTTTTTTTAAAGGGCAATGTGACCAATAATGCTGGAGATGGGGAGGGATGGATCAAACCCGCTTTTCCAAGAAAGGTTAAGACTCTTAGTTTAAGATTTGGGCATCAGGTCTAAATACTGTTCCTTTCCCTTAGCAAAATGTGTCTGTAGCCATTCAAATGATCAATTTAGCAAGGCATGTTAAATGGAACAATTCCTTTTAATAGCAGCATATTTCTTTAATACACTTTGGCTGCCAAAATCATGAGACCACAGGAGGAGTTATCCTCAGCCAAAAGTCCATGAGGAAAAATGGGTAAACGTTTAAATGGCACAGTTCAGGAATTAATTTCTGTTTATGTAAAATAACTGTAATTAACAAAGCCTTCCAAACAATGTTTCTAAGTCTGGTTCAGTGCACAGAAAACCAAGAGGGGGATAACCAAAGTGCAGTTCTCGCAGCTCTCCACCTGCCAGGTGTGAGGCTGCCTGAGGGACGACCTGCCGCCACTCCAGGCATGACTTCAGGGCTCCCTGTCTGCTCTCTTGCCCAGTCTTTGCAGCAGATGTTGGGCTAGGATTAAAAATGGATCCAAACTCATAATTACATTTGAAGGCTAAGAAGAACATAATCAAGAACAAGAAGCTTCACATTCACAAGTACTCCAAAGCCTGGTTTCATACATAACCTACGTTTGGAATCTAAACTGGGGAACATACAGAACTTACTTTAACAATCTTTCAAGTTGGTTATTCGTACATCTGCATAAAAAGGACTTCGTTAACCAGGGTCCACTAGACATTAGCTTGGAAATAAGTACCTACAAAAACTCTTTACTGTCTTTCAATATCTGTTTCATATCCCATCTATCTATATAACCTTTGGCATCGTATTTCACTGTAATATGCAATTCATGCTAGCAATTTTTTCTCTCCTTTTTGAGAGGGGAGGGAGGTCATGTGGTGCAATGACATTCACAGAATTATTTGAAAGTCATTTTACTTTCCCTAAAATCTTCCCATCAAGCAGATGTGTCAGCTGTTAACAAGGATGCACACACACACAAGCAAAAGAAGAAAAAAGACAATAGAGTACAACTCCTTGATATAAACTTGTAAAACGGCTTATCTGCAGTTAAACTTCAGTGTCGTTAAATTCTTGTATAGTCCAATGGACAATCAAAACTCTATGATTTTCTGCATTTCAAGCCTCCACACACACATTCTTTGAAGGCAGTAGGTGAGTCTCGCTGGCCTGTGTGCCCACCACACCGAGGGAACTTACCATAACCGTGCAGTCCTCTGAGCCGCTGGCAATGACCTGATCATTATGTGGGCACCAGTCTATGTCCAGCACTGGTCCTGTGTGACCACACACTGTGGGGTAGGATTTGTCAATTCGACCAGTCTGAAAGGAGAGAGAAACAGACCTATTATGTAACATCAGTGCCACAGAGTTTGTATGTTTTGTCAGACCCACTTCTCCTTTATTACTTCTACCCCAAACTCTCAAGAATCTACAAATTATGACGTTCATATCAGCCAACGTCAACTGTTAAGAAATGTCAACTTGCATTTCTAGAAACAGTTACTACCAAGGATACTCCATCAAATTAAGGATCTACATTTCCAGAACCACAGAGATTTTATTTAATCAACGGCATTAATAGACACAGCAAAAGAGAATACAAGAGTCTTTTTACCACAATACAATTCTAACAATAGCCTATTGTAAATTATAGGTGTGTTTTTACTGTTTAAAAAAAAACCAAACCTGGTATTATTCAAAATGTAAAATATAACCTTTAATATGATAAGCTAATGCCCTTGAATATACAAATTAACAGTTCTGGAAGTGGATGGCACTTCCAGTGAGCAAGCAAAGTGAAGGTAATAAAAAGAAAAGCTTTAACCACTGCTCAGGGGCCGAAGGACATAGAACGTTTCAATGTCTCGGTCTATTCCATCAACAGAAACGCCAGCCGGGCCTTCTAATTAACCACCTTAGCTCTCAGCCATTACCCAGATCCACATCTCATTAAGAACACAACTTCTAATGTTGGTCATAGCAACCGTCACAACGTGCTCATGTTACACACTTGAACCTAACAAGCCAATCTGGCTTATCGGACCAATTTTGTCTGGTGTTAACCAAGACAAATGCTATTACAACAACAGCTGTACAAAAGCTGCTTCCTTTTAAAAAGGTTAATGCCAGTCCTTGCTGACGTTCTTCTACATATGCTAAACGCAGGTGAACAGAAAGGAATCACCACAATGCAAAAGTGAACCTATTTTTTGGTTGATGCTACTCTCCTGTTATGGCCAGCTGTCACAACACGGGGGCAGGCTTCTTGGAAAATTTTCAACATCAGTAAATTCGGATTTCTCCACTTTGACTTGACTGTGGAAATCTCCAGAGAAGCAGTGTGCTAAAGCACAAAGACCACAGGCTCCAGAGTCAGACAGATATGGATTCAAGTCCAGGCTCTCTTGGTTAAACAGTGTGTGATCTCAGACAGGTAATCTCTCTAAGCTTCAGCTCGTCATCTGTAAAATGAGTAACAGTAATACTTACCTCCCAGGATTACCGTGAAGAGTAAATGAGAAATGAGGTAAATCATAACCTAGCATTACAACGATCTGTATAAGGTGTGTAAAAAATTAATTAGAGTACCCAGAATACAGTAAATACTCAATAAAAAGCTGGCACTTATTACTAGTTCTTCCTGTATAACATGTTAACTTACTCAATCATTAAGAGTTACAAGCGTGTGTTATCCGTGAACTCTGGGCCAGACACTGAGCTGAGTGTTGGAGACACAGAGGTGAGCAGGGCGCCCTGTCCTGGCCGAGCGTGGAGTCCATCTAAAGCTCCAGTTAGAGCACAGCACAAGACGTGCAGCACCAGGACAGGCCCAAGGCGGCAGGAACACAGAAGAGGACATTCAAGCAGCTGTGTGGGGGCTCCAGCCTTTGGGAAGGTTTTCTGCACAGAAAGGTGAGTTCTGAGTTGAGGTGTGAAGGTGCACCAGCCTACGGACCTGAGGCCTGGGTTTTTTCACACGCTCCCCCTTTCTCTTGCAAAACTAATTCAACCCAGAGTTTCAGTCTCCTGAATTGCATCACCCAAAACAGGAATTCATAAAAGAAAATGCCAAGGAAGAAACAGAATATTACAGAGAACCTGGGTCTTGTATGAGAAGCCACATGGGTCACTGACAGGCCGAGAAGCAGTGAGGGTCAGGGACCAGGCTGCCAGGGCTGGGGTGTGGCGCTGCCATTTTCTCCCCTGAGGCTCTGGCCAAATTACTGCATCTGGCGACCTCAGTTTCTCACCTGTAAAACGAGAACGCTAGAATTCTTTCTTCAAGAGCTGATGTGAGAATTAACTGAGACAATCAAGGTAAAGCACTTGGTACTGTCCCAGCACCTCTAGTGCTCAAAAAATGTTACCCAAAATTTAACAACTGCCGGAATCCATTCTACCAACATCCCTGACCGTATCCTTCCTTAAAGAAGGAACTGCTACTAAGCACCCAAGCCAGGTAGTTTTACCTAATTCCCCCTGTGAGTGCTCCTCCCCTGGAGTTCCTACCCCATGTAATGGTCTACTACTCAAGGTGCTGGCGGTGAACTCACAGGTGTTTTGTTTTCTAATATTATTATTGTTTTATTATGTATTATTATTTAAACTATAGATATAGTTACTCTCTTGAATGTGTGATATTTAGTAATTTAAAACATTCTGAGACACAAAGGCCAGGCTGAGGCCTGACACACATTGCAACAGACATTCCAGAAGGAGAGAATGCAAGAGAAACAAAAAACTGAAGAGGTGAGGGCTGAGGATTTTCCAAGTTTAACTGAGGGCATAAGTCTTCAGATTGAAGAGGCACAGGTCCCAAGTAGAATATCCTAGTGCAATTCAGAACACCTAAAACAAAGATAAAATCTCAAACAAAAGCAGCCATAGAGAAAAGACAGATTACCTACAGAGAGAATAACTAGACTAACTGTGAGCAGACTTCTCAAAAGCAAGTACAGAAACAAAGACATCAGAAACTATCTCAGAAATGGGAAGAAAAACAACCACCTGTGCATTCTATACCCAGATAAACTATCATTCAAAAGTGATGACCAAAAAAACAAACAAACAAACAAAAACCCCAACATTTTTAAACAAAAAGATACAGAAAATTTACCATTTAAAGACTCTTATTCAAAGAATTAAGTTCTTGGACTTATCTCTAAGAATTTCAAAATTAATTTCAAAGAACTAAGTTCAAGGACTTATTTCAGGAAAAGAAAGTGAACCAGAAGAAAGAACTGGGATACCAAAACAAGCAGTGAGCAAAAAAATTGGTAAATGTGGTCAATGTAAATAGGCATTGACTGTATAGAACAGTAGTAATTATGACTAACTGGAGTACAGGTAAGACAAGGCAGAACTAAAACACTAAACAACAATAACATGTAAGATAGAAAGATATGGGACTTCCCTGGTGGCGCAGTGGTTGAGAATCTGCCTGCCAATGCAGGGGACACGGGTTCGATCCCTGCTCTGGGAAGATCCCGCATGCTGCGGAGCAACTGGGCCCGTGAGCCACAACCACTGAGCCTGCGCATCTGGAGCCTGTGCTCCGCAACAAGAGAGGCCGCGATAGTGAGAGGCCCGCGCACCACGATGAAGAGTGGCCCCCGCTCGCCGCAACTAGAGAAAGCCCTCACACAGAAACGAAGACCCAACACAGCCATAAATAAATAAATAAATAAATAAATAAATTTATTAAAAAAAAAAAAGAAAGATATGATCAGAATTCA
Organism: Eubalaena glacialis; assembly: GCF_028564815.1. NCBI lineage: Eukaryota > Metazoa > Chordata > Mammalia > Artiodactyla > Balaenidae > Eubalaena > Eubalaena glacialis. The sequence goes on from NC_083730.1 coordinate 74,726,708, forward strand.
AAGGTTTCAGGGCCCTTCCCTAGAAAAAGGCAGAAAATTTGACTAGTTTTAGACTTTAAGTCATGTAAGTATGTTAAAATTAAGGGTAAACACTAAAAGAGAATATATAACTTCCAAAAAGTGTATGGAGTGGGAGGAAGATTAGTGGAATTTTAAAAACTCATTGAATATAAGAGAAAGAGGAAATAAAAAGAAAAAAAGGCAAGAAAAAGCATGAAAACTAGAAAGCACAAAATAAGATGGTGGAAATAAAACCAACCATAAATCACAAACTGCGGTAAATATGAATGACTTAAACTCACCCGCTAAAAGACGAGGTGTTTCAGATCAGATTAAAACCAGCTATAAGACACATTTACAAAATAATAATACAAAAAGGCAACTAAAGGAGGGGAAGGGATATAAAAATATGTACCAGGTGGTTATACTAGAACAAATAGATTTTAAGGTGAAATGCATTATTTAAGATTACATTTTAACATTTAAAGAAACAATTCAGAGAAAAGCTACAGTCACTATGGACTTTAACTCATCTAACTACATAAGCTTCAAAATAATTAAAGCAGAAATTGACAGAAGTACAAGGAGAAAATGACAAAACCATAATCTTAAGAGATTCTAATAAAGATTTAAGAGATCAAACAGACAAAAATCAGTATGAATATAAACGGCTTTAACAAAAGTAACAAGCTTGATCTAATGGATATTTACAACTTGTAGCCAACATTTTAAAACACACATTTTTTTTGTTTCCAAGCACACTAATAAACTTTTTTTCAAAAAATCACCAATTAGGATACCACAAAGCAAATCTCAGAAACTACCAAGGAATCAATACTGTACAGAGCACGTTCTGAGTAGAACGCAATACAATTAAAAATTAACAGAAAAATATAAGCCAAAAATCTCCAATGCGTCTGAAAAGTTTGTTTTTTTTTTAAAATGTTTGCCAACCTATCCAAGTCCTCGACATCACTCCTACCCTGCCTACTGTACCAGGAACATAAACAGTATCAGGCTGCTGCTTCTCCTCTCTTTTTTTTTTTTAAATAAATTTATTTATTTATTTTTGGCTGCGTTGGGTCTTCGTTGCTGAGCGCAGGCTTTCTCTAGTTGCAGCGAGCAGGGGCTTCTTCGTGGCGGTGGCTTTTCTTGTTGCAGAGCACGGGCTCTCGGTGCACAGGCTTCAGCAGTTGTGGCATGCGGGCTCAGTAGTTGCGGCTCGCAGGCTCTACAGCACAGGCTCAGTAGCTGTGGCTCACGGGCTTAGTTGCTCCACGGCATGTGGGATCTTCCCGGACCAGGGCTCGAACCCGTGTCCCCTGCATTGGCAGGCAGATTCTTAACCACTGCACCACCAGGGAAGTCCCCGAAAAATTTTTAATTTACTAAATAATTCACATAGAAAATCATAATAGCCAATAGAAAAAGGTTAAAATTGGTCAGTAAAAACATGCCATGTCAAAACTTGTGGGATATAGCTAAAACAAATCTTAAAATTCCAGATGAAATAAGCAAGCTCCTAGAAAATGTGTGATGTATCAAAACTTCTTCAATAAACAGAAAACCTAAAGAGACCCAGAACCATAAAAGAACCAGTACCGTGGGCTTCCCTGGTGGTGCAGTGGTTAAGAATCCGCCTGCCAATGCAGGGGACTCGGGTTCAAGCCCTGGTCCGGGAAGGTCCCACATGCCACGGAGCAACTAAGCCCATGTGCCACAACTACTGAGCCTGCACTCTAGAGCCCGCAAGCCACAACTACTGAAGCCCACACACTGCAACTACTAAAGCCCGCGCACCTAGAGTCCATGCTCTGCAACAAGAGAAGCCACCGCAATGAGAAGCCTGCGCACCGCAACGAAGAGTAGCCCCCGCTCGCCACAACTAGAGAAAGCCCGCGTGCAGCAATGAAGACCCAACGCAGCCAAAGGTAAAAATAATAATAATAAAAAAAGAACCAGTACTGTAACTCCATACATCACTGCCCACCCAAAATCCATCAGTAAATACCAAAAATAATAGGCCCAGATGGTTTTACAGATGAGTTTTCCCAAACATTCAAGGAAGAAATCATCTCAAACCAGTGTTCCCAGAGAATAAAAAATAAAGGTGCACTGCTGAACTCACTACATAAGGAATGTACCACCTTGATATGAAGGACAGTGTAAGGAAGAGAAACTTAGGCCTATGTGACTTATAAATATTGATGCAAACTCCCCTCAAAAAAGGAGGGGGAAAAAAAGCAATGCAAATTCAGCAGTGTGGGTTGTTCTCAAAAAACACAAGTAAAGTGAAAAGACAAGTTGCAGATTGGGAGAATATTTTATATCTATGTGTGTGTGTGTATATACATATATATATGTATGTATGTATATATATGTAAAATATATACCTGACAAAATCAACAAACAACTTAATAGAATAAGGGGCAAATGATATGAACAGGGATCTACAGAGAAGGAAGCCTGAAAAGCCAACAGATGTATGTAAAGTACTCCATCTCACTGGTAATCAGGGAACTGCAAATTCAAACGATAAGGTAATATTTGACACCTATTAAAACTGCCAAGAATTTAGAAGTCTAAATACAAGTGCTGGCAAACATGTTTGGGAAGAGGAACTCATAAAAACTACGCACAGGAGAGTATCCTGCTACGATTCCTTTTGAGAGCAATTTGGAAACAACTGGAGCTGAAGTTGCCCACCCCTCAGCAATACCACTTCTCGATGGTCTGTGGAGAGAAACGCTCCCATATTTTGCACAAGGGTATTCATGGCAGCACTGTTGGAAACAGTGAAAAAAGCAGAAGCAATGTAACTGTCCTTTGGTATAAGAATAAATATCATTTATATAAAAGTTTAAAACATACAAAATAATAGTCTATGTTATAGGTACATACACATGTAATAAAGTACAAACATATGATACATACCAACTTTGAGAAGACGATTACCTCTGGGGAAGGAGAAAAGATGGAAAGGAGAATGGTATTTTAGCTACATCTGTTATGCTTTACTGTTTTCAAAAATGGGAGATACGAAACAAACATGGCAAAATATTAACATCTGTTTAATCTTGTAGGTGAGTACATCAGTGTCCTATAATTTTGTTTGTTTCCTATTTTTAAAAAATAATTAAAATATAATAAAGTTGAGAAACACACCAATGTATTGTTATTCATTTACATTAAAAAAAAAAAAAATCTATGGGACTTCCCTGGTGGCCCAGTGGTAAAGAATCCGCCTTGCAATGCAGGGGACGTGGGTTCGATCTCTGGTCAGGGAACTAAGATCCCACACGCCGTGGGGCAACTAAGCCCGCATGCCACAACTACTGAGCTCACGCACCTCAACTAGAGCCCGTGAGCCGCAAACTACAGAGCCCACGTGCTCTGGAACCCACGTGCCTCAACTACAGAGCCCACGCACCCTGGAGCCTGTGTGCCACAACCAGAGAAGAGAAAACCCACAAGCCACAACTAGAGAGAAGCCCGTGCACCACAGTGAAGATCCTGCATGCCTCAACAAAGATCCCACGTGCCACAACTAAGACCCAATGCAGCCATAAATAAATAAATTAATTCATTAATTATTTTAAAAATCTTAAAAAAACCAAAAACCTTTAATCCCAAGGAAAAAAGCTTTTCTACCTGAAATGTTTTATTGTATCTCAGGGTGTTTGCATTCTGAGGCTCACCCCAGCACACTCCATCTGGCATCCTTGATGGCAGAGTATAGTCACTGAACTCTAAACATCCAAGGACACCAAATAATTTTTTTCAATCTGGGCTAAGAAGAGCTTTTGCTCAGATATACAGCAATTTTGAGGGGAATCTGGAAGTACATTAATACTAGTTGTTCTTAATTATACTCAGAAGCTTACTAAATGACTTTTCTTTTTAAGGCTAAAATTATACAACCCTGGCCAAAAGTAAATAGCTACTCACCAGTATTCTTCAATCAAGTAAGATATCTGAGAATAGTAAGAAGCATTTCTGCCATTCTCAACTCAGCCCCGACAAGTCTATAGCATAAAAGTAATAAAGAGCCCAACATTTTCACGGGAACTTGAATGTAATTTAAAAGACAATTGCCACTTATTTCCTCCCTTTCTATCAAAAGCAAATAATTAGTAATAAAAATCGCTAGCGCTTTCAGAGTGCTTATGTTACGTGCTAAGAACTGTATGACAATCTTTTATGTGCATTATCACAACTACCTTCATGAAACAGCAACTCTATTATTCCCACTTTCTAAATAAAGAAATAGGAACAGAGAAAACCAAGAAGCAGAGATCTAAAATATCACTGACAATCCTACTAGGTTTCTGCAGAGAAAGAAAATTTCCACTATGCCATGGGATTGTGAAAAAGGCACAAGAGTAATGTTGAAATTAGTGGCAGCTGGTCATCAGAAACACAAGTTAATAAAAAATACCCTGCAAACAGCTGCTTCCTCTGGTTATAACACCATCACAAATCCTTACAACAAATAAAACAGGGAAAGTAGCATCATCCTGCAGCACAACAGAAACGGAATCGACTAAATGTCTGAAAGTGATAGAGGAACGAAAAGAAGTATGAGAAAAAAATACTGTTTTAAATGTGCAATGATGGTTTTACACACAGGGTGTGCTCCACACACAGTCAAGTCATCAGCTGCTGTGATTCTAAGGGCTTGCACCTCCAAATAGCTTCTTACCCATAACAAAATCAAACCCAAAGCACAACAACATATTTCACCCATAAGTATGTATCTTTAAAAGGGCGGAGCTGGGCAATTATAAACTGCTGAGAGCTCAAGTCCATGGAAACTGAAGGAAACCATACAATAACAGCCTTATATGGTAAAGATGAGGGCACATCACTTCTGAAAGTCATTTTGCTCTAGGATCTAATGAGAATGCATTTCTCATTCATAATCATGACACATCCTCATTTATCATCCAGTGAATAAACCAAGGAATCCATGTCTAATTCTAGATTGTGAAGGACCATTCAGAAAGACATCACTGCAAGTCATGGTGACAACACGGCTTACCTGCACGTCTAAGCAGCAAATTTAAATGAATGCCGAGGCTGGGAGAAAGACTGACAAGAACTTAATAACAGCTTTTAAAGTATCTTTTTTGGCTGAACAGTGATTTAAGAACTACTCATCAATTTCTCAAGGGTTATATATAGAATAATTTCATTTACTAACAAATCAGTCCACTGTTTCATTAAGGATGCATCACCTCAGTTACATCATTTAGAATATTACTACTTTGCTAGCATGGAATTGAAAGTTTAGCTGAGACTAGCCAGTTGGATGTTCAGATTTCTTGCTTTAAATAATTATTCAAATGTATTGATTACTTACTAGTTATCCCGATCACATGCCATAGAGCTTTTATTGTACCTCTCTAGCTAAAACTCCAAGTGATGAGAATTACCAGCAAGTCAACTCAAGTGGCGAAAATGACCAACACCAAGGTTCCCACAGGCTCTGGCCCAGACCCCAGTTCATACACTTATGGGACACTGGTGAAATAGGTCAGGGCACTGGCTTAAGGACTATTATTATCTAAAAGATCCGGTGGCCTGCAGGAGGCCCAGCAATATGAGCCCCAGGGAAAATGCAGCCTCCAAAGTGTGTGTACAGCTGGCACGAGGGAGAGGTGTGACAGCACAATTTCCATGGGGCGGCCCAAGCTGAGGTTGATGGCTTTGACATGTTCTGGCTAGCAACCCTTATGGTGGCAGAAAACCACCTAGACACCAGCACTATCATTCACTTTGGGTATGGGGAAGGTCCTCAAAAATTTCAAAGCAGCCAAAAGCCTCAGCAGAGCTCCTGGAGACTGATGCTTCAACTAAGCCCACAGAGTTAGGCAATACTCTCCTCCTACAGGCTTTCTGTTTTTTGGGAGGTGGGGGGAGGGGTGAAAAATCAAAACTTAAGCATCAGTAAATACATATCTTTGTAAAACTGCTCTATGAAGGAATGTTTATAATTTTAAATAAGTTGGCAAAAACATTTCCTCCTTAGGCATACAAAATTCAATGTAACTCTTATGAAATGATATTTCTAGTCGTAAAGGTATTTCCCATTAGTTTGAATAGGAAACCACAACTGCTTCCATTTACATCAAATAGTGTATCTTATTATTATTATTTTTTTTTAGTAATTTTATTTTACTCATTTATTTATTTTTGGCTGTGTTGGGTCTTCACTCCTGCACGCAGGCTTTCTCTAGTTGCAGCGAGCGGGGGCTACTCTTCGTTGCGGTGTGCAGGCTTCTCATTGCAGTGGCTTCTCTTGTTGCCGAGCACAGGCTCTATGCACGCAGGCTCCAGTAGTTGTGGCATGTGGGCTCAGCAGTTGTGGCCTGCGGGTTCTAGAGCGCAGGCTCAGTAGTTGTGGCACATGGGCTTAGTTGCTCCGCAGCATGTGAGATCTTCCCAGACCAGGGCTCGAACCTGTTTCCCCTGCATTGGCAGGCGGATTCTTAACCACCGCACCACCAGGGAAGTCCTGTCTTACTTATTTGTCATATCTCTTTTCAAAAAGGAATCCATATTTAGGAAGTGCACTCATCCCACACGCCGAAGACACTACCGTGCAATCAAAAGAATTCTAATGTATACAAACAGACATGTACAGAAATCTTCTCATAGATGTTTCTATAAAGGAGTTCCACCTGGGATGTATTTTCAAGGAAGCTAATAGCGTATTTTACAGGTGCAGACATTTTCACCCTCCCAAAGTCTCAAAATACAACATTGGGATGCTTCCAATATGACCTTTGCATTAATCATTCAGAATGATTGTTTCTTAGTGTAAGACGGTCCCCTCACATGATAATTGTTTTCCATCCACACATTAGCTCACTCAATATTAGATTAAAGATACTACCAAACTGGTGCCAATGAGGCTCAATCTAATAATTACTGGTTCCTTCCAAAAGTAACATTTGGTTAAAGCCACGTAACACTTTACCCAGCAGGCTTATTCTTTCTCACAACTAACATATGTTTCCACAAAGTTAAAAAAAAATCTCGTATGGTGCCAAAAAGTGACACCCGTTACTTTTATCACTCAAATCAAATATTCCCCTTTAAGATGCTCAGGGTATTCCACATACAATGTCCTTCTAGTTTACACTCTGGATTCAGTCATAGAAACGCAAGCTGTTCTGGGGCGGTGGGCTGTGACCGCTTCCTAGGCCATCTCCCTCAGCTAGTCCAGAGCAGGAAGCTCCCGGGACCTCCCTCCAAACTTCTCATCTGCATTCTTCTTATAATCCAGCCACTTTATAATCCATTACTATAATCTGAGCTTATTATCCAAACTGGTTACACCCACCCTCAGATGTAAGGCCCAAACAGCCCCCACTCCACCTCCCATCCCGACTCAAGGAACAAAGATTTTCAAACTGTTCATTCCCTACTTTATATTCATACAGGTTTTCATTTTAGGAAAAAATGCTGATCAAAATCACTTGATGTGTCCAAAGTTCAGTAACTTTATCATATTGTCCATACATTAAAAGATCTTTTCAAAGGCACAGATAATACCTCATTACTGGCCTTGGAGTAATACCCTGAGAATTCTTGAACCCTCCACAAGGAGAACGGTTAAGTCAAACATGTGCTCGGAAGCAAAGGAAAAGTTTGCAGCCTGGGCATAAGGCCTCCATTCATATTGTGCAAAGTTCAAAGGAGTCAAAAAAGGATATCTATTGAAGTGGGTTTTCCTTTTTTTTCAACTTCCTTTTTCTTGGAACAGTATTATTTATGTGGATACATGTTCCACTGCAATCTCTTCAGGCCCTGCTCCCTCACAGGGAGGAGCTACAGTGACAGTGGTCATGGCACAGGGGAGAGACTGGCCAGAAGAGCAAGACAAGGACCCCTGTAGCTTACCAGGAAGACGGATGCACACAATACAGGGCCTGCTGACAGGCTGGTCACCAAGAGTGACAGCTCGTGGCCCAGGAATAAAACATTCTGGGGAGGTTTTACTTTAAGGGAACCAGAAACGCCAACCCTGAGGGTGAGAGGAGGTGCTCTGGAATAGCATATAGAGATTGGGTTACCGGGTCCTGGAAAGTGAGCCAGCTGCCACAGCTGCCAGGGAGAGGCAGCATGGTGCTGAGAGCCGTCCCCTGCCTGTGAGTGAAAAGGAACAGCCTTTACGGGCACAAGTGAAAATGCCGAGCAAACCATTTTGGCATCACAGGTCCTCTTTAAAGACTGGGTTGAACAGTGAACAGACCATTATAAAAGTCCATTAAGAACTTGAGGGCAGTTACTATAAAACTATGGCTATTTTACTATCAGAAAGCAAAAAGGTGGAAGAGTTGGCATTTCCTTACTCAACCACACCTAAACACACAACAGCAAATGGAGCAGCTCTATTTCCTAACTTCCTGACTCAGCAGAAAATTTATAAAGCAAAGACCTCCTCAATGCAGACAAGTAATTCCATGTGATCCCTCCAGTCTGAGAACAAAGAAAAACTAGGAGCCCAAGATGAGGCAGAACCTAGTCAAAATACAATTCAGCTCGAAAGGAAAAACTGGAAAGCAAAAGAACTATCGAACTAAGTGCAAGTATAGGAAATTAAAACAAAGCATTTAATATCCAAGCAGAAAGGAGAGTAACTTGTTGCCTAACCCCTGGTACTGAGTGTCACCTCCAATGACATTGGAGATTCCTCCCATGGGACCCTTGGTGAATGAGGAAAAGCCCCAGAGCTACCCCTTCCAATCCCAGCTCTGCACTGGTTTACCCACAAGCCTCAGAACAAAAACCCACCCTTCTTGAAGTGGGGATGAAAAACAGAAAAATATCACAGCTCTCTCTTTTTTCTTTTTCTTTAGGCAAATGCCTTGGGCTGCATGGCCGAGGCAGCTCACATCTTGCAGTGGTTGTAAACAGCAGGAGGACTGGAGCAGAGACCCAATTCAGTAGCCTGTATCATTTACTCCCGACTTAAAGCTCAGCCAGAAAGGAAACCCAAGTCCCCGTTCCTCTGAGAAAGCCAACACGTGCTGTGCTCATCACTTGCCCTCCAGGCTCAGCCCTCCCTGGACTCAGCTCAGGTCCCACCCCCAACTAGCATGGAATTCAACTTGGTGAGAGCAGAACGTTTACTACATATGGTTATAAAGAGGCTTCTGGACAAACGGGGACAGCAGAAATCTGTCCATTGCACCTGGAGTCTATTTTAGTAGAGTAATCAGTATTCAGAAACCTGCTCTTCACTGCTTCCCTGACTTGGGTCATCATCACGTTTATACAAGGCGGCTTCTGGCAGCAGCACTTGCCCATGTGCTCAGCCCAGACTCACGCTCCAGAAAACAAGGAAAGAGTTAAATGTTCTTTGCACTTGACTCAGTGGCTTCCCCTCACCACACACTCCCAGATCCCACCATTCTCCGAGCCACGCAGCCAATCAAAGCAAAGGAAGGAAATGATCCTGGCCAGCTGACAGCCCCAGCGCTCTGATGGCCATATATGGTAAAAACCACTGTCAGAGCCCTGTCAGGCCTGCAGGCCGGCTGCTGTGGACATATCAGTGAACTGCAGCAGCGTGAGAGGCCGGCCAAGGAAACGCACAAAGGACAGGCTGCCTGCTCATCTCCAGGGAAGGGGGTAGGAGGAGGGCAGGGGAGGGGAGGGGAGGGGGGAGCCGTCATCTGCCAGGGCACACTCTGAGTCACAGCCACTCACTGTAATCAAAAATAGCCCCAGGGTACATGGTGAGATTCCTTCTGCCAGGACTTTGTGCTCCATTGTTAACTGGGGGTGAGTAGGGTGTCCCCCTCCTATCCCCCCCCCACAAGACTGTGGAAAACAGTCACTGGGAGCAAATGAAAAGGTCCTTCTGTGGCGCTTCATGTGGTAATGAGGCCGTGCAGTGCTCGTGGGGCTGGCAGCTCGGGAAGTAATTTGGAAGTCATTGTTCTGCACCTGGTGCCCCTCACCCCGCATCCTCCACTGCCGCCCCTGCCCTGCCTCCCAGCCTTTCACAGCCCACACAATTGACAGTTAAGGTGCTCAGGGTAGCAGACAGCATCTATTTCAGGAGGCGGTGAATGGGCATCCCAGGACACATCAGGACACTGGCACTGAATAAAAGCCCCTGCCCATCACACCAAAGCTACCCTGTGCCAGATGTCCACATCTGTACAAAGGGCTACTGGCATCGCCACCCTTGTCCAAAATGGGGCACCGCTATTTGTGGGAATGGAAATTGCCTGTCAGCAGCATACAGTAAGGGGGAGGCGCAGCCAATGCAAATCCAGCAGGTGCTGGCAGTAACTGGGGGTCACAGAGAAAAGAACCATCGGGAGACTGCCATTTCTTTTGAACTAGTCCATGAAAGAAGGCACTTATCAGCACGGCGCCTGGCACTTAAAGGAAGCCCTCAATGATGTGAGCTGCTGCGACTCCATCATTGCCACTGTCCACTCGCAAGGCATGGTAGAGACCAAGCACTTTCCAAACCTTGAGACAATTCTCCGAGCTGCCAGAATCAGAGCCCTGACAGGCTAGTGTTTTTGTTATTAAGCCTTCTAATCCCAGAGAAAGAATGCAAAGGATTAAGTGTCAATTAGACCACGGTTTCTATTAAAAAATCTTTCACACTCAGTGGGAAAAAAAATGTTAATCAAAAATATACATGTACAAATCAAATAAAGACTCAGAGACCTAGGTTCTAATCCACGGAAGACCCCACAGCTCCGGGCAGTCACCCAGCCTGACTTTCAATTTCTGCAACTGTAGAACAGAGGTATGACAGCAACCCCACCGTGTGCAAAAACTAAGACATCATACATGAAGGGGACCCTCCAAGCACATTCTGATGTCACTCTGGAGCCTTATTTTTATGAATATAACATGAAGTCACCGCCTTTCCCTGAAGCTGAAACGGTGGAAGGATGCCATGTAGATCCAGTTTTAACAAAAATCCTAAAATGCAGAGCAGTGCTTATCCTGGTTCTTCTCCATGTAACGGTGAAGGAAAACACCAGTTTTGCACTATTTACACTGGAAGTGAAGGAAAAAAAGAGCCAAGAAGTGTGTAATTTTTCTACCAAAAAGCTGTCGTAATCCCCCTCCAATCAAGCATTCCATTTCTCCAATACGAGAAAAGGCCATCCCAACGCAGAAAGAAGGAATGTGGCCCCCCTCGTTCTTCGCCCTCCTGGGAACAGAGCCCCTCTTCTAACTCATCAGTTTAGTGAGTTGGTTGGGCTCCTCTTCTGTTTCATCCCTGGCTCCTACACTCAGGAGAAACCCAACTTCCAACAGAACCTTCTCTGTAACATCTTCCTTGAGCCTCATTTAGAACTCATCTCCCATCGCTGTGTCAGAGCCCTTTAGACACAGACAAACCTCCCCATTGGAGAGATCGAGGCCAACTGTTAGCAAAGCTTTTTTAAGAGCAAGATTCGAAACAGGTCCTGGCACAGAGCAGGTGCTCAAATGTCTGAGAAATAAGTATGTGAATGAATTAATGTAATTTTTTTTAAAGTACTGTTTTAGATTTCACTTAAGCTTAAACAACAATTAGCTCTTCATACAGCTTTGGTAATATTTCCGATAATACTTTTTAAAAATAATCTTTACATGTAATAAGTTCATTGTAAAACATTTTGAAAAAAGTACAGGTAATTATAAAGAAGAAAATAAAAATCACCTTTAGTCCCACCATCTATGTTAACATTTCAGACTTTCCCCCCCCAAAATAATAACATAATTTGAAATTACACTTAAGACAGACTATAACCTTGTAACACATTTTGAGGTTATGTGACAGTATCACAGAACATAGGATAACCAGATCTTGCCAGCTAACATAACTTTCTCTTGCTACTGTACAGAATCCCTCAATTATTCATTTAAGATTTATTAAAGAATGCTGTACATCTATATGTATGTATCTATCTATACAGATTTTTTTTAAAAGGAGAGGTGGAAAAAGTGTTTAAAATTACCCAAAGGCCTTTTAGGCTGCTTTGAATTACTCATTTATTTGTGCATTGTGTGACCTAACATTACTGAGTCAAGTGCCACATCCTGAGAATACAGCTGACCCTTGAACAACACGGGTTTGAACTATGCAGGTCCACTTATATGCACATTTTTTCCAAAAAATATGTACTACAAGATCCACGGTTGGTCGAACCCGCAGATACAGAACCATGGATACAGAGGGCCAACTGTAAAATTATACATGGATTTTCAACTGCCAAGGGGTCTGCACCCCTAACCCCTGGTTTTTCAAGGGTCAACTGTACATGTTTTAGTTATCACTGTTGCTTAATGAGTTACGCTAAGATTTAGCTACTTAAAACAGTAAGTATTTCTCATCTCACACAGTTTCTGTGGGTCAGGAGTTCAAAAGCAGCTTATCCGGGTGGTTCTGGCCGAGGGTTCTCTTGAGTCAAGGTGTCAGCTAGGTTTGCAGGATCCACCTTCAAGATGACACACTCACGTGGTTGGTAAGTCAGCGCTGGCTATTGGCGGGCGGTCCTATGGACCTCTCCACAGAGCTGCTTGAGTATCCTTACAGCATGAAAGCTCCAAAAGAAATAAAGTAGAAACCAATATGCTTTTATGACCAAGTCTCAGAAGTCACACTCCATCAATTCCTCCATATCCTAGTGGCTACACAGGTCAGCCCTATTTAACGTGGGAGGGAACCACACAATGGCAAGACACAAGGAGGCGAGAACCATTGGAGCCCATCTTGGAGGCTGCTACCACAAGAGAGTAAGGTGAGATGCTGGAGAACCCTACCATACACCCATCCATTTTGTATCCTCCATCCAAGCGAAGGTCAAGAGATCAAGAGCATATAATTCCAACCACCCTCCCGTTATCTGTTATGTGGCTAAGAAAATAATCACATTACAATGTGATAATGCAGCCTGTGGTACTAGTGGCATGAGACAAGCAGCTAAGGAATCCCAAAGGATGATTTCCACTGTCTCAGCAAATTGGAGATAAAATTTGAGTTGGATACTAAACATTAAGAAGGAGCACTTAGAATACTGACTGAAATGAATCAAGATTTCTTCCTCAATAAATTTCTTCTTCAATAAATATGACAGAAAAATACTCTAAAGCAGCCCTTGTCAACCTGGGTTCTGTGAAGGAATTAAGTCCTAATGCCCTAAGGCAGCTACTTTATGTAATGGATTAATTTCTCTCCTAGCCATCTATAAGGCTTAGCTATGTCCCTTTCTTGAGAAAACTAAGAAAATATTCACTGAAATGATTTTCTGTAGGGGCTGAATTCTTTCACAAAACTCTAGTTGAGAAAGACTACAAAGTGAGCTGAAAAGATAGTTCACAGACATAAATAAAGCAAGATCCCAAATATTCCCACACACAGTTCTTAAGATATATGGGAGAAACATAACTGTGTATAAGAAGGCACCTCACAGTTACACCAGAGGAGCAAGAAGAGAGAGGAGACAGTGACCCAAAAGGTTGACAAAGACTTGGCCACAACCATCCCATCATGGCCCAGAGCAGAGCTGCTCTCCTAGGCAATTACTGGGAAGATGAAATTAGCCATCACGCCAATCCTCCAGAATAAGAACAGTCAAGGGAGGAAGGGAGAAAGCGATTAGGGAAGACAGGAGCCCTCCAATTTGCAACCTCCGTCCAAGCGGATGTTAAGACATCAAGAGCATAGAATTCTAACCAACTCTCTCAACCCTTGCTCCAGGTTCACTGTGATCTGAAGTTTTAGTGTGTATGCGCACGCCTGTGCCCACACACATCTAACACTGCTGTTTGTAGGAGCCACCGTGGCTCACAACAGGGATGGGAATGCCTTGGTCTCACATCACAAGCGTGGCTCCTGCACAAGGTGAGGCTCGTTCGTGACCTTCGTGCCCACGTGGTAGCGCACAGGGGGCTGGAACCTGTGTGCTCCTGACAAGGCAGCTTGTGTAGTTGTGGGGAGAATCCCACGGCCAAAACCACAAAGCCAACTTCTGTTAAACAAGACATATTATTCATCCTCTGAAAGACCAAAGAATAAGAAAATGTACTAAGCCACACCTTGAGAAGTCATGACTGAACAGCATGCCACAGCTTGAGGGAAGCATCACAAAAGAAACCCTGAATCATGTGTGCTAATCTAAATCGCCCCACCTCAGGGCTGAGTACTTTCTGTATTCCCCCAGCAGTGACCTCTTAAAATCCTACTTTCTCTAATAAAACCTTTCGAACAAAAACCTCATAAACCATACACTTAAATAAACATATATTCATTCCTAAGCTTACCTCTTGCGTGTATGTGTCAATGTATTTGTCTCTACCACTCTTTCCATTTTTAATTTTAAGTCCTGGAAGACAGAGACCATGATTCTCCTGGAATCTAATCATAAGCCTCATGAGATTGCAATAATAAGTCCTATTTACTGCTGACGCTAACTAACTTTGAAGAAGAATTCATGGAAGGCCATGTTTTAAAATGGGAGCCTTTCAGAAAGAGTCACAATACATCTTAAGATCAGTACACACATATTCAATATTAACATGGACAGAAAGCCCCAAAAGCATCACTAAAACCAACCTGGCTGACTATAACCAGGAAAAAAAAAAGCAGCGGGGGGGACACAGACAGACAGACAGACAGAGAGACACACACACACACACACACACACACACATACACACTGCCAGAAGTCTCTTGAGATAGTGATTAAAAACCATACCCACCTCCTTAAGTTCATGTTTAGAGAAATCCTAGACTGCCATCAACACGTACAGGAGCCCAATACACACCCAGAGCATCATTTCCCACAATCTTCATTTCAAGCATCACTTCTTATTATATGTGGGAATTTGGTTTTTCTTTGCCTTTAAACAAAAGCAGCACCTCATTGTAAAACTATTTCAAAGTTGCCAAGACACTGAGGTTGTAGGATCTCTTTTCCAGGGCAGAGTCCTGTATTAGGATCAATGGGTTCACCATGTATTCAGGTCCCCAATGTTTTTCTCCTTCAAGGCTGCACTTCTAAAGGTGAGACAAAAACACCACAGTACCAGCAATCTCCTGGGGGACGTGGGGTGGTCAGGAAACTGACCACAATGAAAAGTAGATGCAGTGCTCCTGGAGAGCAAAGATGGAACCCAGCAGACACTCAGTCTATAGACAATCAAACCACATGTGCATAGTCAAAGAACAGTGAAGACCTCGTACTATATGAACAACGAAATATCTGTAAAAATGTAAAACTTACAATCCTTATTCAAATATTCATCATTATACCAAAATTATAAGGAAATAGATATCCAGAGGGCAATCAGCCCTTTAAAGCAGGCAGAAATGTAGGTTTTCTGGCAATGTGGAACATAGTTCTATTTTCTAAAAGCCTAGATAGTAAGTAGTCAAGGGACAGGGTCTTAGGAAGAAAAGAAAGGTGGGTGTCACCTGACACTTCGGGGCTCTGGGCTAGGCCCTGCCATCACAGCGGATCCTTCTAAGAGCTCCCAAGACACAGAACTGTCTACAGGAGCCACAGACCACTTTTCTTTGCTGGGCTCAGCCTTGCCTTTGGCGGAAAAGCAGCCACGAGTAAAAAGGCATCTACTTCCCAAAGTTACGTGTTGGCACTAAGGAGGGAAAAAAAAGGAACAACAGTGTTTCCTCTGCTGAATTTTGGGTAGCAAACCATTTTTTTTTTTTTACATCTTTATTGGAGTATAATTGCTTTACAATGGTGTGTTAGTTTCTGCCGTATAACAAAGTGAATCAGCAATACATATACATATATCCCCATATCCCCTCCCTCTTGCGTCTCCCTCCCACCCTCCCTATCCCACCCCTCTAGATGGACACAAAGCAATGAGCTGATCTCCCTGTGCTATGCGGCTGCTTCCTACTAGCTATCTATTTTACATTTGGTAGTGTATATATGTCCATGCCACTCTCTCACTTCATCCCAGCTTACTCTTCCCCCTCCCCGTGTCCTCAAGTCCATTCTCTACGTCTGCATCTTTATCCTGCCCCTAGGTTCTTCAGAACCATTTAGAAAATCACTTTTATATATAGCCCCTCACGTTACAGATAGAGATATGGGAGAGCATAAGGACAGAATGACATATCCACGTCTCACCACAAGTCGGTGACCAAGACAGGATTGAACCCCTGGCTCCAGACCCATGTTCCTTCCTCGACGCCACACTGACCCTAAGGGCTCAATACACATTTTAATACACAAAAATCCCAGAGTACGTGTGAACCCGTCGATTATAAAAGTCGATAACCCCAAGTACTGACCTTATTTCCAATGGGTGTCACTGGGCTTAGTTTATGCCAATGTCACCTCCTCCAACACAAATTAATATTTAAGGAGTAGAGCCACACAGAATGTATTATAAGCCTGGGAAAAAGACAGACCCTCGAGGCTCCTCCAAAAACCAACGTTTTGTTCAAACATGATAATTTCTGAAGCAACTTATTCTGTCCCAATTCCTATACAGCTGGTTGAAGAACAAAATAATAAAACCTATTTATTAGGTATTGGTCACTTAATGCAACTCAAAACCAAAGCATAAGATCCAGTTAGCTTAGGACCTGCACACAGGGCTTCCTTAAACAGTATAAATGTAACTCTAAGTTTCCCATGGTTTGTGAAAGCAAAGGTGGACTCACAGAGCCTTTTGTGAATGTGGGACTTGAAGAGAACTGTCTGAACGTGGAGGAAGATTAGCCGTTCAAAAGTTTATTTGGAGCTTCTTAATTGGCTTATTCTCCTTCTTTGAAGCAAAAAGTCTTAAATTTATCCCTCTTGAACTCAAAAGAGATCATGGTACTTCAGTGCCTGACCTTGGTTGACAAGCTGAGGTGTCTTCTCAGCTGGCTGCCATAAGACCCACCACTGAAAAGTCAAGTTTCCAAATGCTCCTTGCTCTTGGTGAACAAATTGACTAGAAAGTCATGGAGATCAAACGTGACTGGCATTAAACTCCAACCCCCACTCCCAAATCAGGTAAGTACAGCTACAATAGTGTAATGTATTGTTCACCACTGAAACAACAATCTCCTCCACAAAAGCAAAAGTATCTGAGTAGAAAATTTAATTTCAATTTAATGAAAAGATTCTCCTTTAAAACATGATTAACAACTTCGCCAATAAGAAAGTACGTTTGGAAACATATGTCAGATTTGTTCCCCAAAGGCATCCATCTCCTCTGTAGTGAGATGGTTCTATTGTGTAATATTACATCAATCCAGCCACTGAGATACAAATCAGATGTTAAAATAAAACAAGTTAGTCATGAGCATCTGAGAGAATGAAAAGTACAAGAGAATTGGAAGTTTTCCCAGCAAGAGTTTTCCTAAGGAAAAAACACCAAAATACAATACTCTGACAGAAATTCATGTTACTGTAACCACTTTCAGAATCACATGGCCCATTATGATGAGACATGCCTCTACTAGGCATGGCTCAGACTCAGGGAGACCCACTGTTCCCAGCAGAGTGGAAACAGCTGTTAACATGACCCAACATCTGCATCTTTATCATTAGGGCTCAGGACTCACCAAACTTATTCTCCTCCTAAAAGCTAATCAGAAAATGACTCTTTCCAAGCTCTCTCTTCACGGTGTTTCCCACCCCCCATTATTTGCAATTCTGGGATTTCCTGTTAAAGCTAGTACAGACTTTCATCTACAATTTTCAAGAACAGGCAGAAAATTACAAATCTCCTATCTTCTCCCCCATACTGGAGAGGGCTCTCTGGAAGGATAAAGTCAGGAGAAGGGAGAGCTAGGAAGCCCAGCGGGTTCAAAGTCACACAGAACCACTTTCAATAAAGAGCCTTTATTTCCACCGCTTGTTAACGCTGTTTAGATCCTATGCTGAAACCTACTACTGTCCAGACTTGAAATCTGCATTGTTTGGGGACATTTTCTTGAGCCCTCATCCCATTTACCATTCAAAACCAAAAACAAAGCAAAACCAAAAAGTCTCAGTCCTCATGACCTCACACACCAAAAAGAGTCTCTTACAATCTTATCAATTTCTGCCCATTTAAAAACATAACTGTTTCTAAAATTGCACTTTTGGGAAAAACTTTTATGAAAATTGGATGATTATGAACCAAATCATAAAATTCCTGTGCCTGTCCATGCTCACAGCATCATTATAAGAATCTTTTTCATCCGTAGAGGGCACACCCAGAACAGAATTTGCCATTCTGTTCAATGATTCTCTGTCAGAGAAAAACTGATGTGGTTAGTAAAGCGTGTGGAACTTAAGCTCAATTACATCCAAGTCTAATGGTCCTAGAAATCACACAATGCTTAGTGACTATCAATCTCCAAAATCAATCTATTACAGACTAAACAGAGATTACCGGAGGGTGTCTCACAGGATGGAAAGTCAGATGACTTACCTTGTGCAAAGGGAGTACAAGGAACGCTCCTCCCCCACTCGCTTCTATGATTATGGCAACGAATCTGGGATTGACAGCACAAAAGGAACTATCCCAGGTCACTCGAGAAACCCGGATATCATCGTAACACTGGTCATTTTTCACCGCTTGTCCAAATACATGGCGAAACTTGCTCTGTCGTACCACTCGCCTCATCGTGTCTGTGGGAGAACAAAAAGTATATTAAAATCATGCCCCTGACTGAAAGCTTTACTTTTACAAATGAAAAGCTGGAAAAAAAACAGAATAGTATGGCATTTTGTCTGCTCTCCTAAAATGTAGCCAAATGGCAAATCCAAATTTCCTTCAGCAGCACGTACCCAGAGAAAAATGCAAAATGTGTCAGGGCAAGAATGACAAAGAAATGAAAACTTCCTAACTCAAGATCCAGAAGCAACTCATCAGTTTTAATGTCAAGAGAAAGATCAAGGTAAAGAATGAAGAGAAATTAGCCTTTCAGAGCTGGGTGGGAATGGAAAGACAATCCACTCTAACCCGCCCTCCCCTTTTACAGATAAGAAAACTCCAAAGTGAAGTTATCTGATAGACCTGAAACTGAGGAATCCCTCCTCCCACAAATTATGATATTGTGGCTTTTTCCTCAGTCTGCCAAGGTAATTTTTCCATTTTTCAGCTTTTTCCCCAGACATCAGCACTCTGGTCTGAGAGCGGAGCCTGCTCACAAGTGTTTCCACAAGACCAACTACATGCAGTGGAGAATTCAACACAAGCAAACCACCCCTGCCTTCAAGAGGTTTCCAACACAGGCAGGACAATCAGAGCAACTCAGAACCAAACTCCTGGTGCTGACTGCTACCAGGAGCCTGACTGCTACCATGGGGCAAAAGCCAGGTCTTGGAAAAGAGTAGCAAAAATTTTAATGGAAAGTAGAGACGAGGATGACAAGAGGTCTGACGCTAGCACACTGGACCTCTTAGACAGCAAGAAGCGAAAAGCAAGGGGTTGGGCTAAGAGGCTGTGATGGTGAACCGGGCCTGAGAAAGGTCTGGAGTGATCCCGGCAGCGGCAGTGAGACAGAGGAACAGAAAAACTCAGGGGGGGTAACGGAAACCAGGATGTCAGAGCTGATCACTCACCACAGCCACTTCCCAAGTAAACCAGAGGGCCTAGGGGACAGGAAGTGACACCAAGCTGGTGTTCCCAGGCTCCCTCATGGGTCATTTCGGACCCCAACTTCCACTGGGTTGTCCAAATGACATGTGCACTGACAGCGTTCAGGCTTTAGGATCAGCGGCCCCACCTGCCTGAGGTCTCCTGGGCTGCACCGCAGGGTCCTTTTCCTGTCTGCTAATGCCAGGACATTCCGTTCACGCTGGCTAGGGAGGAGGGAGCCACGGGAAAACACAAGTGGAGATGGAACACAGTCAAACCTTCACAGCTCAGCTGAAAACCAGTCGCCCTGATCCCCAAGGCCAGGAGGGCTAACTAACACCTGTCCACTTGTGCCAAATGGGACACATGCGGGGCTGCTGCTGATTCCTCCCCTTGAATTCCCTTCCTCGTGGCTCTGGGCCCACTGCTAAGCACAAAAGGAGAGAAGTTAGTTTTGCCAGTCTCCTTCTACCCTTTCAAGGCATGTGCAGAAGCGGCCTCTCTCCAAGCCTAGGACGTGTGGCTGGGCTTAGGCGACAAAGCCTTGGCAGGCTGGTGAGCAGGTGTGTTCCTCAGCCCAGCTGCTGCCAGACCTTCCCAGCTGACCACCAGGACCAGAGGCTGAGAGCACCTGGTGGAGGAGACGGCAAATGACTTGCTTCCACTTGGCCGGGGTCCTCCGTCTGTGAAACAGTATGAATACTTCTCAAACTGGAGGAGATAAGACAGCTTCCACGAGGTGGTGAAAACCAAAAGAAAAGCACATCCATACAAAAGCCAATGTACAGCCAGCTGGTCTCAGGATCCATTTCCCTACCCGACCATCAGCACAAGTCAGCAGAAGCTGGAATCCCTGCCATTACCTTCCAGCAAGTGTTTCAAAAGTAAAGTTAACAAAGAAGAGGAAGAATTGCACCATATGCCAAAGAGTTGATATCCTTCATATATAAAGTTTTTATAGATTCCAAACATGAAAATCCCAGTAGGAAATTACACAAAGGACATGAAGAGGTAATTTACAAAAGAAACACAAATGGCATTTACCTCCACTCCTTCCTGAAATCCTAACAAAATGACAGGGAAGGAACAAAAGCTGGTATAAACACCAAAGGACAAGCGAAAGGACACTGGAAAGGAGCCTACAAGAGAGCAAATGTGACCACAAAACTGTGGAAGAGGAAAGCTGTCAGGCAAGTGTAACTGGCAGAAGTGAGTGTTCTCCACTCAGCTGAGGTCTCAGGAGGAGCGGCTCACAGAAGGACCCCAGGCCCACTGTGAAACCGCCGAGCGCTCAGAAGGGAAACAGATGTGGGAGAGGGGCTGCAGGGAAAACTGACCAAAAGCCTAATTAGGAGCAGCTAGACACCCAGCTCTGCTCCTCCAGTGCTGCACAGTCAGGGGCCACCCCTCACCCGCCCCAGAAGCCACAGGGCAGGCCCTGGCCAGGACAACACCAGCACAGGTGAGCACGGGTACGCAGGTACCACACAGACGACCTGGTCCTGTGCAGCGGAGCCTCCAGCCCTGTGTTCTGGGAGCTCCCAGAAGGCTGGCTGCCTGCTGAGAGAGCACCCACCCTGCCCCACAGGAAGTCAGCCCTCACCGCCCTCTGTGAGGTCCACCACCCACCCAGCCCCCCTACCCACACAGGCATTGGGTCAGCTTTTTGGGGCCCACGATTCAATGTGTACGGACATTTGAGGAAGCCCTTCAACCTGAAAAATGGAGACAATCTTTCCTCTTCACTCAAATAGGCCAAGATACCATCTAATCTCACCAACAATATGAATATTAACATAAATATGGAAAGTGCTTTGAATGTCTTCACTGAAAGACACCACACAAATCTGCCGGCTGGCTGACACACCTTTAAAAGTCATTTCTGTATTACACAGAGTGACATATGTTACACAAATTTTCACCTAACTACACGAAGTCAGAATGATAGGTTCTTTTGCTACAACCATGGAGGACAGTGTTAGCTACAGAGCAGAGAGAGTGAGAAAAGCTGGGGCTCCTGGAGTGCTGTGCTGTCTGGGCCAGGCCACTCACATCCAAGGTCGAATCTGATCTGGGCTCAGCTGCCCACATGTGGCACAGCTGCTTTTGCTGCACACAATAGAGAAAGGCAATTAAGAGGGCAGGCTCCAGAGTCAGGCAACCTTGTGAGTGAGAAGCACAGCTGTACCATTTACTTCCTGGCCGTGGTTCAGTAGGGCAAAGTCATAATCTCCTTAAGTGTCAGATTCTCTATCTGGAAATGGGTACATTACATATAAAGTTGAAGTGATCATTAAATGAGCATTTGCTAATGGGACTACAGCAGGAGATGATTTCGTTAAAGTACCCTGTCCGGTTAAAAACACGTAACTAAATACACAATAAATGTCAGCTATTGTTATCATCCTAGTACTTAACATAAGGTAATCCAGATTCAAATCCCAGCTCTGCCACTAACCTTTACGAGCCTCAGTTTCCTCATCTATAAAATGAAGGGGATGATACCCATCATAAGAATGAAAAACAACATCTGACATCCCAGGTCCAGATGGCTTCACTGCTGAAGTCTATCAAATATTTAAAGAATTAATACCAGTTCTTCACAGATTTTTACAAAGAATAGACGGGAACAAATTTCCAAACAAATTTTATGAGACCAGTATTACTGATACCAAAATCAGACAAAAACATCACAAGAAAACTAGACTAATATCTTTTATAAATATAGACACAAAAATCCTCAACAAAATACTAGCAGACCAAATCTAGCAACATATGAAAAGGATTATACACCATGACCAAGTGGGACTTATCCCACAATGCAAGGTTGGTGTGACATCTGAAAATCAATTAATGTAACATCTATCCATCAGATAAAAACCAAAAATCACATGATCATCTCACAAAAATCTGACAAAATCAGAACAAGGACAGACATATAGGTCAACGGAATAGAACTGAAAGTGCAGAAATAAATTCGTACATCTTCGGTCAAGCGATTTCGACAAGGGTACCAAAACAATTCAATGGGGGGAAAAATAAGTCTTTTCAACAAATGGTGCTGGGACCATTGAATAGCCACATACAGAAGAAGCTGGACCCTGACCTCACATCATATAAAATAATTAACTCAAAACTGATCAAAGATATAACTATAAGGGCTCAAAACTTTAAAACTCTTGGGAGAAAACATAGGAATAAATCTTCATGACCTTGGATCTGGCAAAGGATTCTTAGATATGACACCAAAAGCACAAGCAACAAAATAAAAAGAGTACAAAATGGACCTCATCAAAATTAAAAACCTCTGTGCTTCAAAGTCACCATCAAGAAAGTGAAAAGACAACCCACAGAATGGGAGAAAATTTTTGGAAATCATATATCTGATAAGGCACTTGTATCTAGAATATATAAAAAATTCCTACAACTCGATAATAAAAAGACAAATAATCCAATTTAAAAATGAGCAAAGTACTTGAATAGATATCTTTCCAAAAAAGATACACAAACATCCAATAAGCACATGAAAAGCTGCTGGACATCTTTAGCCATTGGGGAAATGTAAATCAAAACCACAATGAAATACCACTTCACACCCACTAGGATGGCTAATATCAGGCCAGAGAATAACAAGTATGGATGAGGATGCAGAGAAATCAGAACCCTCATACACTGGTAGCGGGAATGTAAAATGGTGCAGCTGCTTTGGAAAGCAGTCTGGCAGTTCTGAAATGATTAAACAGAGTTATGATGTGACCCTGAAACTCCACAACTAAGAATATACCCAAAAGAACTGAAAACAGGTATTCACACAAATACTTGTACAGGAATTTTCATAGCAGCATATTCACAACAGCCAAAGGGTGAAAACAACCCATATATTGGATATCCACTGGATGAACGGAACAACAAAATGTGATATATCCACACAATGGGATGTTATTTGGCAATTAAAAATTAAAAAAAAAAGTAGGGGACTTCCCTGGTGGTCCAGTGGCTAAGACTCTGAGCTCCCCGTGCAGGGGGCCCGGGTTCGATCCCTGGTCAGGGAACTAGATCCCACATGCATGCTGCAACTAGGAGTTCGCACACCACAACTAAAGATTCTGTATGCCGCAACTAAAGAACCTGCATGACGCAACTAAGACCCAGCGCAGCCTAAATAAATAAGTAAATATTTAAAAAATAAAATAAAATAAAGTACTTACTAATACATGCTACAACTTGGATAAACCTTGAAAATATTACGCTAAGAAGCCAATTACAAAAGTCTACATATTATGATTTCTATTCACACGAAAGCCCAGAATAGGCAAACCTAGAGACACAGAAAGTAAATTAGCGGTTGCTTGGAGGGGAGGAAGGGGTACTGCAGAATAGGAGGTTACAGCTAAAGAGCACAGGGTTTCTTTCCAAAGTGATGGAAATATTCTGTAATTTGTGGTGATAGTTGCACATATTTGTGAACATATTAAAAAGCACTAAACTGTACACTTCAAGTAGGGTGAATTGTATGATATGTGAATTATACCTCAATAAAGCTGTTCTTTAAAAATCTGCAAAGTATCTAGCACAGAATCTGAAGCATAGTAATAAGCACTGTCCAATAAATGTCAACAATTATTATTTAAGAGACTGCTAATAGGTTTCCCTACCCAAAGGGAGAAAACCCAAATCAATTTCCTACTGATTATGAGCCAAAAGTACGATTTTCACGTTAATGAACTAGTATCAGTTATCAAGGAACCTTTACAAAATTTTATGTTCTCCCACCTCAGCATGCTGTTTACTACAGAAAAAAAAAAAACCCTCTTCTCAAGAAAGAGGCCTGCATTATCAAATGGTATTAGTGTTTCACCAAGTTTTTAAACGTTTGGCTATAAATTTCCAAACGGTCATATCATCAAACTTAGGCGTTCTTTTATTAAATATCTTGTTCCAAATTATACAACTAGAGTGTCCCCAAAACTAAAGCATTTTATAAAGAACTCTAATTTTCAGTTATATTAAAAGGAGTAAATGAAAGAATCCTGAACTAATACATAGACACAAAGTCCAAGGATAGAGTACATTCAATTTGGGGGGGGGCCCACACCCCAAGGCATGCATAACTTCCCCCACCAGGGATAGAACCCACGCCCCCTGCAGTGGAAACCCGGAGTCTTAACCACTGGACCACCAGGGAAGTCCTCAATTTTAAATGTCTTGTCAGAGTTCAACCTTGGAGAGGTTGCCTGCTCATTAGGTCTTTCAAGTACAAATTCTTCAAACTGCATAGGGCCTTTTCTTAGCAATTATCACAGTAATAAAGGATCCTCGTAGTAATAAAGAGGGAGACAATGTAGCAATAAGTCATTCATTAAGCAAATGAAAGAAATGTTTACAAATTTCAAAATAAACTGATTTTAGAAAAAATGCAACGTGGTTTTTAATTTCCACAAAATGTTGGGAATTACAAACCTTACCCAAGGCCTTATAATATGCAATTGATCATTCTGACCAAATTTCCAATAAGACTGGGACTATTCTAGAATGGTTTTCATTATAATAAAAACTGATGTGTCTTTGAAAGACAATGTGAGAGCAGGCTGAGAGCACAGGCCCAACTATGAAATGCTCTCTCTGGGATGTGGTTGAAACCTCAGTTTTAGAAACAAAGACACATGCCTCCTCTGCCCAAGTTTCTAGATGATACTGAAGGCCAAGCAAGAGTTAAGTCTTGATTGTCCAGCAGCCATCGTAGTAAACCTCTTTTTAATTTATCTATCTTTTTTATAGTCACCATGCTGTACATTACATCCCCAGGACTTACTTATCTTATAACTGAAAGTTTGTACCTTTAGACCCCTTCACCCATTTCATCCACCCCCCTAATCCACCACCTCTGGCAACCACCAAAATGTGCTGTTTCCATGAGTTTGGGTTTTGTTTTGTTTTTGTTTTCATTTTTAAGATTCAACATGTAAGTGATATACAGCAGCAGTCCCCAGCCTTTTTTGGCACCAGGAACCGGTTTCGTGGAAGACAATTTTTCCATGGACCGAGGCGAGGTGGCGTGGCGGGGATGGTTCAAGCGGTAATGCGAGCGATGGGGAGCAGCAGATGAAGCTTCACTCGCTTGCCCGCCACTCACCTCCTGCTGTGTGGCCTGATTCCTAACAGGCTGTGGACCCCTGATATATTGAAAAGATATTTGTCTTTCTCTATCTGACTTACTTCACTTAGGATAACGCCCTCAATATCCATCCATGTTGTCACAAATGGCGGGATTTCCCTCTTTTTTTAATGGCTGAATAATATTCCATCATACCACATTTTCCCATCCATTTATCTGTTAATGGACACTTAGATTGTTTCCACTATCTTGGCTATTGTAAATAATACTGCAGTGAACATGGGGGTGCAGATATCTTTTCAAGACAGTGATTTAGTTTCCTTTGGATAAATACCCCGAAGTGGAATTGCTGGATCATATGGTAGCTCTATTTTTAATTTTTTGAGGAACCTCCATACCATTTTCCATAGTGGCTGCACCAATTTTACATTCCCACATAAATTTCTAATGAGTAGATAATATATTCTTGTTTTCAGCTTCAAATAAAGAAAATCTAAAAGCTGACTACCAAGATCCACAATACTTAACAGCTCATCTAAGGAAACAAAAATGATTAAAATTTTCTTTACATGTTGGGTAAACATCTTAACCAAGAACAAGCTGTAAAAATAAGGTCCATGGTTTAAGGACTTATTTTACAAGCATCAGAGTAAAGTTTGCTAAAAATCATTCTCAGAAGAAAATTTCCATCTTACAGTCAGTTGATCATCCTCAACCTCTAGGAGAGTGTGAAGGCGTGCTTCTTATGGTACTGCCTAGTCAAGTTACACAGAGAAAATTTATTTCACAGGACATACAAGAAATGTGTTGGGTATTGGGAGGGAAAAATGTAGACAAGACAGGGTGTTTACAATACTGTAATGGCACCAAATAAAATATACTCAAAACACCTGAATAAATGTTACTACCTGTTCTCTATTCTCTCTACTTCCATCAATCTCGTAAAAAATGACGACAATTTTGACATTTTCCTGTTTAAAGATTTCAGCAGATGCACTTCTATGGTTTGTATGAAAGGAAACACATCCTGCTAGGAACACATACAGGAAAACCCCTACTAGCAGCAAAATCCTGCTCGGCCCATTAGCTGAGACCATTCCAGAGCGTCAATTACTCAAGGACTCAAGAGGCTGAGCACGTCCCCTAGCCAGCAGCAACCACAGGAGACTCCAGAATGTCCCAATAGGGAAAGAACACATTCCCTCTAAGTTGATGCTTTTCTGGCCCTTTTTAATGTGGGAGAGATCGGACACGTTATTTAATAGAAAGTGGCAAGCAGGACAGCAGAGGAGGAAACAAATGTCCCGAAATCAGCTATTTAAATGTCAATGCCAACAGTTAAAAATTCTTTGTAAGAAGTTGGAAAGGTAATATGTAAGCCTACGTAGAAGACACATTCACAAGAAAGCAGACACCGAAAACAAATACGGGAGGTGCTCTGATTAAATACAAAAATTCAACGTTCATCATTTCTGGATATGAGACGGCTGCGCTTTTTTTTGAATGTCCTTAAACAAAATTCATCAGTGACACTGGAAGAGTTCACCTAACAAATCATTTGTACTGCATCCAATTCCTTAATTAACAGATTCATATACGAGATACTCAAGAAAAATACGCCTAATTTACCTACTTTAATAGAAGTTGTTTTACGAAGGAAGAAAAAAGACCACATGCAACAATTTGCTTTATATAAAGCACAGCAGAAAGTCAGACAGATACACAACATTCCTCATACACAGCAGCTAAGGCTGAAAGGTTTGCACTCCACTTAAGACAACCGACTGCAAGTATGGAACAGCCCTTATGTTGGTTCAATTTATCATGACACCAAGAATGGCGAAAGTAAAGGGTGAAAATTCACGCTCATTATAGCCTTCCAAACGCTTTCATCCCATTATCCACCCAGGTACTAGGTTAAAATGCCAAGAAGGAGGCATACCGACTCTAAGTGCACTTTGTTTCGACTCAAGAACCCATTATCATTTTGGTTTTTAAACGTTTCTTGGAATGAAAAGACAAAGAAATGCAAGTCAGATTTACCAAGAAACATCCAGGCTGGGTCCTCACAGAAGCCTGGAATAAAAAGGGTCACCAGCTCCGGCCTTTCATTTTCAGCCCAGAGACACTGTGTGACTCGCCCAAAGATAAAGGACTTTGGAGAGAGACACGATGACCTCGAACCACAAAGTACAGGGCAGTTCATCCCCTGAACTTTCATACTTTTTCAGTGATAAACTCCACACACACATACAGGTTGGCTTTCCCATGTCAGCCAGTGACACCACGCAGAACCGCTCCATGGGGTGCTGCCTCCACGGCTCACAGTTCCACCTGGCCTGCTGGTGCCATTTTTAAATACGAAACTGCGCTTGGCTCACACTTTATACAATACACAAACTGGCTGTTCGCATTCAAATATGCTGAGACCAACGAGAGAGCGCATTAGCTGTGCCAAAGGAAACCAATCTTTGCTTCTGACTGAAAACCCTCAGGCTTAGGCCAGAGGGCTCTGTGCTCAACTGTCCAAGAGCCTGAACCGACATGCCTAAAAGGCTGGAATCTACACATCAAGGACAAGTTCTAAAAGGTGAGGTGCAACGGACAGGCTTTTACTCTTTTTAAAGCTTTCTGAGAAAAGAACTCCTACTTTCACACTTTACAATTTTGTACTCATTTTAGGAACTGGTTACAAAAAGAAGTGGGGGCTGCCTGCCATCAACACAGGCGCTCCCCACTCCCCGATGACAGAGTGAGACATGCAGCTCTGAGACTGACTGCTGAAAACGCAGTCTGACAAGAGACCAAACGAGCTACGTACGTACATCAAATCACCGCGAGGCCCACTTCAAATATCTTACAATTCGGTGTGTCAACTACACTCAGTAAGGCTGAAATTTAAAAAAAAAGAAATGAGCATGACATGGACAGCAAAATAGCAACAGATAAAGATCCTAAATACAGAAACCCCAAATCCTCAAATCGACTCTCACACTTGTATTAAAGAGAGACCCTTTACAACTAAAAGATGCCCGAAAAGGGCCTGGAACTCCCTTAAAATAAAGAAGAATGACACAACATGAATTTTACAGTTACTAACACATGAGATTACAAGGTTGTAGGGGTCATCTCTAGCTCTTCAATGACAGAATTTTTTTTTATTACATTATCAAAGGAAGAGCAGATTTTTCAGAAGATAATGTGTCAGGATGACAGGTTTACAATCCCTCTATCTCCCAGTTTTCTGCTTATCACCAGCATCTTTATAAACTCACCCACTATACCCCTCCCTGGAGCTTTGAGAAAGGATTGCTGAAGAAACCCCCATCAGAGACAGCAGCAGGCGTTGCCTGCCCAGACAACACGGTGGAACTGAGTAGAATCCTCTGAGCTGCCAGCATCTCGCTAAAGTGCCCCACAGGAGATCAGGCTCGGAATTTCGACTCTGCCTCTCTCTTCAAAGAGCCAAATTAATCCCAAGAGCTCTCATCCCAACTGCAGAACTTTTACCGCCATGACTGGCCCAGCACTCTCACTTAAAAATTAATGACGAATGTGTTTCAAAATACTCTTTCTATACTGATGACCTACTTTTCTTATCAACAACTGGGGGAAAGCACACTGTGTACGACTGTTCAAACTTGCTAAGTCTGTTTCCACTACTTAGTCAGACGGAGTTTCTCTTGGAATAAAATTTTCATAATTCTTTGGCAATATACTTATACCAGGAAATGAAATTACTGGACTCCAAGATCTTTTTGTGGTTTTTTTTTTTAAGGC
This sequence comes from Eubalaena glacialis, assembly GCF_028564815.1. Lineage (NCBI taxonomy): Eukaryota > Metazoa > Chordata > Mammalia > Artiodactyla > Balaenidae > Eubalaena > Eubalaena glacialis. The sequence goes on from NC_083730.1 coordinate 74,756,171, forward strand.
ATTTTTATGAAGACCCTCATAAGGCTAGCCATAGCAAAAGTAGCAATGTCAAAAAAACAGTAATCTCCTTCAACTGAAGAATTTCTGTCTTCCCTTTATAATACCCTATACCCTGGGCAAGCAGTGATTAAATAAACATACTCCTGACCATATTTCAAGGGGAGGTAAGAGTAGGAATAACTCTGGCCTGGATTCAAGACTAGCTTATCCTGTCACAGTCACCTAACCACTAATTCATTTTAGTCCTATGGTTGATTGTTTCTTCATCTATAAAATAGGAGAACTAAAATAAATTATTTCTAGGATCCTATTATTAATATAATTATTATAATCTAAAGCCTACAAATCTATAGAGAACGTTTCTTTCACTGGGATCCAGTCCACATCCCCTAATAAAACACACACAATTCAAGGAGAACGGAGTTAGCAGCACCCACGGGGTAATACACATAACACACACACTCGACTGTGAATGCTGAAGAGGTCTTTAATCCCAGTCACTCATCATGCATTTATTCAACAACTATTTACTGAACTCTGACCGTGCGCCTGGCGTGATGCTAGACGCTGCAGATGCAATGGTGAGCAAGAAGACGGGCCTGGCTCTCACGAAGCTGACAGTCTCCAGGAGGAGACACCACAATCAATTATTCACACCGTCACTGTGCTGCTGCGACAAACACTGGGACACAGAAGTTCACGGGGGCAGGGAGTCAATACAGGACGAAGAACCACTTCTTAGGAGCAGCTCCCAAGAGCTTTCTCTTTACAAGTAGGGTGTCTGAAAAGAGCAAAAACATAAGGAAAATATTTAAATTACTTATTGTGCCTTTTCAGATTAATAACTGGATCCGTGGCTTCAAAATTAAGGTAGTTTGCCTACAGAGGTGCCCAGAGCTCGAAGGTAAACATATTTAACAGGGGCTTCCCTGGTGGCACAGTGGTTAAGAATCTGCCTGCCAATGCAGGGGACACGGGTTCGAGCCCTGGTCTGGGAAGATCCCACATGCCGCGGAGCAACTAAGCCCGTGCGCCACAACTACTGAGCCTGCGCTCTAGAGCCCGTGCGCCACAACTACTGAGCCTGCGCTCTAGAGCCCATGAGCCACAACTACTGAAGCCCGCGCGCCTAGAGTCCGTGCTCCGCAACAAGAGAAGCCACCGCAATGAGAAGCCCGCGCACCGCAACCAAGAGTAGCCCCCGCTCACCGCAACTAGAAAAAGCCCGCACGCAGCAATGAAGACCCAACGCAGCCAAAAAAAACAAAAAACATATTGAACAGGCTATTTGAAAATGAAATTAACACTGTTTAAAATAAAAATGAATTTTCAGCCATCCTATAGAAAAAGCAGTAGTATACAGGCATACACAGCTCAACGATAGATATTGAAGGTTTGGTTCCAGACCACCGCAATAAAGCAAATCTCAAAATAAGGCGAGTCACAAGAATTTTTTGGTTTCCCAGTGCATATAAAAGTTATGTTTACACTATACTGTAGCTATACACTATTAAGCGTACAATAGCAGTATGCCTTAAAAAAATGTACACACCTTAATTTAAAAATACTTCATTGTTAAAAGCCAACTATCTAATCTGAGCCTTCAGAGAGTTATAATCTTTTTTCTGGTTGGGGGTCCTGCCTCTGTGTTGACGGCTGCTGACTGACCACGGTGGTGGTTACTGAAGGTTGGGTAGCTGTGGCAATTTCCTTTTTTTCTTCTTTTCTTTTCTTTTTTTAGTTTTTTGCCACGCTGCGCGGCTTGCCGGACCTTAGTTCCCCGACCAGGGATTGAACCCATACCCTCGGCAGTGAAAGCACAGGGTCCTAACCAATGGACCACCAGGAAATTCCTGGCAATTTCTTAAAATAAGACAACAATGACGTATGCCACATCAATTGATTCTTCCTTTCACGGAAGACTTCTCTGTAGCATGAAAAGCTGTTTGATAGCATTTTACCCACACCAGAAGTTTTTTTCAAAATTGGGGTCAGTCCTCTGCTGCTGCTTTATCAACTAAGTTTATGTCATATTCTAAAGCCTTTGTTATCATTTCAACAATCTTCACAGCATTTTCACCAGGAGTAGAGTCCACCTCAAAAACCACTTTCCCTGCTCATCCATGAGAAGCAACTCCTCATCTGTTCAAGTTTTATCATGAGATGGCAGCAATCCAGTCCCATCTTTAGGCCCCACTTCTAATTCTACTTCTCTTGCTATTTCCATCCCATCTGCAGTTACTTCCTCCACTGAAGTCATCCATGACGACTGGAATTAACTTCTTCCAAACTCCTATTAATGTTGGTATTTTGACCTCTTCTCATGAATCATGAATGATCTTAATGACATCTAGAAAGGTGAATCCTTTCTAGTAGGTTTTCAATTGACTTTGCTAAGATCCATCAGAGGAATCACCATCTATGTCAGCTACAGCCCTACAAAATGTATTTCTTAAATAGTAAGACTTGAAAGTCGAAACTCCTTCTTGATCCGTGGACTGCAGAGTGGGCACTGTGTTAGCAGGCATGAAAACAACTTTCATCTCGTGGTACCTCTCCACCGGAGCTCGGGAGTGACCAGGTGAGTTGTTAACAAGCAGCGATATTTTGAAAGGAATCTTTTTCTGAGCAGTCGGTCTCAATAGTAGGCTTAAAATATTCAGGAAACCATGTTGTAAACAGATGTGCTGTCATTCAGGCTTTGTTGTTCCATTTATAGAGCACAGGCAGAGTAGATTTAGCATAATTCTTAAGGGCCCTAGGATTTTCAGAATGGTAAATGAGCCCTGGCTTTAACTTAAGTCACCAGCTGCATGAGCCCCTAACAAGAGAGTCAGCCTGTCCTTTGAAGCTTTGAAGCCAGGCATTGACTTTTCCTCTCTGGCTATGAAAGTCCTAGGTGGCATCTTCTTCCAGTAGAAGATTGTTTCACCTATGTTGAAAATCTGTTATTTAGTGCGCACCTTCATTAATGATCTGAGCTGGATCTTCTGAAGAACTTGCTCCAGGTTCTATGTCAGCACTTGCTGCCTCACCTTGCACTTTGATGTTATGGAGACAGCTTCTTTCCTTAAACCTCATGAACTAACCTCTGCTAGCTCCAAACTTTTCTTCTGGAGCTTCTTCACTTCTCTCAGCCTTCACAGAATTGAAAAGAGTTAGGGCCTTGCTCTGGATTAGGCTTTGGCTTAAGGGAATGTTGTGGCTGGTTTGATCTTCTCTCCAGACCACTAAAACTTTCTCCATATCAGCAATAAGACTGCTTTGCTTCTTATCATTCCAGGTTCACTGGAGACCTTCAAGAACTTTTTGTCTGCATTCACAACTTGGCTAACTGGTCCAAGAAGCTTAACTGTAAGCCTATCTCGGCTTTCGACATGCCTCGCTCACTAAGCTTAATAATTTCTAGCTTTTGATTTAAAGTGAGAGACATAAGACTCTTCCTTTCACTTTAACACTTAGAAGCCAGTGTAGGGTTATTAACCAGCCTAATTTCAACATTGTTGTGTCTCAGGGAATAGGGAGGCCTGAGGAGAGGGAGAGAGACAGGGGAATGGCCAGATAGCAGAGCAGTTAGAAAACACATTTATTGAGTTCACCATCTTATTATGGGCATGGTTTGTGATGCCCCAAAACCATTACAATGGTAACATCAACGATCACTGATCACAGAGCACCATACCAAGTATAATAATGAAAAAGTTTGAAATATTGGGAGAATTACCAAAATGTGACACAGAGACATGAGGTGAGCAAATGCCATTGGAAAAAATGGCACTGATAGACTTGCTGGATGCAGGGTTGCTACAAACCTTCCATTTGTAAAAAACACAGTATCTGTGAAGTGCAACAAAATGAGGTGTGCCTGTACCTCTTGAAATCTTACTGCACCTTCAGACAAATTGTTTTGTCTGATCCTTTTCGGTAAAATTACAAACTATTTCCTTATCAGCACACCTCTCTTCTAAAGAGGGGGAAAACAAAAAACTCAGAACATCAGTGTCAACAACAGAGTACAAGAAACTGGGGAAAATGTAGTTACTACCAAATAAATACTTTACCACCACCCAACACCTTCCAAAGGTCTCAGTTCTTTAGCGGGAAAACGCCACACATCTCCTTTTACCAATAAAATGAAAATACCTCCGGGGAAGTGGAGACAAACAAAACTCAACTTTCAGGAGGAAACATTTGGGCTAAGTATTTTGGGAGTGAATTCTCTATTACTAGAAGCTTTTACCAGCCTTAGCTGGTACAACTGTAACCTTAACCATCCCAAATCCAATTTCCCTCCAAACTGGATAAAGATTTGAAAAGAAAATCATAGTCCTTAATCCTTTATGTTAAATTAATTGGACTGCATAATAGTAACTAAAAGAGAAATTCCATATGCCTCAAATGAAAGCAGGAAGAATCCTTTTTCAAGCATTTTGAGTAGAAGGTTAGCAGAAAGATCAGGGGCTTCCCACCCCTAACAGTACTCTTCTAAAAAACTACATTTACAACAAACAAACTACATGTATGGTTTGTAGTAACCTCTAAAAACGGCCAGAAATAACACACACAAAAATGCAGCTACAAAATGATTCTTTTTTTGTGATCACATGTTACTAATACGATATAAACCAAAGCCTACAGGTTTTCAAATTTTAATATTGCACAAATGAACTCCTAAATGATTCAACAGCTGAAAGGGTGCCCAATTCACCCTTTCTTAATGTACTTGGTTCTTGTCAATTTCTCAAGTTAAATGAACCCAAGCACATTAAATCCTTGGAGATCCAGGAGCCACTGAAATGAGCTGAGACCTGCCCTGTGATTCCCCTGGGGCTGGGCCTAGGGGCCCCTCAGCGTCCAATGCAGACACTTTACAGGCAGTCGATTAAAAGGTAAGAAACTCTGAGGAAAGGAGAAAGACAAGAAAGGGAAACTCAGTTTTTTCGAGGGCTACCTTAACTTTAAATCCTCATCTTGATACAAATTAGGTTTCTTCCCATATCTGTTTTGACAAAAACTCTCCAGCTGAAGGCACACTTCCACTAGGACGTTCCTTCAAGGATTCTTTCTGAAGTTGAAGTTGCTAACCAAACCACAAATCAAAGCCCTAAGAACTCCATGCCACCAGTACTTTCAATTTATTCAAGAAGTTAGTTAGGTAAATTTGCAATAAAGTACCAATATGTGATGCCACCCTATTTTTCATCAGAATTCACGCTTTAAATAACCAGAACTCCAAAATTTGCTTTACAGATAAAACGTTTCAGTAAATAAATGTGTGTATATGCTAACACACTTATTTAAATGAAAATGATGACTAGCTTATCATAACATAATTTACTAGGCAAATGTTTACAATCAGTAGTCCTTCTACACCATAGAAAATTTCCTCTTTTCCTTTCATCTTCTAGGAAAATGGGAAGACTAACAATCACTATTACAAGTGTACCATGTAAAACTGAAATTCAATTATTCGACTAACATTTACTGAGCACCTACCATGTGTCACGCAGCCCGCTTGGAAACGGAGGCACAAAAACATTGTGACATTCTCTGCCTTCATGGAACGTGGCATAGAGTGGGTACTAGTATTCACTTTCACAAAGTGGAAAATAATAATTCCACACTTATGTTTACTTAAAATTTCTACCATGTGTCACGCAGCCCGCTTGGAAACGGAGGCACAAAAACATTGTGACATTCTCTGCCTTCACGGAACGTGGCATAGAGTGGGTACTAGTGTTCACTTTCACAAAGTGGAAAATAATAATTCCACACTTATGTTTACTTAAAATTTCTACTCATTTAACCCAAAAGGTAATTAGGAATAGCACAGAAATCAATAATGTTAGGGACACCCACAAATTACACTTCCAGCTACCTTTACAGCTCCATATCTAAACTATGCTTATCTTTTACGCAAACACACCGTATAAATGTGTATTCTGTTCTCATGACCCTGGACAATCTGGGCCATCTCCCTTATCCATTTGACACTACTCTTCCCCAATTACACCTCCTCTGAGTCAGCCCAGCGCTATTTCCCAAACCCTTGGGCAGGGGCAGGGCCTCGACCCAGTGTCCCAGAGACACTGACTCCCCACCACCCTGTCCTCTCAACCCCCGCAGAGCTCAGGCTTCACACAGAGAATTCAGCGTCAAGAATTACATACTTGGGGGCTAGAAGAAGCTTGTAATGTATTTTTAAAACTATTATACCTTTTAAAAGTAAATCAAAATATTAAGCCTGCCATTAACACTTTGTGAACAAGATTTTTTCTAACTGCACCAGAAAAATCAAGTCCCTAATCCTTATCACACTTAGCATCATAAAATGCTCGAATAAGACATTCTTAAAAACCAGACAATCCAAACTCTTCAAAGAGGCAATAACAAAAAGGAAAGATCAATTATTTCCCCGTGAGGAAAGAAGGGGCTTTGTGGTAAGAGTTTATAAAGGGACAGAGATATAGACGGGGACCAGCACAAGTTGCCCCAACTCACAACCATTACCCTGCCCTGATCTACTTCTCAAAGGTCCTGGAAACTACGTCACTGCTAAAACATAAGACCCTTTCAAGCTGTGTTTCCCAAATGAAAAGAGAAAAAAAAAAAGGATCCTGTGTATTTTGAAAAAAGCTGAGCAGATTCTCTGTTTTTGAGGTTACAGGAGGAACCTTTCTAAAGCAGGCAAGGCTTCTTCCCGATTCCAGGAACCAGGGTTAGCCTTCTATATGGGCTCTGTCTGACCCCACTCACTTTCCTTCAACTTTCCCCTTGAAACATTGTTATACTGACTACATGCCAACATTTCAGAGAGACGATGTTTATCAATAAGGAGCTTCCTTTGTAAAAATATTAACACTGTAGCTCTAAAAGGGTTGAGACATGAGTGAAATAAGACAAAGCCCTAGTCCTTCTAGCACTGAATAACAGTGGTAGTCTAGTAGGAACTGTAGCCATCCAGGAGCACAATAGCAGAAATGAATTTGAACCATCTGCTTTGCGACTACTATTTAAAGGAGATCAGCTTAACCAGCGGAGTGGAAGCTTCAAGTTAAGAGAGAAGGAAGATGAACTTGGAGGGCTGCTGTGGCATGAGGCTGCTGGATGCCACACAGCCTACACAGACAGGCATCTGGGGTGGAGCAGGGTTCCTTACTTCTTTGTCACATGACTCCCAGCTTCCAAGATCCAGAATTCAGCTATCATCATTAACAGTTTAAAAAGCTGTGCTGTGAATTAAACAGATTTCTTCAGTCTAGGCTGGGAACCTACCCACCACTATAACACTGAATCTGTACCCAAAAATGCCTTCTCAGTTCCAAATAACTGAGTTAGACTTTGGAACACGACCCAGTCCTGGGTTGGGGACTGAATGTACACGTTGCCTCCAAAACAGAAGCTGCCTCTGGGCTCTCAACCTTTCATGGTTAGAGAACCACATGACTCACAACTACCCTTTGCAGGTAAGATGTATCATTTGTTCCGCTTGACAATGTATAATAATTCAGCCCAGTGCATGCACGATATCTCTATACTGCATAAGAAGACCAGGGACGTTTCAGGGTATGTATGTATGTATGTATGAATGAATGAATAAATAAATAAATACTTCCAATTTCCCTTTTCCTATGTAACACTGTAAAGCAACAGTGGTTCCCATAAGAGAGAGAGCCTAAGGGACGGTTACTCTATTTCTAAAACAGACAACACGCATCTTATTAAATATCACCCCAAAGAGCTGTGGCCAGCACTTGTTGGCTCTGGCCTTTCTCTTGCTTGCCAAGAAAAACTCGGATGACATTGTTAAGCTAAAGACACTACTAACCGCAAAATTAATTCACCATCTAGCTTGTAAAGTGACTAGTCAGTCTCCTAATAAATCCTTCTGCTTAACAGAGATGATAGCTCAAGTTTATGTGTGTTTCTCAGTCACCGCTCAGGCAGCATTTGAGTTCTTACATTAATAAACCAGCCTCAATTCTTTAAGTTCCTAAGAATGAAAGGAATTAGAGTCTTTAACTAGAAAAGAATGCTTGACCATTATGAAAAGGAATTTAAGTATCTTTCATGTGAAGTAAGCAAATAATGGTGAGTAAACATTCATGCTACAGAGGGGGAGCTTGTGAATTTTGTCAAGAACCCTGACAATGTCAAGAGTGGAAATACACCCCCAAAGGCTTCACACTCCCAACACTTCCCTTCCCATGTGTGTTTATGGCCGTTCACAAAACTGAAAAACTACAGCTTTGTTCATCCAGAATGAAGGCCTCAGCAACTGTCAGAACGTGGGGACACACGTGAGTCCACAATGGGGCAAAAAAGGCTCTTACACCAAACTGACATGTGCCCAGATTACCAGGCTGCCTTGGTTCCCCGGAGATAGAATGACCACGCTGCGAAGTAATGATCAACTTCTGCCAATGCCACGGGGTTTTCATTATGCCTGCCTGTAGTTCCAGTACTGGCTGGATGTTGTTCCTGTCAAAATCAGCCTTTTCATATATGGATGGCTTAATGGGGCTGACCTTTGCGATATTAATTGGTCTTTGAAACACCCAAGATAAATCCTTACCATGACTGCATACTAATGGTCAGATTACATGATTGAGGACACAAAAAGGGATCAATAAAATACTGTCAAGGAACTTTACATGAAAACTAGGAAATCAAGTCTACCAAAGGCTTTTCCAAGAGATTCCACGTATTTTCAAGTTTCCCCAAACTGCATCTAAAAAGAAACCCTGAAAATCTGGACCAAGCTTCATAGTTTAATACATGTACAATCTGAAGATGTGAGGTGGGGGGGGAAACCCATTGGTACTAACTACCAATTGTGATGATGAACTGAAGTGATAAACAGTGAGTAGGCTCAGTTTGTAAATCCGGCAAAAGACTGTGACAGAAGCTTAAGAGGGAATTGTTGCGTTGGGTCAAGGACTAAAACTCAGGGTAAGCACATTGGGTTCACACTGTTAAAAAAAAAAAAAATTCACACTATAGTATAAATCTACACCACCTACTGCAAAAATGAATTCACACTACCCATGGAAGGAGGTGGGGGCAGAAGGGAGGGACAGTCAAGTTCCTGATCTTGGGCAAGTCTTTCAAGCACCTGTGACCACAGTCCCCTCGTCCATCAGATGAGGAACAAGGCAGCAAGGTACTTTCCGCTCTGGCTGTGATTCAGAGTCACCAGGGAGCTGGAGCCCAGGCAGCTGGACTGACCAAGGTCTAGAGCTGATCCTCACGGGCATCAAGTTGAGGACCTCTGGGCGTGAGAAATAATCTCCCAAACCCAATACGATATATTTTTCAAAAGGTGGTGAGATACTGGGGCTAAAAGTATGATCCATTATTCATAATTTTTTAAATGTAGATAACTGCATGACCAAAGGGGGAAAAATATGTACTGTGAAATTCCCACCTTCAGTCGTACAAAATACAAGCCTTCCTACTCCCATTTATAGTAGTTTCTCTCACTCCGATCTTTGCATTAATTTGATTTTTCTTGACTATGGCAAACAGGAGTAACAATTTTTGTCATTAATGTAAGATTCAAATGACAGGCCTAATTTAACATCCCATGAGACTATGGAGGCTCTTTTCCCACACAGAATGTTACACTGTATCACAATGCTGCCATTCACATCATACTCAATCCCATGAGCATCTCACACCCTGCAGTGCAATCTCCCTCCAAACCCTGAAAGATCAATCTTTTGCCAGGAGCTAAACCTTTTTCCTTAAAATAGACAGACAGACAGACTGCATAGAAGCATAAGGCCTGAATAAGAGTAGTCTGAATAGACATTTCCAATTCAGATAGATGGCCAAAAACTGCCTCATTTTTAACACTACCTTCCTATCCTAAAATTAGACACTTTTTTCCTCTCCAATGATTCAAGTTTGATTTGAAGTCTAAAATGCTAAGGCAGGAGTGGGAATCCACACAACAATAGCTTAATATCAGAAGTAAAATATATTAAACTTACCCTATTTGATTCTCCCCAGTTCCATTCATTAACAGACATTTAAGGACTTCCCTGGTGGTGCAGTGGTTAAGAATCCGCCTGCCAATGCAGAGGACACGGGTTCGAGCCCTGGTCTGGGAAGATCCCACACACAACTAGGCCCGTGTGCCACAACTACTGAGCCTGCGCTCTAGCACCTGTGAGCCACAACTACTGAGCCTGCATGCCACAACTACTGATGCCCGCGGGCCTAGAGCCCGTGCTCCACAAGAAGAGAAGCCACCTCAACGAGAAGCCTATGCACTGCAATGAAGAGTAGCCCCCGCTCACTGCAACTAGAGAAAAGCCCACGTGCAGCAACGAACACCCAACACAGCCAAAAATAAATTAATTAATTAAGGAAAAAAACCAAAACAGACATTTAAGAGTGAAGACAGAGGGAACACAAATTTATTGGGTGTCTACTCAAAACCCAGCAAGGTACTGTTAGCATCGCCATATTACAGAAGAGGCTCAGGGAGGTAGGTTAATTGACAAAATCATAGCAGAGAGTGAAACCCAGCTCAGTCTGGCTCTGAAGGTCTGCACCTCTCATTGCCTCAATTTCTCCAGACAGAACTCTTAGAGCAAGAAACTATATAAGTACCGATAGCTCACTGAGCCTAAGGAGACAAAGAACAAATTTGAAATTTATTTTTCTTTTCTTTACTACCTTGCCACAATCCAATCACTTCAGTGAACACACAGAAAATATACCCCAAATGGCCAACTGGTTTCTCCTAATTCTCAAGAAGATACTAAGTGCAGTATTTTTAATTAAAGTATTAATCAGATACTCTGACAGAAGCAAGAGCATGAACAAAAGAATGAAAAGGAAGGAAGTATGCACCTTTAAAACCTGATTTACACCCACCATCAGGCGTGCACTGGGGTAGTTCCAGCACTGACTGCCTCAACACCACCAGGCTAGGCCTGCTGCATTTGGTGTTGGTAAATCATCCCAAACCAAATGTGTTCCCTGGCCATCTGCCCTGCTGAGAAGGCTGTGCGCCAGTCATCACTGTTTATTAGGGGGAAAGAACCTGGACAAGAATATCTGCCCTCAGGAAAATGTTTCAAATACTCGGTTTACATCTGAGCAATTTTTTGGTAAGAGCTGGACTTGGGTGCCAGAAAGGCAGAGAGGAATTACCCCTGTACTTCACGTTATTTTAACATAGGCAACAAAGGTGTAAATAATAACCAGAGAAACCCACTGACCTCAGGATCTTTCCAGTTAACTTCAATAAAAATAATCTTTCATTCAGCAAATATCCAGTAGGCACTAGAGACCACGCTGTGAGCAACAGAATCTCGGTCTGCTTTCCATGTGAACTTCTCTCTCACATTCTGCCTTCTATGGGAAGGCGCCTTTCAGACGGTGGGCTCAAGTTCAAATCCAGTTCCTCGTAGCAGACAGGAGTGACGAATCTCTGATGCATGAGGGCAGGGACAATGTCTGCCTGTGAGGACTAAGGACGGTTTCGTGGAGAATCCCAAAGGACAAGAGGGATTCACCAGGTGGAAAGGGAGCCAAGTAGTAAGTGCATCACAAGATCTTAAGGCTGGACAGTTCAGGAAGTGGCAATGGAGATGAAACACAGGAAGGGGAGCAGTGAGAGATGAGACAGGCTGAAATCAGAGCTGTCCTCATCCACAACCACATTAAGTCTGAACTTTAACCACAGACAATGGGGTGGGAGACCACGAGAGGATTTAAACAGGTAATGATATGTTCCCTGATGAACCTTTTTTGATGTAGAACTAACTCAAATCTTTCCCTAATCCTTTCACATTTGGATTTTAATTTATATAACCAAACTACCAGTGAGGATGTGATTTAAGGTCTAAATAATTTCTAACTCATTATCAGTTTGGACTCCATTATGCATAAATTAAACTTCACCAAAATTAAAAACTTTTCTACTTCAAAGGACACCACCAAGAAAGTGAAAGGAGGGACTTCCCTGGTGGTGCAGTGGTTAAGTGTCCGCCTGCCAATGCAGGGGACACGAGTTCGATCCCTGGTCCAGGAAGACCCCACATGCCACGAAGCAACTAAGCCCATGCGCCACAACTACTGAGCCTGCGCTCTAGAACCCTCGAGCCACAACTACTGAAAGTGCACGTACCTAGAGCCCGTACTCTGCAACAAGAGAAGCCACCGCAATGAGAAGCACGTGCACCGCAAGGAAGAGTAGCCCCCGCTCGCTGCAACTAGAGAAAGCCCGTGCGCAGCAATGAAGACCCAGTGCAGCCAAAAATAAATAAAATTAAATTAAAAAAGAAAAGAAAGTGAAAAGACAACTCGGGACTTCCCTGGTGGCGCAGTGGTTAAGAATCTGCCTGTCAATGCAGGGGACACAGGTTCGAGCCCTGATCCAGGAAGATCCCACATGCTGCGGAGCAACTAAGCCCGTGCGCCACAATTACTGAGCCTGCGCTCTAGACCCTGCGAGCCACAACTACTGAGCCCATGTGCCACAACTACTGAGGCCCACGCGCCTAGAGTCCGTGCTCTGCAACAAAGACAAGCCACCGCAATGAGAAACCCACATACCGCAACAAGGAGTGGCCCCTGCTCGCCACAACTAAAGAAAGCCCATGCACAGCAGCAAAGACCCAGCGCAGCCAAAAACAAACAAATAAATTTATTTAAAAAAAAAAAGATAACTCGCAAACTGGAAAAAATGTTCGCAAGTCATATCTGATAAGGCACTTGTATCTAGAATATATAAATAATTCATAACAACAAAAAGATAACCCAATTTTAAAAAGAGCAAAGCATCTAAACAGAGGTTTCTCCAAAGAAAATACACAATTGTCCACTAATGACTTGAGAAGATGCGGAGCAAATAAGCCCGTGTGCCGCAAGTATTGAACCTGTGCTCTAGAGCCTGTGAGCCACAACTACTGAAGCCCGCGCACCTAGAGCCCGTGCTCCGCAGCAAGAGAAGCCACCACAATGAGAAGCCCGTGCACTACAAGGAAGAGTAGCCCCCGCTCGCCGCAACTAGAGAAAGCCTACACACAGCAATGAAGACCCAACGTGGCCAAAAATAAATAAATAAATAAATTTATTTTAAAAATTAAAAAATAAAAAAAAATAAAATTGTGGTGATGACTGCACAACTCTGTGAATATACTAAAAACCACTGAACTGTACACTTTAAATGGGTGAACTGTATGGTATGTAAATTATATCTCAAAAAAGTGGTTATAAAACAAAAAAGATTCCATTATGTGCCACTGAAATACAAAATAAGCTCTCAAAAGCAGTGTAGAATCTTGTTCACTCACTTTAAAGCATCTGAACTAGGGCAATGAAACCCCAGAGAGATTCTATTACTTAACATTCTAGGTACTAGGTCATACTGAAATATTCATGAGTATTTCCATGTTTTAATAAAGAAAAGGCATCTTAAGTTTAAAAAGACATACAAGTGTCAGAAAAGAGTTCTGACAGGAATAAGGTGACACTGGGAAGTCATCAAAAGGAAAACAAACAGGATTTGTACCCTGAATCTGAAAGTGGCACTCAAATTTATTATTGTTCCACCTCTGAAAAAAGAAGTCAAAGGTAAAACAACCTGGTTAATATAATGTTTCTAAAGCACTGCTGGTGACAAATCAAAGTATTAAGAAATAATTTGCCATCATACAGAACTGAATTTCCACACCCCCAGTGACATAACTAAGAACTGATCACTTATCCTTTTGAATGTTCCGTTTCATAAGCATCTGAGTGACTCTCCTCATGGTTCGAGTGACTCTCAAAAGTGACAGCTGCGTTAAGCATAAAACTTACATCAAAAAAATCCAAGTATTTAAAAAGTGCTGTATGTCATGGGTGAAGGAAGTCAAGAAGTACAAACTTCCAGTTATAAAATGAATTAAGTCATGGGATGTAATGGACAACATGGTGACTATAGTCAATAATAATGCAGTGCGTATTTGAAAGTTGCCACGAGAATAAATCTTAAAAGTTCTTGTCACACACACACAAAAAAATTGTAACTTTGTATGGTGACGCACTGTAACTAGGCTTATTGTGGTGACCATTTCAGTGTATACAAATATCAGATCATTATGTTGTACACCTGAAACTAACATAATGTTACATGTCAATTATACCTCAATTTTTAAAAAAATAATGAAGTAGCACACACACCGCAAGTCCTATCTGTCAACCCTGAATCTAATCCCAAATTTTATATAAATAGACATAACTTCTGATTAGCACAATCTGCAGGCAAAGTAACAAATGATCATGAAAAATTCAATATTTTGTGCAGTGATCTCTCATTGGTATGCGTCTATTAGAATCCATCAAGCTTTAATGTACCTTCCACAAATAATGAAAAACAAACACGGACAAGGCACATTCCAGATTTGTCAAAAAGGTGTGTACCCAACCTTTATACCCAGTACACACGACAAACATTTACCACAAAACATGGCACCTCAAGGCCTAATATACAATTCCCACTTTTATTTCACTTTCCCCCCCTATTTATTTATGCAACCTCTCAGACCCAAGAGTTACTATTAGGCTTCATACCCAAACATTGTGACTCTGAAATGTACCTCCAAGCCAAAAAAAAAAAATTAGTTTCCTTAAATTAGTTTTCTGAAATATACAGAATCAAGTCCAAAATAGATTTTTCCCATTTCTTCAGTTTTATAGGGAATGAAGAAAGTGCAGTCATATAAACAGATATCTATTTGCCTTCACAACTGAACAGACGGTGCAAAGCAACCGCTTATACTTAATCATGTTTCTGTCTATTCTAGCAGGCCCTGGTGTCAGGAGAGCTCTGCCAGATAAGGACAATGAAATGCATTATTACATAGAGTGACTACGAGCCCTACAAGTACTGTTTGAGGATGTAATCCTGGGCAGGAAGGCTGCAGTGAGAGGGCCTAATATTACATTTTGTGATAACTATTTGCAAAAGTAAACACATTCGCCACCCAGTACCAGTTTACAAACGCGCACTATATTCAATTCTGTTTTAATGTATTATAGAAAAGAAAGGCCTCTTGCTCTCCTGGGGGAGATGAGCGACTTGCAATTTGCTTCTCACACTGAATCCCACGTTTGCAACATGTAGAGCAAGGACTTCAGACACCACAAAACAAGGACAGCCTACATTAAGGCCAAATATAGGATGTGATTCTAAACCGCGATGCAGTAAAGCGTACGTTTCCTTTTCCAGCGATCAAAAACCCGTTGAACACTCCCAAAAAAGGACGGCAGGGCCAGCGCCTCCCTGCAAGAGGAAGCCCCTTTCTTCTCGGCTCTCCCCGCAGCCTGCCACTTCCCCCCAACACATTCAAGTCATTTGAGAGACACAGAGCTGTGTGCGCGCGCCTGTATGGACAGGCGGGAGAGGGCTCGGTCCCTGCATTTCCAACCGCTACGTCTGAGTTCATCCTCAGTCATTTAGGCGCAGCGGAGCCCCACCTGCACCTCGCTCCTTCTTACTGCGTCCCTCGCCAGCTGCTCCGCTCTTAGGCGAGCGTATCTCTGAATCACCCAGTTCACGCGGACGCTCCAGGCCCCCGACCCTGCAGCCTTCCTGCCCCATTCTTCCTCTCCCAACCCGCCCCCCCGCCCCTCCCCCGCCAGTCCCAGCCCTCCGTTCCCAAAGCCCGGCTCATCCTCCCGAGTCGCCCCCACCCACATCACCCCAGCTTCAGCCCTGCCCCGCCCTTCCCGACCCCCAACCCATCTCTTCAGTGCCCAGAGCCGGCCTCGTACCCCAAAGCTGGCAACCCCCAGGCCGGACCACCGGCCTCGTCCCTCCCACGCAGGGACCAGCTCCCCCCGGCGCCACGTGAGCCCGGCCCCTAGCCACCCCCCACCCACTCGCTCCCCAGGGCGGCTCAAGTCCCGCCTCCCAGGCCTGGCGCCCCCCGGGCTCTGCGCCCTAGCCTCTAGCAGCCCCTCCCCACCCAAGACCCCACCCAACCTGGCGGAGCCCTGACCCCTAAAACCCTTCCCGGGGCAGCCTCGTCCCCCCTCAGCTCCTCGCCCGGCCAGGAGGGTTCCGGACCCCTAAAAGTCTCCCCAGGGCAGCCTCCTCCCCACAGGAACCTGGGTTCACTCTCTTCAGGCCGAGCGGTTCGTTCCCCAACTCCCTTCCCCACCGGATCCCAAGTCTCCCGCAGCAGCCCCTACCCCTGCCCCCTGCACACCGGCCAGGGCGGACCCCCGGCCCAAGGATCCGCGCCGCGCGCGCCCACCCAGCCCTGTCCGCTCCACCGGGCCCTGTCCCACGCCCCGCCCGCTCCTGTCAGCCGGCGCCGGCACACGCTGAAAGGACAGGTCCGTCCGCCCGTCCGGCTCGCTCCCAAGCCGCCCCGCCGGGCGCGCGCAGCTCACCAGGGCTGAGGTGCCTGAGGCGCCGCTGCCGAAGTCCCCGCTGCAAAGCCCAGAGAAGCCTCCAACCGCTACCACCTCCCGCCTGGCACTGAGCGCCGCGCGGGGGAGGGGCGCGGACAGCCGCCCCCGCCCCCGCCGCTCCACGCAGGCCCCGCCCCCGCGCCGCACCGCGCCCAACCAGGGCCACCGGGTTGCGGAGCACCACGCCCACTTCCGGGAGGGGAAGCCCGCTTCCCACCCTGCGTTCCACGCCTCACTCTTTCTAGCGCCCCCTCTGGTCGCGCCGAGGGATGCAGGAGTGCCGCGGAGGAAGGCGGTGCCCAAGCGCAAGCACCGCCCGCTAGTCCTCTGAGTGGCCGGAGGGCCACGCCCACTGACCCCAAAGAACCGGGAGCGGTTACCTTAGAGCCCCGCCCACTGACCTGTTTGGCTCGGCACGGCCACATCCCACGGCTCCTCAAAAATTCCCCCAGAGTCCCTTAAAACCGTAACATCAGCTCCTCTGAACCCCGCCCATTGCCCCATCCAAACCCCTCGCCAGCCTCCCGGCTCCCTAAGCCCAGCTCCCCTCTCATTCCTTCAGAACTGGCCCTTCTGCGTCACAAACCCCGCCCCAACTTCTAGAAGCCCCGCCCACGGGCTGGTAAACCTATTCGCAGCATCGCAAGTCCCGCCCACTGCCCATCTAACGGCGTTAATTCTCCAAGCCCCGCCCAGAATGCTCGAATCCCCGCCTCTGGCTCCCGAAGTTCCGCCTCTGCTGCCCTCACACCCTCCCACCACCACTTCTGGGGATTCCCGACGCTATGATCCTCTTTCCACTACACCATGTCACTTTGCTAGCATGAGGTGTTGGCCCCTAGGCTGGACCACACCCACATATCCCCCCCCACTACACAGAAGGGCCTGTCTTGACCCAATTTCGCAGGTGAGGAAATGAAGGATACAGGGTCCCTCCCTTCCTTTTCCTGGCCAAAGACCCTCTCTTAATAACTGGGCGGCCCAGGCCTGAAAGTCAGAGCACCGGGATTCCAGTCCATCTCTGCTGCTGTCAGACTGCGTGTCCTGGGGCAGTTCCCTTCATCTCTGTGGGCCTGACTCTCCTGATCTGTAGCGTGAAGTTGTCCTCTTTATAGCCAGAGTTCCTTTCTCAAATACCAAGCTCTGAAATGCCAAGGTTTGGGGAAACTGGGACTGATGAACTGGATTAACAAAGCAGACCTGCTGATGGGTAGGCTATTTACTTCCCAAAGCAAGGCATTTTTGCAATTCACAGCGGGGGAATATTATTTTCATGTTAAGCATCAGCCACAGAAATGTGTGTTATGTAAATCAGGGTCCACCTGAAGCAAAACAGCTATCACAGCAAATTATTTCTCCTCTCTAAGCCTCAGTTTCTTCATCAGTAAAATAGGGATAATAGCAGACGCACCTTGGGAAGGATTCCATGAGCTCCTGGTTAGTAATACACTTAGCAGGGTGCCTGACTTGGCATAAGCCGTCAGTTAGTCATTATACTAAAGATGCCTCTCTGGCAGCATGACAGAAGAGAAAAACATGGACTGTAGATTCTGACAGACTCGGCTTTAAATCTAGGCTCCACTTCTTATCAGTTGTGTGACCTCAGGCAAATCACTTCCCCTCTCCGCGCCCTACTCGCCTGTCTATATAGTGGGATTCGTCTAAATGCTTACTTCAGAGAGTGGTTTTGAAGATTCAGGAGTTTAGATTCAATGAATTAAATCATGGAAAAGTATCCAGCATAGTGCCTGGCATACAGTAGGTATTTAAAACATGTGGATTCCCGTCTCCCAGTTCTATAAATGATAAAATTAGAAGTAAAACTTCCCAGGACATCAATTCCCCCAGGATGACACCACCATACTGCAACCATAGCATACGCTGAGAAAGATCCCAAGGCCTTTGCCTTCCAGTTTTATCCTTAAGGTGGGGGAGGTGATTCTTGCACAGAAAGCATCTAAAGCCAGAAGCAATGCCACCTCACCACACCTGACCCAAATGTGGTCAGTGGAGAGCTGCTACTCCCAGAAGCAGCTGAAAAATTGCATAACTCTTTGCAAACCCCTCCTCCCCCATCATCCCATTGCTCTTGAATTCCTTTCCTTCGTGGACCTGAAAGGAAACCTTGGTTATGTCCAAACTGGCCCTAAATGGAGAGATTCAGGTCCAGGTAAGATGCTGGATTTGAGAGTCTTTTCCTGCTCTCAAAACCTGATTTCTGAAGTAGCCTTAAAAGATCAATGCTAGATGAAGACGAATTTAATGATCAGGAAAAAGAAGAATGATTCCATACCCCACATGATACACATGCCAGGTCTTGTATGAAGAAGAAAGAACTGTGGGACCTGCATTTGGAAGCTCCTAAGCAAATCATTTTTCTAGTTTCTCTTAGTAGCAAATGGAGACCTTAGCCTTAGGTTGCCAGGGCAACATGGAAGCTGAGTGGATTAGCCCTGTGGAAGCATTAACAAATAATAATACTATTAACTAAATGAGTGACTGGAAGTAATCTCAGATTACTAGAGTAATCTCAGTAAGCAAGACCCCTGCTTGAGTGACAGAAGAGGACAAAGCTTGGGGAATATTAAAATTCACCCTCAATTGATCAATCTCGATTCTCACTGCTTTGAGTGCTTCTTTCTGAGAAATAGGAACTAGAAATGATTGATTGGCTATGGACTGGATGCCTTTTTTTTCTTTTTTAAAAAATGTATTTATTTATTTTTGGCTGTGTTGGGTCTTCGTTTCTGTGCAAGGGCTTTCTCTAGTTGTGGCGAGCGGGGGCCACTCTTCATTGCGGTGCGCGGGCCTCTCACTGTCGTGGCCTCTCTTGTTGCGGAGCACAGGCTCCAGACGCGCAGGCTCAGTAGTTGTGGCTCACGGGCCCAGTTGCTCCCCGGCATGTGGGATCTTCCCAGGCCAGGGCTCGAACCCGTGTCCCCTGAATTGGCAGGCAGATTCTCAACCACTGCGCCACCAGGGAAGCCCCGGGATGCCTTTTTTAAAGGATTTATTTTATTGAAGTATAGTTGATTTACAATATTGTGTTAATTTCCTACTGGGCATATACCCAGAGGAAACCATAATTCAAAAAGACCCATGCAGGGCTTCCCTGGTGCTGCAGTGGTTAAGAATCCACCTGCCAATGCAGGTGACATGGGTTTGAGCCCTGGTCCGGGAAGATCCCACATGCTGCAGAGCAACTAAGCCCGTGCACCACAACTACTGAGCGTGCGCTCTAGAGCCTGCGAGCCACAACTACTGAGCCCGCGCGCCTAGAGCCCGTGCTCCACGACAGAAGAAGCCACCGCAATGAGAAGCCTGCGCACCGCAACAAAGAGCAGCCACAGCTCGCTGCAACTAGAGAAAGCCCGTGTGCAGCAACGAAGACCCAACGCAGCCAAAAATAAAATTAATTAATTATTTAAAAAAAAAAATAAGACACATGCACCCCAGTGTTCATTGCAGCACTATTTACAATAGGCAGGACACGGAAGCAACCTAAATGCCCATCGGCAGACGAATGGATTAAGAAGATGTGGTACATATATACAGTGGAATATTACTCAGCCATAAAAAGGAACGAAATTGGGTCATTTGTAGAGATGTGGATGGATCTAGAGACTGTCATGTAGAGTGAAGTAAGTCAGAAAGAGAAAAACAAATATCATATATTAATGCATATATGTGGAACCTAGAAAAATGGTACAGATGAACAGGTTTTCAGGGCAGAGATTGAGACACAGATGTAGAGAACAAACATATGGACACCAAGGGGGGAAAGTGGCGGGGGGTGGTGGTGTGATGAATTGGGAGATTGGGATTGACATGTATACACTGATGTGTATAAAATGGATAACTAATAAGAACCTGCTGTATAAAAAAATGAAATTCAAAAATTCAAAAAAATATATTGTGTTAATTTCTACTGTACAGCAAAGTGATTCAGTTATACATATATACACATACTTTTTCATATTCTTTTCCATTAGGGTTTATCACAGGATATTGAATATAGTTCCTTGTGCTATACAGTAGGACCCTGTTGTTTATCCATTCTGTATATAATAGTATGGGATGCCTTTTTTTTTCTTTTTGGCCACGCCACAAGGTGAGGCATGTGGGATCTTAGTTCCCTGACCAGGGATCGAACCTGGGCCCCCTGTGGTGGAAGTGCAGAGCCCTAACC
Organism: Eubalaena glacialis; assembly: GCF_028564815.1. NCBI lineage: Eukaryota > Metazoa > Chordata > Mammalia > Artiodactyla > Balaenidae > Eubalaena > Eubalaena glacialis. Next base: position 74,776,782 of record NC_083730.1, read on the forward strand.
ACTGGACCACCAGGGAATTCCCTGGGATGCCTTTTTTTAAGTAAATGTTAGATTTTGAGATAATCGTAGGTTCACATGCAAGTATAAGAAATAATACAAAGAGATCACATGTACCCTTTACAAGTTTCCCCCAGTGGTTAACATCTTGCAAAACTATAGTATAGGGAGACGCAAGAGGGAGGAGATATGGGGATATATGTATACATATAGCTGATTTACTTTGTTATACAGCAGAAACTAACACACCATTGTAAAGCAATTATACTCCAATAAAGATGTTAAAAAAAAAACTATAGTATAATATCACACTCTGGATATTGGTATCTTGATACAATATACAGAACATTTCCATCAACAGGAGGACCTCTCACACCCGCACCCATAGCCACACCCACTTCCTTCCTGCCCCCATCCCCTCCTAAGCCTCTGGCAACTGCTCATCTGTTCTCAGTTTCTATAATTTTGTCATTTCAAGAATGACAAATTAAGTCATATAGTGCGCAACCTTTGGGGACTGGCTTTTCTCAGTGTAAATCTCTGGAGATGCATCAAGATTGTTACACGTTTGTTCCTTATTATTTTTTGTTGCTGTTATCTTTTCATTTTTCTTTTGTTCTTTTTTTAAAAAATAAATTTATTTATTTATTTATTTTTGGCTGCTTTGGGTCTTCGTTGCTGCTTTCTCTAGTTGCTGCGAGCAGGGGCTACTCTTTGTTGTGGTGCATGGGCTTCTCATTGCGGTGGCTTCTTCTGTTGCAGAGCACGGGCTCTAGGCGCGCGGGCTTCAGTAGTTGTGGCTCACGGGCTCTAGAGCGCAGGCTCAGTAGTTGTGGCACATGGGCTTAGTTGCTCTGCGGCATGTGGGATCTTCCTGGACCAGGGATCCCCCCGGCATTGGCAGGCAGATTCTTAACCACTGAGCCACAGGGGAAGTCCCTTTTGTTCCTTATTATTGCTGAGAAGTATTCCACAGATAGAGCCGAGTTTGTTTAACCCTTCACCCATTGAAGGACATCTGGGTTGTTTCCAGTTTGGGGCAGTTTATTATGAACAAAGCTGCTATGTACATTATACACATTCATGTACAGGCTTTTGTGTGAACATTAAGTCTTCATTTCTTTGTGAAAAATGTCCAGTAGTACTATTGCTGGGTCATATGGTACAGGCAGACCTCAGAGATATTGCAGGTTTGGTTCCAGACCACCACAATGAAGAAAATAGCACAATAAAGCCAGTCACACAAACTGTTTGGTTTCCCAGCACATATAAAAGTTATGTTTACACTATACTATAGTCTATTAAGTGTACAATAGCATTATGTTTAAAAAAGAATGTACATACCTTAATTTAAAAACACTTTATTGCTAAAATATGCTAACCATCATCTGAGCCTTCAGCGAGTTATAATCTTTTTGCAATAGTCACATCAAAGATCACTGACCACAGATCACCGTAACAAATATAGTAATAATAATGAAAAAGTTTGAAATATTGCAAGAATTACCAAAATGTGACACAGAGACATGAAGTGAACAAATGCTATTGGAAAAATGGCACCAGAGACTTGCTCGATGCAGGGTTGCCACGCACCTTCAATTTGTAAAAAAATGCAATAAAGTGAAGCACAATAAAATGAGGTATGGGTGTAACTGTATGTTTAGTATTTTAAGAAACTGCCAAACTCTTCTCCAGAGTGACCATATCATATTACAGTCCCACCCACCTGCAATCTATGAGGGATCCAGTTTCTCCACATCTTCACCAGCCTTTGGTGTTGTCGCTATTTTTTATTTTAGCCTTTCTGATAGGTATATAGTGATACCTCGTTGTGGTTTTAATTTGCATTTCCCTAATGGCTAATGCTGTTGAAAATCTTTTCATGTACTTATTGCCATCTGTATATCTCTTCATGGCTTCTGCCATTTTTACTTTTTATTTATTTTTTTAAAATAAATTTATTTATTTATTTTATTTATTTTTGGCTGCACTGCATCTTTGTTGCTGCACGTGGGCTTTTCTCTAGTTGCGGCAAGCGGGGGCTACTCTTCGTTGCAGTGCGCGGGCTTCTCATTGCAGTGGCTTCTCTTGTTGCGGAGCACAGGCTCCAGGTGCGCAGGCTTCAGTAGTTGTGGCATGCAGGCTCAGTAGTTGTGGCTCGTGGGCTCTAGAGCACTGGTTCAGTAGTTGTGGCACACGGACTTAGTTGCTCCGCAGCAGGTGGGGTCTTCCTGGGCCAGGGCTCGAACCCATGTCTCCTGCATTGGCACGTGGATTCTTAACCACTATGACACCAGGGAAGCCCTCTTCTGCCATTTTTAAATGGGACTGTTTGGTTTTTTACTGTTGAGTTTTGAGTGTTATATATATGTATATATTCTACACGCTAGTCCTTTGCTGGATATGTGGTTTGCAAGTATTTTCTCCCAGTCTGTAGTTTGCTTTATGTTTTTTCATCCTCTTAATGGAGTCTTTCACAGAAAAAAAAGTTTTCAATTTTGATGAAGACCAATTTATGAATTTTTCCTTTTAGGAATCATGCTTCGGTGTTAGATCTAATAATGCTTTGCATGTATCCCAAAGATTTTCTCCAAGGCATTTTTCTTTTTTTTGGCCGCACCACACGGCATGTGGGATCTTACCTCCCTGACCAGGGACTGAGCCCGTGCTCCCTGCAGTGGAAGCGCGGAGTCTTAACCACTGGACCACCAGGGATGTCCCTCTCCTATGCTTTCACTAAAAGTTTTATAATTTTACATTTCACATCTAAGTCTGTGATCTATGTTGGATTAATTTTTGTCCTACTGGTGTTGTGGGAGCATCCATGAGAAAATGTATCTATGAAGAAAATGCAACTTGCATGCTTGGCTTAGGGCCTGGCATGTGCTGGAGGCTGAGTCCATGCACAATAGTCCTGCTGAATTGAGTTGATGGTAGAAGCCCTGATGTAATGACTGGCCCTGCCACTTCCTGGCTCGGACATCTTGGACAAGTTATGTTACATCCCTGGGCTTCAGTTTCCTCATCTCTTTCATGGGGTGAAATAATACTAACCTGTGATTGTGTTTGTGAGAGTACCTGCCACAGATCTTTAATACAAATAAACACTATGATGGAGCTTGTACTTATTAAGCACTTAGCCCTCACCAGGCCCAGTGTTACTAACTTGCTAGGCACTATCTCTTTGAATCCCCATACTAAGCTGATGGGAAATAATATGGCTTTTAAAGTTTTTTATTTATTTTATTTATTTTATTTATTTTCGGCTGTGTTGGGTCTTCGTTGTTATGCGCGGGCTTTCTCTAGTTGCAGTGAGCGGGGGCTACTCTTCATTGCAGTGCGTGGGCTTCTCATTGTGGTAGCTTCTCTTGTTGCGGAGCACGGGCTCTAGGCGTGCAGGCTTCAGTAGTTGTGCCTTGCAGGCTCTAGAGTGCAGGCTCAGTAGTTGTGGTACACGGGCTTAGTTGCTCCGTGGCACATAGGATATTCCCGGACCAGGGCTCGAACCCATGTCCCCTGCATTGGCAGGCAGATTCTTAACCACTGCACCACCAGGGAAGCCCTAATATGGCTTTTTTAAATCAGCATTTTACAGAGGTGGAAACAGAGGCTTGTTACACAGCAAGAACTAACTGATACAAACTTGACCTCAGAAGAGGTATTCTACTCGGGCTCAGTAATTCCACTGTCAGAAATTTATCCTAAGGCAATAATCATGGTGACATGCAAAGATACAATCACTTCTCATTATTCTATGTAGTTATATTCTATAAAGTCAACAGAAACACTGAGCAAGTGAATATTGAATCATTGCTCCTAGGGGAAATAAAAGGTTAGGTTCCTACAGGCTTCTGGCCACATTTTTGCCAACCAATCAATATATAACCTGGTTTTATGTGTGCTTTGGTTTAAAGACACCTTATTTAATACGTACTGTACATTGCTGAATTTTATACGTATATGTATTTGATTTGTTAACACTGAACTCACAGCCAATAGCACCATAACTCATGTCTGAATGAAGCTAATCTAACACATATATTTCCTCCATGAGGCACATCACAGCCTTCTTGTCCTTAGGAACCCTAGGCAGCACTTTATCACTACGCTTAGGGGCCATTTTAAGTAGCAAAATCATGCCAAAACACACAAAGGCTAAAAATGTGGCACTAAATATACCGGGAAAGGATACTTGTTTACGGTACAAGTTGAAACAAGAAGACAGAGCTTTGCCTCATTCAACCTCAGCTGGCAATGTGTGCACTGGGTGACAAATTTTTCTCCACTCTGTGCATGCACATGCCCACAAATGACTACAAAAGGACCGCGAGTATGGCTTTTGGGGTCACAAATTTTAATGAGGAGTTGTTGAATTTGCAAATAATGAGGATCAACTGTATATGTGGGAGGATGTTTATCACACCACTGTCTGCTAGGGAAACAGCCCTCGACGCAAACAACCAGAGGAGATGCATTCCAGGGCAGGAACTGGACAGAATGCTATAAATGAAGGATACGATCAAAAAGACAGATGGGGCTAGGCACAGGAGAGAACGCACAGCAGCCAGAAACATCAGTACCTCTCCCTGGAGGCAAAAATGACTTCCCAGAACCCAAGCACTGCCCTCTCCTTTCACGGGATCTGTGGTCTCTGCCTCCATGTCTCCACGTAACTCCTGTACAGCATGAATCAGGGAGTGTGGCCTCATCCTTTTCCCCCTCTGAATCCTGACTATTTCCAGGCCTCCAGGAGTCACAGGAAGTTTTTAAGCAGGAAAAATAAAAGAATTTCATGGAAGAATATTTGTTGCTTAATGATATGTAAAAATGTTCCAGATGCTGTTAGATGAAAACAGCAGGCCGGAAAACAGTATGTCCCATTTTTATAAAACACACACACACACACACACACACACACACATATTGTAATAGTATTTTGGGGGACTTCCCTGGTGGCGCAGTGGTTAAGAATCCGCCTGACAATGCAGGGGACACGGGTTCGAGCCCTGGTCCGGGAAGATCTCACATGCCGTGGAGCAACTGAGCCCGTGCGCCACAACTACTGAGCCTGCACTCTAGAGCCCGCGAGCCACAACTACTGAAGCCCGTGTACCACAACTACTGAAGCCCGCGTGCCTAGAGCCCGTGCTCCGCAACAATGAAGCCACCACAATGAGAAGCCCGCGCACCACAACGAAGAGTAGCCCCCGCTCGCCACAACTACAGAAAGCCCGCGCGCAGCAACGAAGACCCAACGCAGCCAAAAATAAATAAATAAATTTAATTTAAAGAAATAGTATTTTTGCGTCTGTTCATCAATGATATTGGCCTGTAATTTTCTTTACACAGATTGTAACAGAAATTATCTCTGAGTGACAGGATTCCAGTTATGGGTGAGTTTCCTTTTTCCATTTCCTGTCCTGTGTTTTCTACTTCTTTTGCAAAGTGCATTCAACGGTATAAAATAGGAAAAAAATTCTCTTTTTTGAAGGGGGAGGAGGAATTCTATCAATTCAAGGTGTTCTATCAAGACCCCAAGCCCAATGTCACCTTTTGACAACCTCAGCAGAACCTAGCTGGAAGAATTTCCAGACAATGCTCCTGTGAAGATTTTTCAAAATTTAAACATGAATCTTGACACAAAAAGTGCTCACTCATCCGCGTAAATCTCATTATTGAGGTAGTAAACCTTGCAACTGTCTGCAGCGGCATGAGCTGCAGCTTCCAAAGCTCAACCTGGCTGCCCGTCCCAAATCAGATGCCTCAGACTCACACAAAAAGGGAATTAGTGTTCATTAGTAACAACAATAAAGGCTTAGACCAGAGGTTCTCAACCGGGGGTAGTTTTGCTCCCTACCTCCCCCTCCAAATGTCCCTCCACAGGGACATTTGGCAATGTCTGGAGACATGTTTGGTTGTCACAACTAGGAGGGTGCTACTGGCGTCTAGTGTGTATAGGCCAGGGAGAGTGCTTGATATCCTGCAATGCACAGCACAGCCTCTATCCCAGCCCACAACAAAGAAATCTTAGGTCCCAGGAGTTGGTAGTGGTGAGACTGAGAAACCCAGGGCTCAGATATATGGAGCCTTATTAAGTCTAGCTGGGTTAGGGGCTTTATAGGAAAGATCTCGTGTAATCCTCACAGCAATCCTAGGAGATTGGGCCTATTACATGCCAATCTTACAGAAGAGGAAACTGAGGTTCCAGGAAAGGAGGGAACTTGAGATTATGACTCCATCTTGCAGAATCGAGATCCTAAGATCCCGCAAGCTGCACAGCGTAGTCAAAAATAAAAAATAAAAAAAAGAATCGAGTTGAGCTTCTGACTTGATGGAAACAAAAGAAACCAATCGCAGGAGGCCCCATGCTCCCACTCTCCAGCATCAGGGCTGCACTTGGAATTTCAAGGACACCGTGCTCTCCTACGGAATCAGGAATCCCTGAACACGCAGAGAGAAATCACACCAGACTGGGGTCCTCAGGGCCACGGGATCCCCTCTGTCAAGTGGTTTGGATTTCGTTCCCTTTCCATTTACAGGTTTTGATCGTAGCCCCCATCAGCTGCTGCCTTTCCCAGCAGAAGAGTTGGGTGTAACATCATCTCTCTCCCCAAGGAAATGCACCTCCTTTTCTGAGAGGCGAGAATAAATGGCTTTTCCCAAAGGGAGGCTGAGATGGGAGAACGAACGCTCTGAAACACAGACACTCTTGCCACCAAAATTGCGAGTAGCAGGAAGGAACGGTGTGACGTGGGAGTCCAGGCAGCTCTCCCTCCGCATCTGCATGATGCTGAAATTCTTAAGGGAATGGGTGGCAACAGCTTTTATTCAAGCAAATGCTTTCTGGTTTCTACTTTGTGCCAGGCTCCACTGTGTTCAGTCTAGGACTTCAGATGACAAGCGCTTCTTTGAAAGGAGGCCAGACCTTCAAGGTGGGACAGGAGAAATGGGGTTTGTAACCCACATAGAGGCTTCTATGAGTCCCTATTCATGTCTGTACTGAACTACATTTTCTTCTGCATTGGGAAAAGCAGCAGAAGGGAAAGCTATGAACGTGAGCTTTGTAATCAGCCCTGGGCTCAGAGTCCAGCTCTTTCACTCTAATTAGCTGTGTGGCTCTAGGTAAGTTATCAACCTCTCTGAACCCCAGTTCCCTCATCTGGAAAGTGAGAATTGTTCATTCAACATGCTTTGAGCCCAGATGTGCCAATAAATGATTTCTATGATCTTAATTACTGTTCAAAATCCCATCATTTTTCATTTGTTCTTCCCAATATCTCTGCCAGGGCCACTGTGGTAGATTGTAAAAATGCAAATTATTCTCCTCCATCTAGCCATGCCCTGTGGAGCTAGCTGCTCTCCACTCTGGCTCTGGCCTTGACCATGTGACTGGCCTTGGCCAATGGGACATGAGAAAACACAACACATGGAAATGCTTGAAAACTGTGTGGAGCTTGCCTTGTCTTGTTGTCCTTGGATCCCAGCCACCCAGGAAGAAGCAGCTAGCCTGCTTGATGGTGAGAGTCCCAAGGCCCAGACATCCCAGCCAGAAGCTGCCAACCATCAGACATATGAGTGAGGACATCCTAGACCATCTAGCCATGAGCCAACCTTCCAGCTGACCACAGATGCAAGCACAAACCTACAGCCATCCAGTCCCCATAATGGTCACCTAAGTAATATATATTGTTTTAAGCCACTAACATTTTGGGGTGGTTTGTTATACAGCAGTAGGTAACTGATACATAGCCCTCATCCTCCCACTTTCCAGACAAAGAAATTGATGCTCAGAGAGGCTTGCCTGAGGTCATGGAGCCAACACACAGTCTCTTTCCCCTACACCATGCAGTGAGGTACCTTCTGACATCCCTGGCTCCCTGATGCAGGGCCAACTTTTTTTTTTCTTTGGCCACGCCATGTGGCTTATGGGATTTTAGTTCCCTGACCAGGGATGGAACCCAGGCCCTCAGCAGCGAAAGCTCGAAATCCTAACCTCTGGACTGCCAGGGAATTCCCATAGGGCCAATTATTGCTAAGACAGCTGGCAGGGTGACAGCTGTGTTCACTGGGTCAGCTCAGTGGTCTGCTGGGAGAGCTGGGCCATGCCCTTGGCCTCATTAGCGTGGAAGACCTGTAATCAGCTGCTCAGAAGCTCTGGAGAGATATGTCTAGCCTGGTGCATGGGGTGGACACCCACACAACAAGCTAGAGGATGTAAACTCTTCGAGACCCTACCATTCACCGGGGGACCCTCAAATGTTCACCAGTCCCCTCTGTGTCCTAGCCACCTCTTCTGTGTATCTGACGGCAGCATTAGGGGGATGTATGACCTTTCTAAAATACGTATGAATGAAAAAATACTTTGCTTGTACAAGATGGAATAAAATAGCAAAAAAAGTACCCAGCAACTCCCTTTACAGGGCATAACCTATGTTACAGACCCTGGGTACAGCTCTCTTTATGCGTTGCCTAATTTTATCCTTCCCTAAACCCCATCATGTGGATCTAAAGCTACAGAGTTAAAAGAGCACTGGCTGAAGACTCAGATTGCCCGGGTTTAAATCCTGGCCGGGCCTTTTACTAGCGAGAGATCTAACTTCCCTGTGCCACACCTTCCCCATTTGTAAAGTGGGGGTGTGATAATAGCAGCTGCTTCATGGGGCTGGTATGAAGACTAAGCGCATTAATGAATATAAAGTACTGAAAACAAGGTCCGGCACGTAGCTGGCACTCAGTGCATGCCAGCTGTCGTCATTAACACTACTTTACAGATGAAGTAGTGATGAGGCTCAAAGGGGTGACTGCACTGATTAATTTCACTTAGCTAAGTCGATGGTGAGCCGAATCGTGGACCCTAGCCTGACGGACTCTGATGACAACTCCATCATTCCTGGAAGTTCCAGGACCATCTGCCCACCACCCAGGGTCCTGCCTCTGCAGCCAGAGTTCCTGCCCCAAAGTCAAATGAGGACTCGCTTTTTAAGTTCCTAGCTACACAAATGGATTGCAGGATGGTTCCTCAGAAATCCACACCCAGCCTTCAAAACCCAAGGGAAAGACCTTGTTAAAACATTTATTACACTGCGTTGCAATAATTTGCTTTTCTGATCATCTTCCCTCACAGAGATAGTACCATATACTAGGGTCTCCTGTGTGCTGAGTGTCCATATGCAGACATTGCCTTATTTAATCTGCACCACCACCCAGCAAGGTACATTGATTATGCCTAGTCTACAGGTCAAGAACTGAGGCTCTGAGTGGTACAGGCATTTGATCCACAGCACACAGTTGGGATTCAAATAGGAGTCTGTCTTATTTTGTGATGTGGGCTCATTCGAGGCACTGCAGGACCTTTTACTACCAACAGTAATAAACTCAGTACTTGTTAGAAACAGACTCACAGACATAGAGTACAGACTTGTGGTTGCCAAAGAGGGGGGTGGGGGAAGGATGGATTGGGAGTTTGGGATTAGCAGATGCAAACTATTATAAACAACAAGGTCCTACTGTATAGCACAGGGAACTATATTAAATATCCTGTGATAAACCATAATGGAAAAGAATATGAAAAAGAATGTATATATATGCATAACTGAATCACTTTGCTGTACAGAAGAAATTAACACAACATTGTAAATCAACTATACTTCAATAAAATTAAATAACATACATATATATATATATATATGTATATGAGTCTGTCGTATTTTGTGATGTGGGCTCATTCAAGGCATTGTGGGACCTTTTACTACCAACAGTAATAGACTCAGTACTTGTTAATTCATGCCAGGATCCAGGTCCAGTACTGTTTCATAGGCATATCTCATTTAATCCTCAAACCATTGCAAATAAATACTATTATCTTTTCCTTTTAGAAGAGGAAACTGAGGCTCAGAAAGGTGCAGAAACCTGTCCTGGGTCACAAAGCTTGTAGACAGGCTAGCTGGGATTTGAACCCAGTACAAACTATAACAACTGCGGACTTTTTACTCCATTTGCTGCCTCTGTGAATAACTTCAAGCACAAAAACTATAACTTACACTCCTTTGAATTGTCTCAACAGTGTCTGAAATGCTAAATAAATATTTACTGAGCATACCAACGACTGAATGAATGGAGCGCTTGGTATTTCTCCAAGCGCTCAGGCAGGTTCCTCGGGTCTGTGCATCACGTGGGGAATCTTTTGAGCACATGTGCCAGAGAAATGGAAGCCGCCTTGCTCGTGATAACCCATATCCTGGTTGCATGGCCTCTGATGAAATATTCCTTTGCGAGCCAGATGTTTTTGCTTCCACTCCTTAAAAAGCTTTTGAGAATCCAGAGAAAGCAAGGAGCAATTCACTGACAACAGACTGGGCTTTCTCTGCTGCCCGGCTCAGGTTATTAGATGGTTTAGCTGGCCACAGAAGCAAGCTGTGGACATCTCTCCCTGGAAGGGCTCACGGCCACAAATCAAAAACCAATCTTCACATGGGAACAGTTTGGAAAGGGCTGTTGGTCACATACGGGGCTTTCCAAATATACTCCACATGCCCAGAGCTGATAGGATCTCCTATCAAGAGGTCACTTTAGACCACCAGGTCAATTACACGTCAAAGTAAGTGCTGACAATCTGGCAACATAAAAAGGAAAGATGGGGACTTCCCTGGTGGTCCAGTGGTTAAGACTCCCCGCTCCCTATGCAGGGGACCCAGGTTCGATCCCTGGTTGGGGAACTAAGATCCTACATACTGCAACTAAGCACGCACGCCACAACTACTGAGCCCATGCACTCTACAGCCCACACGCAGCAACTAGAGAAGCCCGTGCACTGCAATGAAGACCCAGCGCAGCCTAAGTAAATACATTAAATTAAAAAAAATAAAGTATATGGTAGCTATACCCCAATAAAAATTTTAAAAAATAATAAAAAGGAAAGAAAAAAATGGCATTCTGCATCATGAGTCTAAAGAATGCTCTAGTCTTTGGTTTAGTATATTAGTTATCTACAGCTGTGAAACAAATCAACCATAACATATTGGCTTAAAACAGCAAAATCATTTATCATCTCTTGTGGGCTGGGGATTTGGAAGCAGCCTCGCTGCGTGGCTCTGGCTCAGGGCTTCCCATGAGGTTGCAGTCAGATGAAAGCCGGGGCTGCAGTCAGCAGAAGGCTTGTCTGAGACCCACTCCCATTTCCAAGTTGGTCCACCTGCATGGTTGACAAGCAGGTGGGGCTGTTGGTGGGAGGCCTCAGTTCCTTCTCAGGTCTGATTGAGTGTCCTCAGACATGGCGGTTGGCTTCCCCAGATTGAGAGATTCAAGAGACCAAGACAGAAGCTGCAATGCCTTTTATAACTTAGCCTTGAAAGTCACACACTGTTATTTCTGTCCACTCAGGCCAGCAAAATTCAGTATAGAAGGCGACATTAAGGGTGTGAATATTAGGAGGTGTGGATCGCTGGGGCCCCCCCTTGGAGGTAGGCTGCCATTTCTGAGAACCATGTCTAAGGAAAGATGGCAGGTGCTATAAATGCTTTAGGCACGAAGATGTTCATCACAGCATTGTTTACAATAGTAAGAAATTGTAAACAACCTATGTGTCCTTCTACATGAGATTGGCTGAGTCGACTTCAGCATAGCCACACAACGGAATAATGATTACATATGTGCAGATGCCCAGAGGAAAACTGGGAAGACATCATCCCACTTTAAGCAATGGTTATTTCTGTGGGCGGGCATGGGATTGAGTCATAGGGGAAGAAAACTGAGGTTCAGGGTGTGCCAATGTGGGATTGAGTGAAGTAGGAAGGAAGCCAGCTCTTCATTTATAAATCCATCCTGCTGGGTTCTTTCTCCTCAACCCCCCCAGAAAATTGAAGCTGAGCACCTTGGTTTCCGAGTACCTGTGTAGCTGAAACACCCTCTTAACCGGGCTATCATTCCAAACAGAGGTTTAGCAGCCAGCTATAGGGTTTAATCCCAAGTAGCAGACTGCCCAGCTAGATGTCAGGGGTCAGCTCTCATTCACTTCTCTAATCCTCTCTGTCACCTACACCAATTAAGACACTGAGGGTCCTCTCCAGCATCCAGGGCAGGAAGGGCCATAGGAGACTCCTTCTCCTGTTAATTACGAACAGACCTTCATCCCCTGCTCCCTCCCCCTCCACCAGTTCAGTGGAAAATGATCAGCCATTTTCTTGATCCCCCGACACATTAATTATCCAGGGATAGCAAAGAAAATGAGACCATTTCTGGAAGAAATCTATGGCCCCATGTGTCCCTATTTCCCTACCGCTCCTGGATCTCAAAAAGCTTTTAGTGGATGCAAATACAGGTTTCTTCCAGCCAGATCGCTGCAGTCTCCCTGCAGATCAAATTGAGTCCTATCCCAGAGCCTGGGACAATTTTATCCCTAAAGGAGAAGAGGCTGATAGGGTGAGAGAATTGGATGCCAACTCTTCCTCTGCCTCAGTCAGCAAACCAGAGGTGACAGAGAAAACGAAGAGGCCTTCCTGCTATAATCTGGACACAGATGAAGCAGTTTGGCAAATGAGCACAGGTTTTGGCAGCAGACAGACCCCGTTTTGATCTCCGTCTCTGCCAAAGACGTGCTGTGTGGCCTCGGGCAGGTCACTTTGTCCCTCTGTGCCTCCCTTGCAGCACTTTAAAAAGGGTAGAGTAATAAGGCCTACCTCTCATGGGTGCTGTGAGGTGCAACGAGATCACATTTAAACGCCTTGCAAAGTGTATGGCACACGATGAGAGCACAGTGAATGGTCATCAGGATTATACTGTTGGATTATAGAGCCACAGGACACCATATTCGGGAATGCGGTGACGACAGGATATATGTGTTGTAAGTTTGGAAATACCAGCACTAAATGAGTGGCATCTCTTGCTCCTTCTCTCTGGCTAAACTATTCCCACTTGGGAATCGTGGTGCTTGTTTATCACTTTGTGGCTTGTTTAGCCCCAAAGGAGGAAGAGTGGGGGACGCACCCCGGAGTCAGAGCCAGAGGGGCTGGACTCAAGACCAGGCCCTGCCGGCCTAGACGGACCCGCTGTGGAATTAGGAGAAGGTGCCCAAAGTGACGGGGGCAGACTGCTGAACGCCCGTGACCTCAGTTTCTTCACCTCTGAAATGGGGATAAATAAGACACAGCCACCTTGCTGGGACGTTCAGATCAACTGTTGGATCTGGTGTAGATGGTCAAGCAGGTTTCAAACCCCAATTATTGGACCTCATTGAATTAACTGCACCTGCTCTTTCCCCCAGTCTTTAGCACCACACCTCCCATTTCCCCTTAACCTGTGACCAGGCTAGGGTTTTTCCCATCTCGAGGAAAACATTCCCTTCCTCCACCCAGCATCGCCTTCAGTAACAACCTTAACTCTTTCACCAACAAGCTTCTCAAGAATTGTAGCAACTTCTTTACTTCTGGTCAGCCAGGCCAGCTGTCGCTGTCCTCTTCTCTCTCTCCCTCCCATTCTCCCGAATCTTCTCTTTCCAAGGTCACCAGCAACCTAGCTGCATCCAGGGCCTGCTGGTCCTGGGCGACAGGTGCCCGGTGATCCCGGCCCTTTCGGCACTGCTCACCCCTGGCTTCGCTGCTGCTCCTCTGGCTACCTCTCCGATGTCAGCATCTCCAGGGCCCTCCTCCGGCCCCTTCTTCTTCTATCTGCATCCTCTCTCAGGTGTGCCCATCTATTCCCAAATCTCCGTCTAGCCCACACCTCACTGCCAGCCTCCGGGTCCAAATATCCAATGGCCTCCCGGACACGAGCTCGTCCTCGTCCCCCACACCCACCTGCCTCCCTCCCAGGTTCCCATCTTAGGCAACAGCCCCGCCATCCACTCAGCTGCCCAAGCCAGAACCGAGGTGCCATCCTTGGCTCTTGAACCAGTCACCACAATCTATCAATTCAGCCTCCTGCCGGGCTCCTGAGATCATCCTCTCATCTCCATCCCCATCACCTCACTCTCATCCAGCCCATTCATCCATTCAGTGGGCTTTTATTGAGCACCTGCTGTGTTTCCGACACCATGTCAGGCGCTGGCCACTGGCATCTCTCACTGGATTCCCAGCACCCCGTCTTCACTGGTCTCCTCCTCCGAAAACATTTTCTACCCAGAACCCCGAGTGATCTCTCCAGCACAATGCTGTCCATAGAACTTTCTGGTGATGGTGAAAATGTTCTATATCTGTACTGTCCAATATGGTAGCCACATGTAGGCATTGAACACTTGAAATGTGGCTAGTGCAACTGAGGAACTGAATTTTTAATTTAATGAGCCATGTGTGTATTAGTTAGCTTGGGCTGCCATTAAAAAAATCATACTGGGTGGCTTAAACAAAAGAAATTTATTGTCTCACAGTTCCAAAAGCTGGGGAGTCCAAATTTAAGGTGCCAGCCAATTCAGTTCCTGGTGAGACCTCTCTTCCTGTCCTGTAAACAGTGTCCTCACATGACACAGAGAGAGAGACAGAGAGAGAGAGAGAGAGAGAGAGAGATCTGTGTCTCTTCCTGTTCTTATAAGGGCACCAGCCCTATAGACTTAGGGCCCCACCCTTACGACCTCATTTAACCTTTATCTCCCCTCACAGGCCCCATCTCCAAATACAGTCACATAGTGACTTAGAGCTTCAACATGACTTTGGGGGAGGGCGGCACAAATATTCAGCCTATAACAATGTGGCTAGTGGCTACCATAGTAGACAGTGTGGCTTAGGAGGGAAAACCAACCATGTCCTTCCTCAGTTTGCAACCTCCTTGGCTCCCCAGCTCCCTCGGGATGGAGTCCAGACCCCTGACAATGGCCCACAAGGCTCTGCAGGGTCTGCACCTGGCCCATCGCTGTAGGCTCTACCTGTTATACTGACTGCTTAGAGTCTGTAGAAGCCAGAGCTCTGGGCTCCACCTCTGGGCTTCTGTACCAGCACCTCCCTCTGCCCAGAACACTTGTCACCTCCAGCTGCCCACACAACCCCCACTTCTTCACCTCACTCTGATTCCCAAATCGGGGGTCCCCGTTTAGACTTGTGTGAGGGGCCCTCCTCCATCGTGCGTGGAACATTTGGGTCACAGACAGGCTGGGCCAGTGATGCAATGTCCACATCAGTTGTCCCTCCTCCCCAGGATGTTCCCTGGGGATAATGCTGAAAGGTGGTCTCAGCAACCTGAAGGTGGTGACCAGAAACAGGAGCAAGGACCCCCTGGCCATTCCTCTGAGAATCCAGCCCTTGCAGGGTTCAAGGAGATGATCTGAGGAGGCAGTGTTTCAGTGGAAAGAGCAAGGGGCTTTGAACTCAGGCCTGTGGCGGTGGGGGGGGAGGGGGGGGCTGGGTCCTATTTCTGCAACTCTCATCCACCCACTCAGTACCCTCTTTTCTTTGGGCGGAGGGGGGGGGGCGCGCGTGGCAAGCGGGATTTTAGTTCCCCGACCAGGGATCGAACCCACGCCCCCAGCACTGGAAGCACAGAGTCTTAACCACTGGACCGCCAGGGAAGTCCCAGGACCCTCATTTTCACATCAATAAAATGGGGTAACAGCACCTCCCCGGGAGGGTTACTGTGAGAATTCAATAAGGGAAAGGAGGTTTGTATGGACCAGACAATGTTATTATAATCCCGCAGTTAGAACCTTTCACAAAATGAAGTCTTGTCTTTGAGTTTTATGGGTGGAAGGTCAAAGTCCAAGCCATGGTGGCAGAGATAAGGAAACCGAGGGTCAGAGAGGGCCAGGAGTTTGCCTAAGTCGCTAGCAAATGGGCAGCAGTAGTGAGAATGCAGATGTGAGGATGCCCACCGAGGGATAACTGTCCAGTCTGCAGGTCCGATGGAGCGGAGGGACACCCCCAAAGGTGCTCACCTTTTCGAGTGGGGGGGTTCTGCCTTCTTCCTTTCGGACCTTGGAACTAGCGGGTCCTTCCGTGGGGAATCGGAGGCTGAGATGGCTCACGAGGTCCCCTGCGGGGCGCACTGGAGATGGTGCACCTGTAGGCCGGCAGGCACGCTGGAGGCCGGGGGCTGCGGGAGGCCCACGCAGCGCGCACTCTCCTGAAGACCTTACACGACAGCCCAGCCGGTGCGGGTCCCGGTGGGCGTCTGCGTGGGGTCGGATGGCGAGGCTCCAGCCACACCCTGTGGGCAGGGCCGCGGGAGGCAACGCCCCGCCTCCACCTCCCCCAGCACCGCCTCGCCCCGCCCCGCCCCGCCCCCGGGAGCTGCAGAAGGCTCCTCGATGGTCATTCGCCACCACTGGGAGGCTTCTGGACCCGGGGGTAGGTGGATAAGGGTGACAGGGCTCCTCCTCCCCATACTTTGTGAGCTTCTAATAACAGCCCAACCCTAGATGCTACTGACATTGTGTCTTTCCCCCACCTCTCCTCCCAGGGTGGGGGAGGCGACTGAACTCCCCAAACCACGTAACTCAGTGTCCCTCGATTGTCCACTGTCTCTTCCTGCATTCAACAAACAGATCTGAGGCTGAAGTCAAGACCCTTCTTCCCACCACTGTGTGCTTTGAGCAAGTGACTTCCCCTCTCTGAGCCTCAGTTTACTCATCTGTAAAATGGGGATGACAGTAATACCGCTTTCATCGTTTTTTCAGGATTTGATGAGAAAACAAGTAAGGCCCTCAGCAAGGGGGTCTGTTACTGTTGTGCTCTCCTCCACTCCCCCCACCCCCTGAACCCAAGAGACCCCTGCCTGGTCTACCCAGAGGCCCAGCCCTGCTGGTTATTTGGGTTTGCGCAGGGAGAATGGCTAAGGCCAAAGTTGGAATCAGCAAGATATAGGCTCTGCGACGTTGGACAAGACACTGGCCCTCTGTGGGCCTCAGTTTCCCCATCTGTGCAAGACAGGAGCTGTAAAAACTGAGAGACAGAGATGCCTGGTGCATTTATGGAGTGCCGATGGTATGCTCCACACTTCACCTGCTTCCCAACAACCCTAGGGGGCTGCCAGTGTCAGCAACGGCCCCATCATACAGGAAAGGAGGCTCAGAGAGGTGAGGTGACATGCCCACAGTCACACAGCCAGGAGTAGGGGTGCTGGGCTCGAAGCCTCACTCTCCTGTCTGAGGACCTTGGGCCCCTGGGAAAGCAGGGCTAACTCTGGAGGGACTTCCTCTCCCCCTCCCTCCTCCCTCCTTGCCAGCCTCCACTGGGAGGTGTGCCCTGGAGGAGCAGCTGCCACCCCACCTCCACCAGGCTCAGCCCAGAGGCAGGGGCAGGGCTGGTGCTCTGTCTCCACCTCATCGGAAATGGGATGGAAAAACACAGGAGAGTCGGCCTGGAGGGGAGAGCACTCAGGAGCCGGTGCTGGCTCTCTGGGGCTGCAGCACAAAGAACTGAAACAAGATTCAGTTCCTTCAGGCATCTGAGCACCTACTGCATGCCTGGCACTGAGCGGGGCCCGAGGGGCAGGTGGGAAAGTAGGAGCCATCCCTGCCCCCAAAGAGCTCATTCTCCATCACACAAGCTGTCCGCTACTTCACTTACTATAGGGAACTCACCATGTCCCTTTATTCACCACCACTGAGCTACGGGTGCTGTTATCATCCCCAAGGGGTGTATCTGGAAAATGAAGCCCAGAGAAGGAAAGTGATTTGTTTGAGGTCACATAGATAGTCCATTTCGAAGCCGAGAGTTGAATCCTTGCAGCCTGACTTCAGGCCTCAATTGTTTCTCTACAGTGCTGTTTACTGAGCACCTACTATGTGCAGTCATCGTAGGTCATCTCCAGCCCTCCCCACAGTGGGAAACCTCAGAGTGGTTAGGTAACTGGTCCAAGATCACACAGCCAGTAAGTGGCAGAGGAATGATTCAAACTCAGGCTTGATTCTCCCAAACTTCTCCTGGCCTGAGAGGGGGAAAAGAGATCAGCTCCACCATTCATTCATTTGTTTATTCATTCAACAAATATTTATTGAGCATCTACTCTGTCAGGTACAGGCGCAGGGTGGATGACAATAAACCTGCCCCAGCCACTGCCCTCAGGGGGTTCATGGTCTTGAGCATGCCCATGCGGTACTCGGACAGAAGAGCCACCTCTTCCAGAATTGGGGTGGGAGGAGGTGCTGCCAGGGATGGCTCCCTGGAGTTGGCTCTGGAATTCTGTCTGCCTTCTGGCTGGGCAACCTAGCCCCAAAGTCATTTACCTTCTGAGTGGCTTCATCTGAAAAATGGTGATAACAAAGTCCACCTTGTCTAGTGTGGCTCAAGAAATGTCACCTGTTATTACTCACATTATGGTCCCAACTGAGCCCTCACGGCAGGGCAGAGAAAGTGGGCAGGGAGGGAAGGGGTGTGACACCATCGAGGTCTAGGCCCTGGTTGGGGACAGGCAGAGAGCGCTGAGACCCTGGGAGCCTAAGAACACAGGGCAAACCCGTGAAAAGAAACCCCAAAGGCCTCAGACAGGGAGTGGCTGCAGGGAGTCTAGGGCCAGGTCTGTGACCTCGGCTGGACCACTGGGACCTCCAGCAGGAATGAGGTCAGGGCTGGGGCCCTGTGATTAGATGGGAGGAAGGGACCCCCCCCAAGATGTTCAGGAAATAGCAGAGGGTAGGGGTTTGGGAGGGTGGAAGATTCTGGGCTTAGAGCTCTAGTGTTGGTATAACCTGGGCTCAGATCCCATTGGGCACTCATTATGGGACCTTAGGCAGGGGATGGCACCTCTCAGCCTCAGCTTCCTCCTCTAGAAAATGTGTTTCTGATACCTGCATGGCCAGATGGAATCAGATCATGTGAACAATTGTTTTATTTAACAGACGTGTGTACAGCGCGTACTGTGGGTCAGATGCTGCTCCCCGCACTTTCTGCCTGTGTCTTTAGTGAGAGGTACGCGCTCCTACCACCACGAGGGCAGCTATTGTCACTCCTCCACATCATGTGACTGTGTTACAATGACTGCGTTTGACTTCCGAATCAGGAAAAATGACAATAACAACCAGGAAAGCAAATTCCATCTGGGGAGCAGGCCAGGGCCTGGGGCAGCTCTGGGAGCCTGGCTGTGGGCTGGACCAGGATAAGAATTCGGGACGGCCCGGTCCTGCCAGGGCTGTTCTCCAGGACCTCCAGGAAGAAAACCAAGAATTGGGAACTCTTCTCTATGGGAAATCTGTCTGTCCTGGAAGGCCAACTTGCGTGTGTGCGAGTGTGTGTGCCTGCGTGTGGATGCGAGTCTGTGCATACGTGTGAGAGGCGGGGGGGGTGGGGCGATGTCTGGGCCCTCACCCGTCCGCAGCCCCGCTGCCAGCCGCCAGCCTCAGCCGTCTGTTGTGGCAGATGTTTGGCTGTGCCATGGCAACGCCAGAACAGGATGTACCTCTGGATTGCAACAGGGACAAGCCCACACTCACAGGCCGCCCACACCGTTCCCCTCCCCAAAGGCCTGTTGCAGAGAACCATTTGGGTCCAGGTCGGGGACAAATGGTGTTTGTATCAGGAGACAGGCAGAGCTGGCATCCTCCGAGGGGTCAGTGGCAGGGGAGGAGGAGGAGGACGCATGTGCACAGCCCAGCTGAGTCCCTCCTCCAGTGAGCTCGTGTCGGTTTCCCTCTGCCCTTCAGAGGATGCTAAGGAAGCAGCGTGGGAAGAGGAGCTGCCGTCAACAGGGCTGGTCTGTGGGCAACGGATCACTGTCTTTCCCACGATTATAGCAACTACTCACGGAGGGAGTGCTTTGTGCCGGGACCTGTGCTCAGTACTCCATCTAGCAAATAATATCTACATTCACGGGTCTTCACTGTGTGCTGATGACACAGCGCTAATCTTTATAGCAGCACTATGAGGTCATTCCTGTTTTTCAAATGCGGAAAAGGGGGCACAGAGAGGTTAAGCCAGCGCTCTGGGTCACAGAGTGGGTGAGTTAGGGAGCAAGACCCTGGGCTGTCTTTCTCCAAAGCCCTTGATCAGCGTGGTGACGCTGCCAGGACCGGCGACATAATTTGCAGGGCCCAGTGGGAAATGAGAAGGCCTGGCCCTCATTAAAGAATTAAAGACAGTGACAGCAGAGCATCGACCAATCACAGGGCCCCTGTAAGTTCAGAGTCCTGTGCAGCTGCCCAGGAAGCCAGGCCCCAAGTGCTCAGGGGGTGGGCACAGGGGCCTGGAGAAGCTCACACACCAGGACAGTGAGCCCCTGCCTGGCACCCCTGAGCCTCAGTGATCTGAGCGCCATTTCTGTTCCAGGGGGCCCATGTTACCCCATCGGAGTGGAGAAGAGACCCTCCCCGCAAAATGCTGTGCTGAATTCCCTAGAACCATGAGCCTGGGAGCTTGGAGGGCAAATTTTAGCTCAATGCCAAAGCATCCTTTTATTAAATCTTTACATTTTCCTTTTTAAGTATGAAAGTAACGTAATCCTGTTGCAGAGATTTTGGAATAGATAAAAGCGAAAAACCTCAACCTCGAATCCTCCCCATCTAATCCCATTGCTGTTGGCAGGTGGTGTATTTCCTTCCTAGCTTTTACAGATGGGCTTTCCATCAGGACTGCCAGGGGTGAAACAGACGGGCTCCTCTTTGTCTCGGGCATCTGGCAAATGGCAGGAGCACATGAATGGGAGAGGATGACGGAATGGATGGATGTTACAAAGGGGCCTGGTCTGGATGACCTTTCAGATTCTTCTGGTCTCTAAAAACTCAGGATTCTTTGATTCCTGCATAGTAAATGCCTGGTGTTGACCTAGGGCTCAGTCCAGTGTGCCAAGTCCAGTGTGCTGGGGCCCCAGAGGTGTCTGATTCATGTCCCTGTCCTGGGAGAACGTGGCTTAGGCGGTCATGGGTGTCCCCAAGCTTTCCCAGCCTTGGTGAATGAAACTTGGGACCCATTTTCACAGCATATTTCGTTCATTTACTCTCATCCGATATTTACTGAGTGCTTACTACGCACTAAGTACATTAAGGGCTGTCTTCTTTGGAGAGAAGATGGTGGGGTAGAAAGTGTATGAGTTTGGAGTCAGGCACCCCAAGCTTCTGTCCCTTCCTGGATGTGTGGCCCTTATCCAGGTGACCTAACCTCTCTGAGCTTCCACCTCTTCGTTTGTAAAACAGTCACATCTGCTGTGAGGATCAACTCAGCAACACACATGAAACACCTACGAGTAGTAGATGCTCAGTGCAGTTTACTTCCTTTTCCCCTCCCACCCCTCCATCCCTCCTGCCAGTACCAACAGTAAGAGCTGCCACTGACTTAGCAAGTGGTGTGCCAGGCAGGAGAGGTTTGCATACATTATCAGCTAATTCTCAAATTATTGCCCCCTTGAGGTAGGTAGCATTGTCCTTCACCCGTTGTGACATCCAATTTCAAAACCAGAGGGAGCTCGGCACCTCCCACCGCTTGTGGGAGAATTTGTCTCTTAGTGTCAGATTCCCGTGCATCCTTTTCTGTGCTAGGGTTTCTGCTCACGCAAATGCTGACACTTTACTTGCTGAAACAGTTTACAAAAAAAGGAATTTGGGGCTGAAACGGGACCCTTTGCAAGTATACTTCAGGGTGCATGAGCAGCTTCCCTATAAAGGCAAAATACGATGAATCCAATTTAGGGGAGGGAAACACACCTTGTGCCGCCCAGATAGCCTTCGGAGCACGAAGTGGGTCAGATTTCCCAAGGGCTGGAGGCTTCATTTCTGACTCGTATGTTTTCTTGCTGGCACCTACAGGGAGATCAGATGCAGCTTCAGCTTGCTGCTTTCTACTTCTGGGGTGGGGGGCAGCTCCCAGAGGGTTTCAGGTGGGGAAGGAGCAGTACCTCCTGGCTTCACCACTTTTTAGATGTAACCTTGGACAAATGACTTACGCTCTGCAGGCCTGATTCTTCAACTGTAAACTGAGGGTAACGTCAACAGGGCCTTCGGAGGATTCAACAGGATTCTTTAAAGTGCTGGATACGCGGAAGGCTCAGAAGTGTGGTTCTGCTCCCTCGTTGAGGGCGCAGGGGTGGGTGGGTGGTGTTTTCTGGGCAGAGCTCACTTTGTGCACCGCGGCTGGACATCTTTGGAAAGGGCTTTCCTACCATGAAGTGAATCCTTTTGAAATGCCACGTTGTCCTCCATGGTCTGCTTTCTGGAACCTCTTCCAAGCATCTTGCCAAGAGGGGCCTCCCCCACCCCACCCCCAGCATGCAGCTCCTCCCCTGCACAACCACGCCCCCTGCTGGCGAGACCTGGGATCACGTTCAACCTCAGGATTGCTACTAGGACGAAATCAGGATCAAAGCAGTCAGTTATAGGAAGGTTCTCCGAGGACTTGAGTGAAAGAGTATCTGATGATCTGGGAACACCCACATTCTGCAAGGGCGAAGTGGGTGGGTGTTGTCTCCAGAAAGCATGTGTGGAATGTGATTGTAACTAGCAAAGGGAAAGCCTACTCAATTGCATCATGTTCTTATTTCAATGGTTTCTAAACCTGGCATCAGAATTCCCAGGGAATCCATGGGAATCATACAGAGTGCTGGGCCCCATCCTCAGCCTCTGTTTCACGTTTGCAGCCCGAAGAGAATTTGTTAGGTGTCTCCAGCCTTTCCTAGGATGAGCGTCCTGAACCATGACCCTCAGTGGTTCAGTTCCAAAAACCTCTTACAGAGAGGGCTGCATTACAGCTTGGTGGCACCAACGAGTACAGTCACGCCACTCACCTTTTGCTTTGATTTCCTACTGAATAAGCAATTCCTAACCATACTTTGGCTTCACGTGTAGATTTTCCTAGAAGGGCTCAATGTGGTAATCGGCAGATGAGAGTAATCTGGTCTGCCTGACGGTTTTAATTCTTTTTGTAAAGTGAAAAACTTGCATTCTGGTTTATCTACTAGTCTCCTGTGAGTCCAGGTGAGGGGCAGAGTAAGTCTAGGTGAACTAAACAAAGTCTTTTCTGGATCCACAGGCGCTGGAATTTCACGGTCACATCAAGGCACTAGTGGCAGATGGTCAGTGCTCACCCATGTGACTTGCTCGTTGGAATGTAATGTATGGCACCCAAAGGCGGTGAAGAGGGAATGTGAGTCCCATGCTGTTTGCCCTGCTGCACGGCTAGATGCACAGAACTCCACGAAGGCAGGGTTTTCTGTTGGAAGCAGCCTGACTTGGCTCAGACACCAAGGGAGGAGAGACACCAAAAGCTCTGACCTGCAGTGGACTGTCACCTGAGCACGAGACGAGCCTTTGCTGTGTCCAGCGGCTGGGATTCCCTGGGGTTCCTGCCTTGGCTGTTAGCCACAATGAGCTCCCACTGTCCTCTCTCCCGTGTGAGCAGCTAAGGTGGTTCTGTTGAGCACACCTCTAGCTTTAGAGCTTGTGCAGGGAGAGATGCCACCCCAAGTCCAAGTCCCACCCTGGGTGGTGGGGTGGAGGGACGGGACAGGTTTTTTTGGTATACGAGTGACCACCCACAACTGGGCCTGCTCTTCCTTACTGGCAAGATCAGGAGGAAAAAGGATGATTCTTGCAGGAGCTGACCTTCTTCCCCTGGTTCTTTCTTTGGTGTCACCTGTCCAGGTGTTCAGCATGGGGCCCAGCATGTGGCAGGTGCTCAGTCAAGACCAGCCATCATGATGACGAAGCTGCCACCAAGTCTCCTGGCAAGGGCTGAAGAGGCTGTTGCTTTTTGACACAAGTTTGGAGCTCATCAGGCATTTATAAAGAAAAAGTTTATTTTCATCACAAGAAGCACACAGACTATATACAGTACACACCAACAGAAGTAAAAAAAAAAAAAAAAGTGCATTATGCATCTTCTACTGCAAATTCACAGTACAAAAGATACTGCCTTTTAAATATATAATATAAAAAAAACCAAGAAGAAAAACAATATAATAAAAAAAAATCATTGATATCATAACGCAACACACTGGAACCCACTGGCGGCTTCTGAAAACCAAAGGGCAGCCCATCTTGTGGAGCTCCTGATGGCGGTCTGTACCTGCATTTTGTTGCAAAGAGCTCAGGACACCAGCAGAGAGGAAAACAGGGGGGCCTAGGTGGTAATAAAATCTCTACTGAACAGGAGTACAGTTGCGTGATGGGGGGAACAGGGGAGGGGCTGGGCTGCGGTCCAGGGGGACCCTGGACTGCGCCACCCCCCGGCTGGCCAGCAAACCAATCCCGTCCTTTCCTCACTTACTACGGACCGGGCCATGGCTGAAACCGTGCCTGCCTTGCCAGCAGAAACCGCCAGCGCCGTTTCTAGCAACGCTCCTGGCCTGGCTGCGGGCAGGTGCGAGAAGCTGCACAACAGACCAGCACAAGTACGGGGCAGGCAAGCTCCAGCCCTAAAATGCCAACCACCACTGACGAGGCAAAGTATCCAATCACAGAAGGCGAGAGCTTAACGGTTGCCCATAAATACACAGTATTTGTAAACTATTATTAAGGCACTCGATTGTAAAACAATAATTACAGTGTCAGGAAGGAGGGAGGGAGGGAGCGGCCATCTCCTTGAGCAGCGCGGCCGACAGAAAGGACAGCAGAGGACCGGGGGTCTGGTTCTAAGACTCCTGCTAAGAGACCGACACAGGCCGGGGCTGCAGCACCCACTGCAAGACAAAAACGAGGTGGTCACGTCCACACCCACCAAGGGCAGCACCGCACGGCGTCGCTCCAGACCGTTCAAGGTGACCTGCTTCTAGCTCGGGTGACACAGTGTGCGTGTACGTGAGGGAGGAGGGATGCACGTGATGCTCTGATTCAAGTGATAGATAGATAGATATATTCAAATATATATATTTGTGCAGAGTGAACTCATACACTCTCATACGTATTCAACTGCAGAGCAGACAATAAAAAGACCAAGTAGCTGAGCACGGGGGTCCATAAGTACCTTCATTTGGCATGCCGCGTTGGGGAGACGCTGGGGGTGGGACAGTAGCCGGTGACCCTGCACCACGCTGTCCCGATGTCACAAATTGCCTGCCCGCCTGGCTCCCCTGCCGGAGGTGAAGGGGCGGCCGTCACTCTGCCGGCCGCGTGGGTACGGGGAAGCCCTGCCGGGTGGCGAGCCACAGCAGGGCTGTGGGAAATGTGTTCTGGCACCAAGCGTTTACAGCCAACAGACAGCAAGTCGCTCTTCGAACACCTTGGGTGAGGTTACTCACATGCTCTCGACTAAATGACAGCATTTCCTCTCACTAGGGAGCAGGGGCCCCAGGGGAGCAGGGGATCCATCAGCCTCCTGGGATGGCACCTGTGCACACAGTGCCGACGTACAGGGTTGTCCTGACGATGTTAATTCTATGGCCTCTTTGGCTCCATCCCAGGCATCCTCGGCTTATCCAGGAGGGAAAAGGCTTTAGAAAGGGCTGGAATGCTTTTTAGCTGGAGAGGATGGGATGGAGCGGAAGGGAGCTGGAGAGAGTAACCTGCTCGCCTGATGGACCGGGTGCCTCCACCCAGCAGAGAGCTGTCTGGCAGCCGAGAGGTTGGCACTGGTGCCTGCACTGAGACCAAGGAGGCAGGGAAGACCGGGGGCAAGAACCTTGTTCTCAAGAAGTTCATGGAATGATGCACATTGCTCCAAGGCCCTGAAGTAGCTACAAGACAAAGACATGGAAATCGGCAAGGTCAAGTCCCGATCAGAGGGCAGCACGGTTTCCCCTCTCTCTGTGACTTCTCCTCTTCGACTCAACAAAACTTGATGAGAAGACCTCCCTGTATCAATGCAAGAGGAAGACCTAGAGGAGTTCACCCTAATTTTGGCATGCCATGTGAATGAGAGTGCAAGTGAGGGAAAGGTGAGGTGGAAGAGGAAATGCAGCTGAATTCACAGGGTACTGAGCTGATTTAGAAAGTTTTTGTTCTCGCCTAGTTCGACAAAGGCATTCCACGAAGATGGCGGTCACCAAAATCAATGACTTTCACAGCATAAACCACTGCCGCCTACATTCGGAATTTCCCCCATCTGCTAAGCTGACAGATGAAGCATTGGTCAAGATGTGGGACAGCTTATGGTGTAAGCTTTCTTTTCAGAGACCAGTATGAATCTGTCTTTGCCAAGGTGTCTCCAAGCCTGGTAGAATGCTCTTGTCTTGTTAGTATAACATTTAAAATAGCAATCTGCCATATGTTTATGTGCCACTGATCTGGGTCTCAGAGAAAATCCTTCACCCTCTTCTCCAGGCTACAGTGTCATCTATCAAGAATGCTTCATTTTGCTCTGATGATGGGCACCTGGGCCCTGGTCTGTTTAGCTACTGATAGACTAGCTCCTGACAACGAATGGAGAACTTTGCCAAAAGCCAAAGACCCACTAGTATTCGTAATCCTCCTCCCACCCTTTAACTGGATAAGAAAAATTATGGCTTTCAAAATTAAGGTCTTCAAAAATATATCATACCCAGCCATGGTTAAAAAACCAACATAAGCCTGGCATCATCAAATCTAAAGGATTATTTTGACACAAAAGTTGATCCATCACATGAAATTTAATTTGGCAAAACACTGAACCTGATACATTTTTTTGAGACTGTGCTCTTGTTGGCTGAGAGAGAGGAGGAAACCCAACTGGGTTTTCCGGAATAAGTGGATAATCACCTTTTAAGCTGATTTCAATTGACAGTGGTGGGAAAACAAATTCCGATAAGGTAAAATAACGTATACTTTAATAAAAAAAAATAAGGCCAGGGAGAAAAAGTTTCCGGAGAGAGGGTTTTTGCAAAAACTCTACCCACTAGTTGAAATACGGACTAGCCTTCTTCCTGAAGACCCTGCCTGGGCTACTCTTGGGGGCCTAGTTCTGACCAACGTAAGATGACGACTCATTTACCCACGTTTGGAATTTGGCTGGCCCTTGAAGGATTTCTAGTTTCACTGGCCAAGGCTCGGCAAAGGTTTTCTATAAAGAGCCTGATCGCAAGGTAGCTAACTTAGGCTTTGCAGGCTACATGATCTCTGTCGCCTATTTGTTAATTTTTTGATAATCCCTTAAAACTGTAAAAAACAATCTTAGCTCCTGGGGCTGTACACCATGGTTTGCTGACCCCTGAATTAAACTTAACCGACCTCTTCTCTCTCTCCAGAATATTTTAACATCCTGTCTTGCTGGCCAACATCAGAGGAGTCCCTCCACTCAAGATCCTTAGAGGGACTACTCCCAGAGCCACTCAGGACCACGTGCTGTCCTGCCCACCGGGAAGAGCCGCAGAGACACAGGAAGCCGCGTTCTCACCGCAGGAAGGGGCGACTGTAAACATCTGCGAAGGCGTCCACCAGTCCCACTTCTCAGAGAAGCTGCTGCTAAGTTGTTCCTTGAGAGTGACTGAGCATTCCTCACTGCTGAAATCTCCTTTTCCTCCCCAAACATGAGTACATGTGACCTAATGAACCTGAGTGCTGGGGCTCCTGACGGGGCGACGCACATCTCAGAATCCCCGGCCCCGCCAGACACTTGAGTGCCTTCGAACCACAACACGACCGCATTGGGTTCCGCAGCAGATAAGACTCAATGATACTCTGTGGGTCCTTCTCCCCAGATGGGGGACAACTGAAGACTGACCTTTAGCAACAACTGAGGACCCCACATACATTTCCCCCCACCTCACCCCAGGGCCGGCCAGACACACGTCACTCAGCTGTGACAACACGCCAGGACAGGCAAGTCAACTGCTCAGAGGACCTCCACTCACCCTGGAGTTGGTCTGACAACAGCATTCGTGCCTTCGTGTCACTTTAACTAGCAGTGTTTGGTGCAGGCACCTTAAAAGTCTTAATACTTTTTGGGGTCCTGACAACCACACAACAAAAAGTTCTCTTTCGGAAAAATCTTTTCTGACACAGCATTTTTCCCTGGAATGAGCCTTGGTCATTATTGGAGTTTAAAAATAAAAAGCAGAGCAGGATCAGAGGTAGGACTTCTACTGCCATCCACGAGTTTTCCCAGAAGGGCCTGAATGAGCTAGGACACGTGCCGTGGTGGCGATGCCAATGCCACAGCTATTCTTTTGCAGGTTGTGCCGGAGGATTTTTTGTTTTTTGGCTGTGTTGGGTCTTCATTGCTGCGCACGGGCCTTCTCTAGTTGTGGCGAGCAGGGGCTGCTCTTCACTGCGGTGCGCAGGCTTCTCATTGTCGTGGCTTCTCTTGTTGCAGAGCGTGAGCTCTAGAGCGCAGGCTCAGTAGTTGTGGCGCACGGGCTTAGTTGCTCCGCGGCCTGTGGGATCTTCCCGGGCCAGGGCTTGAACCCGTGTCCCCTGCATTGGCAGGTGGATTCTTAACCACTGCACCACCAGGGAAGCCCTGTGCCGGAGGATTTTTGATGCGTGTGCATCGCTGTATAAATGCTCTTCTTAACACACGAGCAGCACCTGAAACACCTGATTTGGGGTCAGAGTCTACTGGTCAACAGCTGCTGGTTCTCCCAGGCCACGAAACCAATGCTCCCCTTTCTCCTTGTGCTGCATGTTAGGTATTGTTGTTTCTTCTTCTCCCCTTTGCCGCAAGAGGGGAGGAAAAGTAAGGATAACGCCAATTGTTTAAAGGAAATCAAGACAGAAGGGGTGGACCAAAATCCACAGTGAAACGAAAGGAGGGATCACAGAAGTCCAAACGCAGCCAAAGGCGGGTCAGCTTTTGCTCATCCACGAAGGGCTTTTCAAGTTTTCCGGGGCAGATTTCCCTGATGGTTTAGAGGTTGCAGCTGGGTTCCTGGGGGCCACTGGGGGCTCATGCAAGAAGGAAGACTCGCTCAACCTGGCATCCTGGGAGTCAGCCACAGTGGACACGTCGGCCTCACTGGACAGGTCCTCCGTCGAGAGGTTGAGGCTCCCGAGCTTGGCGAGGGAGTGAGAGCGCTTGAGCGGGGACGAGACCGTGAGGCCCGCCAGCCGGAGCCGGGTCTCGATCTCCTGCGTGCGCTGCTTCACCAGCCCGGGCTTCCCGCGGACGCTGTGGATGCTGTCGCTGCTCGAGCTCCGGGTCAGGTTGGAGCTCATGGAGGATGAGGTCGGGGTGTAGCAGATGGTCTTCAGGAAGTCTTTTGAGAAGTGACTGGTGTGGTCTGGGCGGCAGAGGAAGAGCGGGGGGCTCTTCAGTGGGGCTCCTTCTGACGGAGGGGGGCCAGCCTCGGGCTTCTCGTCACCCTGGGCTTGGCCAGGCAGAGCCGGGTCCTGGTTCTCCTCGGGGATGCTGGCCTCCAGCCTGCTGGCGGGGCCGTCCTTGCAGGGGGCCGCCGGGTCGGCCGGCGTGCCCTTCAGCCTTTCTAGTTCTTTGGTGTGCTTGCGGACCAAGCCCGCCTTCTGCAGCTGGATGATGGATTCCTGGTGCTGCATCAAGTAGCTGTTGGCTGTCGGTTTCTCGGCTTCTTTACTGAACAGGAGCCGCAGGTCCTTGGCTGGCTTCGGATCTTTCTTGGGTGGCGAGTCGTCCTTCGCTACTTCCAGGTTGGGAGCGTTCTTATCACAGTGAGAGTTCTTCAAAAGGAGGGACTTTGGTAGGACTTTGTGAGTCTCTCTGGAAGGTTCCAAAAGGCTGGCTGGTAGCTCTGGGGCAGCCCCGGCCCCAGGGCCACTGATGTCTGGCCTCCTTGAGCCTGCTGGTGGTAGGAATGGGGGAGTTTCGGTTGGGCCAGAGGACAGTTTCTCCGAAGCTCGGGACCTGCTGGCCACATGGGCCATGGGGGAAGACGTGAGGTGGGGCAGAAAGGTGGGCTGGGTGCAGATGGCGGGAGCACTGGGGTTCTTGCATCGCTCCCCGAAGGCCTCTGGAATCCTGCTGGCTGCAGGGTACATGCAGTCGGCGCAGGACTTGTAGGAAGGCTTCACTTTGTTAAGGATCCCAAAGATCGCATCATGCTGAAAGGGACAAGAACATCGTGAGGGCGCGACACAAGCCGAAGCCCGAAAAATACAAGGAGGGCAGGAGGAGGGGCTGAGGCAGGCACTGGGCTGGCAGTGCTCTCACTTCAGCTGGGGCTGGGACAGAGCCCTCTCAGAAGCCATATGACCGTGACTAATGCAGGTTAGGGATGAGTTAGAGACACTGAATCGAACTTCCCGGAAGCTACGAGCCCACATCCTGGGCAAACCTTCGGCCACACGGTCAGGAGCAGGGCCTCCAAGGGCCTCCCTTCTCAACTCCGCCTCCGCCACTTGCACCAAATGACCCTTTCCAGCGCTCTGGTGTTGCCTGGAAACCAGAGTGACTTCGCCTCACCCTTCCCCCTCACGGCCTCGTGAGAATTAGTGAAATAACATTTCTGGCACAGTAACTGTGTCTCCCTTTCAGAAAGGGTCTGGAGTCTGCAGCCTGAAGACAGAGCCCTTCCTGTCTGGCACAACAGAGCGTGGCTCCAAGGAACCACCATCTAACTGTGCTCTTCACAGAGAGGTGGCAAAGGGCAGAAACGGTTTGGGAAAGACTCTAATACAGCCCCAAACACAGGTGCCCACAGCCCCGATGAGGAAGCCAGGCACAGGTGGGTTTCATACACCAGTGGAAGGCACGTTTGCACCACTTTCCAAGAAACACCCCGCCTCTGGTCACTGGGGGTCTCCGTGAACTCAACGTGGGCCTCTCCATCCCGCCCTCCTCCTGATGGGCAGGGCAAGCCCTCAGTCCCTCACGCGCCCATCGACAGGCACCAGGGCTGCTCTTCTGGGCCAAGACCCAGCCAAGAACCGCAGAAGTGGAGGCAAGAGGGTGACTCTCTTCCCTCACGAGTTGTTTCGCTGTGAGATTCCTGAGGTGGTTGAAAACCAAGCCTTCTTGGCAAAAGGTTTCTCCCTGCCCCTCTGTCGTGTCAGGGACTCATACCATCCTGTGTGGCAGCCCGAGGTCCCCCCAAGCTAAGAAGTCAGGGTCTGGTCCAGTCCTGGAGGAGTCAAGGGGAAACCCATCCCCGATTCCTGGAGGCTTGCAAGGGGGCGTGTGGAGAGCGCCTGGTGGGGCAGGTAGGGGGCTGGGTCTCCTGCGGGACCCTATCCTGGTCAGGATTCCTGGGGCTGGTTTCCAGGTCGACCAGTGGGGCTTGGTCACCCCTGTGGTGAGGCCCGAACACAGACATTTTCCTGAAGCTTTGACCAAATTGTCTATATGTTTGTTTCTTCTAAAACCTTTAGAATCTAACGTTCTAAACCGTGGTGAAATCTACCACGGTGGGAGATTTGAGAGCACCTTTCAGAGCTCATGGGGAGACAAGGGAGGAGGGAATTCATTCATCCAGCTCCTACTTAGGGAGCGCGCCTGTCCTGTGCCAGGCCTTGCATTGGACCAGGGGCTACGAGCAAGACAGTCCCTGCCCTCCAAGGGCCCTGTCTCTGGATGCCTGCTAAGCTGTGCATTTCGGTCCCTGTCCCATCCTCTGAGCCACCCCCATCTCAGATGCTTGGCTTCCATCTCACCCCATCAGTCTGCCTGCAGACCACTGCCAGAGGGGCCTTGTCAACAACCACCTCACGCCCTCCCGTGCTTCCCAGCACCCTGGGAGGAAACGAGCAGGGCCCTGCCATCATGCCCCGAGGCCCCACGTGCCCGGCCACCTGTCCAACTGCGCCTCAGCCACTGCCCCTCAACCAGGCCAAGCTTTCCACCCTCAGGGGCCTGGGGGCCAGAAGATTCTCCTCCTGGCTCTCTGGGCGGCCAGCTCCGTCTCATCCCCTCCCCTCCCACCTTACCTATGTCACCACACCGAGCACCACCTGTATGTTTTCTTTGTTACATCCTTACATGTTTACCTCCCATCTCCCTGTAAGACCACGTGTGTTGAGCTACCTTACAGCTGTACCCCCTCACCAACCTGGCCCCGGAGTTAATAAACACAATTTGAACAAGTGAATGGATGCTTGTCTCTAGGTCCTATTCCCTAGATAATGTCACCCATCCACACTCTGGCCAGAAAAGGAAGGCTGGGTCCTTCGTTTATCTTCTTATCCAAGCTTCTCTCGTGGCCCTCATTCTATGACTCACAGCTACGTCATTTCGGACCAACCGAGGCACCACTGTCCCGGACAGAGAGGTTTTATATTATCTGTCTTTATGGGCATTTGCTCTTTAAAGGGAAGGTGAGCGGTGAGGGAAATTCGAGAGTAATTACTGTTCAGTTTGGAATCTGGTTCCTGATTTGGAGTACGGGAGATTTAACTTCCCAGTTTTGTTTGCATTATAACGTGATGATGGCAAACTCTCTGTACAAGGGGATGCCTCTGTCTGCCTCCCCAGTGCTCTCACTAGAGAATCACAGCTGGCCCGGGAGGTGGGTGGTCAGGCCACGGGAAATGAAGCTTCCTGCCCCCGGGCCAGGGCGAGCCAGCAGCAGAGCGAGGGCAGAACCCAAGACCAGGCAACAGAGGACGTCCCTCCACAAAACCAGCCTCCACGCGTGGGCCACTTGGAGGAGGAAACAGGCTGGAGGAATTCTTGATATTCTGAGCAAGTGCCAGGTTGAGGCAAGAGCTCTGTTGCAAATAACCCACCAAGTATGAGAGCTACGAGGGGCTGCTGGAGTTAATTAAGCATTAGAGTCTGAGTTGCGAGACTAGATACTTGATGTCGGCTTTTTCAAGGTGGAAACGGTGTTATGGTTAGGTTATGAATGGAAGCATTTGGGATGGAAACGGCAGATCTGGGATTTGATTTGTTTCAGGATAATCCAGGGTATGGGAAAGTGGATGGGGGTGAGATGAAAGGAAGAAAAGCCATACACTGCTAAAGGCTGAAGCTGGGTGATAAGTTATATGTTTTGTGGGTTTTTTTTTTTTTTGGCCATGCCTTGTGGCATGCGGGATCTTAATTCCCCGACCAGGGATTGAACCTGGGCCCCCTGCAGTGGAAGCGTGGAGTCCTAACCACTGGACCGCCAGGAAATTCCCGTAAGTTATATGTTTTATGTTTTACATAAGAAAAACGGAAAAAGACTTTGAAACTCTGCCTCAGACGTGAATGAGGCACCAGGGTGAAGAGGGCAAGGGGGATGATCACCAGTCCCCAGGGGTCCCGGGTCCTCCGTCGTCTACCATCCCCATCAGCCTGCAGAACCAGGTGGAAAGCCACCCACTGAGCTGGCAGAGGCAGCTGTTGGGGGGGCTGCCCCTGGGGCAGAAATGGCGTGCGTGCCGACACCCCCTCGCGGCCCCAGGCCTACCTCGAAGTCGTCCGGGCAGCTCCTCTTGCTGTTGTTATTATTTAGGTTTTCCCAGTTGAGCAGGTTATCGATCTGGGTTACGGGCTGCCCCCACTTCCCTGCTCCCGGGGCCTCCTCCCTTTCCATCTCCTCCACCTGCGGCGAGGAGCCACCCCGGGCTTGAGGGCTCCCAAACTCTAGTTTCTTCCTCACTTCCTTCTCACAGAGTCCAGGACCTTCTGGGGGGTGTGCGGCCGGCTTGGATGCCTCTGCCGGCTGAGCGGCTTCTTCCAGCAGAGCATCCCTCTCCAGATCCTCCAAGTGGACCCAGCCGCCCGTCTCGTCTCTGGGGCAGTGCAACAGGGGGTCTGAGAGTCGCCGGAGACAGCAGGGGAGAGCGGGTACCCCCGGGGCCCCACTGCCCGGGAACGCAGGCTGGGCGGCGGCGTCCAGGCAGGGCGGCTGGGCTTCCGGGGTGCCGTCCAGGGTCTCCGGCAGGAAGTCCCCAGGCCCCGCCGGGTCATCCACAGGCTGCTGGCGCCACAGCTTGTTGTGCCGTTGTTTGCTGGGGGAAGGAAGGCAGAGGAAGGTCAGCAGACGCCAGTGCCCAAGGGTCCTGGGAGGAAGGGTGTGGGGAGCCAGCAAGGGGCAGTCCAAGGCTTGGGTGGACACCAGGGGCTCACCTGGGTAAAGTCTCTCTTGGTTCATTTATCCCCAAGAAATTTGAGAATGACGGGAATAGCCTTAGGACCCTAAGTCATCATGGCTCCCGTACGTATGGCATCCCACATGTATGATCCATGTGGGATCACGTAAACAACTCTGTCATGTGATGAGGATGTCGCAGACATGGGAAGGGGGTCTGGACCTGAAATCCTATCATGGTCCTAGTGTCCCAGCTCTCCTGGTGAACCTGGTCACGCCACGGATGTTCCGTCTCTGTTTCCCCATCTGTCAAATAAGAAACCCAATCCTCTCCTACTTATGTCGTAGGGTAATAACGCGGATCAAAGTAGAGAGTCGATAAAGACTTATACACACTAACGTGACCAGGTAAACACATAATGCACCTGAATAAAGCTGGGGAGATGCCAGAAAATTGGAAATATTTGTGTAGGTCAGAGAGATTACAGGTCAGTTTTTAAAATAAGTCTTCTAATGCTGTGTTATTACTTTTATAACACATTTTTTAAACGTTAAGGGTTAAAAAAAAAAAAGAAGAAAGAGGCTCAGAGTGAAATCAGGTAAATGAGTCACCTCCATTAACCTCAGAGGATCACCAATATCCCAGGGTTGTGACGGTTAAGAGGAGAAAGAAGTAAACATAAAAGGACATGCAAACTAAGGATTTGCTGTTGTTCTTCAATGCGAGGGAGCATCAAGGTCATTCATGGCCGTCTGCTCTGTGTGCACGTTCCGGGCAAGGCCAAGAGGGCCCTCAGACGGGGCTATAATTCAAGGTCAGTGCTGTGCTGCTGTGAACCTGGCCTGGCAACCCCTGGTTAGCCTGCAAACCCCTGATGGCAGCAAATGACTGAAGGGCTACGGGAGGCGAGAGCAGGATGTGCCCCTTCCTCCTCCTCCCCGTCCCCCTCGGCCCTGCCTGAGCATCTGTCCAGCCGCTCTCTGGTTGACAGTGAAGGAGTCCAGAGATGTCCGGAGCTGTTCTCCAGACCCGCCAGTTGCTTCCCCAAACGTGGCCAAGACTTAGCCTGTGGCCTCCTCACAACACCGGGCAGAAACAACCCAGGGAGGCCTTGGACAGACTGAACAGAAAAGGAACAGGGGGAGAGTGAGTCCCTAAGTCCAGCAGCGATCCACCTGGGGTCAATGGGGGACCCTTCCATGGGGGCAGGATCACCTTGCACGGGAGCCCCAGAGGCTGACAGACCCGGGCATGCCCCCCCGATCCCTGGGCCGCCCACTGGCTGTGTGACATGGGACACCTTAACCTCCAGCGTCAGTTCCTTACTCCCCATGAATGGGGGATCCCCTGTCCTCTGCAGACCTTTTTCATGGTGGGGTGGGTGGGTGGAGGTGGTGGGTAGAGAACTACAAAGCAGCTATGTCATCACTGACCGTGAGCCGGGTCTAGCGAAGCAGCTGCACGGTGCTCGTGGAAATTTTACAACAATCCTATCAGGGGGATTAGTTCTTAACTCAGAAAAGGAGACTGAGGCCGGAGGGAGATTGATGAGCTTGCCCTGAGCTACCAGCTCGTCAGCGGTGGGCCCGGGTCTGCCTCTGCAGTCCCTGGAGCTGCCCTGCGGTGAAGCCTGGCACGGGCTTGACACAGAGCAGGTGCTCAGGAAACGGGGCAGCCCTGGCCCGAGACTCACACAGAGTCCTGCCTTGGATTAGAAGCCGTGCCCTGCTCCCTTCAGCTGCAAAACAGCTTTATGTGCGTGCCAACACAATAAGCACAGATCCCTCCTGGAAACCACTAATCAAACCCCAAACAATCGTTGTTTTTCTCAAACCGGCTCCCCCCCACCCCAAGAGGCAGGATTTTGGCTGTGGAAGCCACCGCTGGGCCAAACGGGAGCACGGCTGGGATGTGGCCGGCAGCCCCGGCCGGCTGGGCGGCAGGGCTTCTGGAGCTCGGCTCTGCCAATTCTTCTCTGCAGACAGGCACCCACCTGGCGTCCAAGATGCCTTCATACTCAGACAGCTGCCTCATAAAGCCCGCGTTGGGGCGTGTGATGCTGCGTTTTTGCTTCACGTAGTTGTAGGCTTTCTCCAGGGGCCAGCCAAATTCCTTCATCGCGTAGGCTATGACCGTGGAAGCAGAGCGACTGACGCCCATTTTGCAATGTACCAGGCACTTGGAGTGGTTCCTCCTGCAGCCGCGGGGGTGGGGGGAGAGGGCAAAAGTTGATACAACTGCATTCTCTCAGGTTTGGCACGATGGATCTTTCTTTTAAACCCTTAAGTTATCTCATTGCCCAAACCCTCCGAGGTCCTGATGTTCAGGCAGCAGACGTCCACACACCCTCAGTAGGAAATAACTTCACTGCAAAATCAATTAGCATACAATGGGAAATCGAGATCAATCTGTCCTGCCCTGGCCAAGTTTTGCAGGGAGAAAGCTCCCCAATCGGGCGCCTTCCCAGGTGGCTGGGATTGGCCGGGAGACCAGAACCCCTTGGGCAGGAAGCAACCGGGCAGTGAAAGGGGTATTTGCACAAGCTACTCGCTCAGCTGCTAGAGCAGATGGAGACAGGGAGCAGGTTACTGTAGAGAAACAGGGTCAGCAAACTGAAAGCCACCAGGCCCCTGGCAGAGAGAGTGCCTCGGCAGACAGGAGGGTCAAGGAGCCAGCGTGAGTCCGCAGCACTTGACTTGGCCACCAGAGAAAGAAGCCAAGGAAACAGATGGGCCGATAGGCTTTTTGTAGGGAGACGGTACCAGCCCAGGCGAGGCTGATTTAACAGACACGGCAAGGCCAGCAACACCGTTGCTCTAGCTGTCGCCTGCTCACAAAGGTGAGGGGCACCAGGCTGGGGAAGGCTGCACCTGTGAAAGTTTATTTGTACAGGAGGCAGGCCGGCCAGCCTGCCTGTTTACATTAGAAGCAGCACACCTGCTCGGTGGGAGCAGGCTCATTTCTTATACCCCAGGCTTAAAGTTCATCCTCAAACCTCAGTGGCTTTTTTTGGACTGCCAAAGTCTATCCCCCAGGAACCCAGGGGAACTAAGATTTGGTCCTACATCATGGAGCTTTGACCTGGGTGCAAAGCAGAAGAGGAGGTGTCTCTTGATAGCATCTCAAAGAGTTGTCTCTTTCTGGTCCTGACTTCAGTGAGACAGAGTTGTTCCACAGGAGAATAAGGTGAGGACAAAAGACACGTGACAGCAGTGACAGGCTCGGGGCAGTGGGGACCTCTGATGGTCCGTCCCATTCTACGTGAACAGGAGTCACACTAACTCAGGTGGAGGTGGGCCACAGCTCAGGGCATCTGCCCGAGTAGATTTCTGAGTCGATTTCTCCAGGGAAGCAGACCCAAAGGTGCTCTGAGTCACGTATGATCCGCCCACCCTTCTCTCTCCTCTGGCTCTGTGACTCCCCATGGGCAGAGCTCCCAAGTGTGTCCGCTTGGTACAGGGGCCTTGCCTGCAGCCAGTGCTAATGACGAAACAGGGGTCAAATGTCATGGCAGGTGAAAGAGAACGAGCTCATTTGGGGACCCCTGGAGAAGATCAATGACTCAGCCCTTTCGATGCTTGGGGTCCAGCACTCTAAAACCAGAGGCCCATCAGACATCACAGGCCCCTCAAGCCAGGAGGCAGCTGTGTCTGGGGTCACCATTAATGTCTGCCCACCCCGCGGCTGCCAGTCAGCTTCTTCCCCAGCCTGGCTTCTCTGGCTTCTCCGCCCACTTACTTTGCTTTGTTTATAAAATGGTACGCCTCGTTCCAGTGGGCGAGGAGGTCTGTGGTCTCTTCATCATAGACTCGGATGTTATGATACGCAAATAATCCAGGGAAAAAATTATCTATTTCTCTAGTGACGTTTAAAATGTAGTCAACACTGCAATGAGAAAAAAAGAACAAATTGGAGAATCAGAATGTGGATCGACAAAAACCAAAGTAACAACAAACTGAGCAGAGAAAAAATTAAATACACATTTATAAAGGGTCTGTGTTTTTATGGCAGGATTTCATAGCGGTGGTTTTTGGGGGGTTTTTTTGGTATCTTCTAAATACCCTCTACATGATGAGAATACATTATATTTATGATAAAAAACAAATTTCTGCCTAAAAAACGTATAAAAAGAAAGCTCCGTCCAAAGCATTGCTAAGCAACGTTAATTCTGGAAAGTAATCACACATATTACCTAAATACATTTTTTAACTCCTCCAAAGTTTCAAAATTCGTAACTATTATGAGTATACAGAGGCTTTAAAAAAAAAAAACAAACCAACGTCTCCACTTTTAAGTAGTTAAAAAGCTGAATATATCCATCCATTTTTTATGTCCTTGGGAACTGCCTTAACTCCTTTTTGAAACAAGGCAGGCTGTAAATAAATAAATAGTTGGGAGGGTCTGCTAACCCAGCTAACTCAGGTTCTGTAGTTATCTAACCTTAATACTTACATTCCTGGAAGACCAATGTAATTTCAGGAGTTTGAAAACACCTCAAATAGATTTCATAAGAGCATACTTATAAATGCTTTGGAAAAAAAAGAAAAACCTTTAAAATCATTTATTTATTCCCAGCAAGATAAAGCATAGACAGCATCACCCTACACTTTAAGATCACTTTCTCTTGAAAGAACACATCTTAACCAGTAGTTCTAAAGATATATTTTAAGATTTGTTTAGTCTTGACTTTTAAATGCAGTAATTCAAGAATGCCATCATGTCAGACCCACAGGATGGTGATTTTGTGGCTGCGTTGTTTTTTTAAAAAATGTCCAGACATCTGTTCTTGAAGGTCTAGGTTTAAGCATTTTTTATCCCTGCTGCCGAGTATTTCTCAGATTGAGACAGGCATGTGTTTCTGGCCAACGCTGAGCATTTAGCTGCAAGATTCCCACCAGGCTCAAAAGTACAACCACAGAGAGAACCAGGAGTGGTCCGGGGAGCAGGGTTGCTGACTGGCCCACCGGTGTGTCCACACTGGTGCTCTCAGCATCTCTGCAGGGTTGGGGGGGAGGGGGGAGGCTCGTGGCCGCATCAGCATCCAGGCTGTCCTATACCATTTGAGGGTGATTTAGAATCATTCTCCCTGACACACACATTTCTAAACCCCAGTAAAATCTAAAACCCATGAATTATTCAGGAGGTGGCATTTTGAAGCACATCTGTTTAGCTATGCAAATCAGGCCGGCAGCTGCTTTGGAGATTGGGGTGGGCAATTCCAGGCAGGCAGGCAGCGCCAGGGCTCAGCTTCGAATGGACGGCTGAGCTGAGGGTTTCTAAGCTGCCTGGAAGGATGAGGGAAGACAAGGGGAGCAGACTCACCCTGAGCCCTGCAGTTCCTCCAGATTGGATGCATTCCATTCAGAGCCCTGGGGGACAGATCACACAAACCCCCGTGAGTGTCGCACGTCAGCCTCAGAGCTGCTTACGGGATGCACGGTGTGCGCTAGCCCTGACGGTGATGGGTATCTCATGGGCCCCTGGCCTCAGAGGCCGATAAGAAAGCTGACAGAAAGAGGCCGATATCAGAGCAGGTTCCCCAGGAGTTCGTGGCATTGTCAGGGAAAGGGGCTGGTCGAGGAAACCCTGCCCCCTCTCATCACTCCCTTTCCTAAGACTCCAGCAGGGTCCTGTCACCAGAGGCAGTGACCTCCGACCTCCCACGCGGGAGAGGGCGCTTTCACATACCACTAACTAGAGCAGGAATTGGTTTACCTTTTCTGGGAAGTATTTGGCAATATTAAAAAAGTTCCCACCCTCTGACCTAGAAATTCCACTTACAAAAAGCTACCCTGAGGAAACACCCAGAATTCACAGAGATATATAGTACAAGGATATTTACAGTTATTTATAATAACAAAAAAGCAGAAACCACCCAAAGGTCCGACAAGAAGAAATCATATGATGGAGCCGTTAAAATAAATCATACTTTTGGAGGATATTTAATGACACAGGGAAATACCACATAATGAAAAAAAAAATTTTAAAGCAGGATACAAAACTATATAATCAAACAGTACAGTTCTTTCCTTTTCTTTCTCTTTCTTTTTTAAGAAGCCATAAATGCATTAAAAAAAAAACCCAGAAGATAGAAAAACAAACATACCAAAGTGTTAACAGTGACTGCCTCTGGATTTGTGAAATTGAGAATGCTTTTAAATTTTCTTCCTTCAACTTATATTTCCTAACTTTCTGTAACACGTTTTAACTTCATACTTTAAAAATGGTATTAAAAAAACACAAAACCCTCCATTTCTGAGCAGGCAAAG
This sequence comes from Eubalaena glacialis, assembly GCF_028564815.1. NCBI lineage: Eukaryota > Metazoa > Chordata > Mammalia > Artiodactyla > Balaenidae > Eubalaena > Eubalaena glacialis. The sequence continues at coordinate 74,816,724 of NC_083730.1, forward strand.
AATACGGAAGGGAAAAAACAAAGAAAAAAACATCACTTTGCTCTTAGGAAATGCAATCGACACAGAGTCACAAAGAGCAAAATCACCCTCTTGGTCTCCCTATAAACTTCCTTTCCCAAGAGGGTGGACTGCTCCAGATGCAGGGGCTGCAGGGGCCCCGATGGAGCTGGCAGCATGTGGGCACTAGCTGGATTTTCATATTGGAGGGAGAGGCTCAAACATAAAAATTCCTTTAGTATCTCTCATGGAAAAAGTGACATAAAGCACCAAACCACACTGAAAAAATAACAAAAGCTCTGCTAAGCCTGTGAGCATCCTCTTGCCGTGATCACCACCTAGTGGAGAGACGGACCGAGGTGCCTTCGGTTCTGTGTCCACCAGGGAAAAGAATCAACTTCCCAGAGAGGATTAGAGCCGGGGCTGCTTTCAAGATTCAGGCTTCAAATCCACGCATCTATACACATTTAAATATATATACATTAAACATTTATAGATCTATGTATATAGATCAATATATATATAAATACGTTAAATATGTATTTAATACATTAAATATGTATCAAGACATACACATTTGGGGAACTACTGATTACTTCCTACAGGCAGAAAACACAGTCATTCATGCCTTTGGCAGCAAATACACGTCCTCAACTTTCCCAAGGATGTGATTTCTGCTCTAACGATGGGTACCATTTTTGAGTGCCTACGGAAACTGCACTCAGTGCTTTAAATATGTACTAACTTAATCCTCATACTCATCCCCTGAGGTACAGGATGAAGGAAAGGAGAGGCCAAGAGACTTGCCCCCGGGCACCTGGCTGGTCAGGCTGGGGAGTGGGAACCTGCCGGGTGGGTCCGGTTTCCATCGCACCGTGCTGCCTCACTAACTAGTAGCGTGCCTTCCTCTATAACCCCCTGACTTTGAAAACTTGCCAGCTGCCTTCTATGGAGACTTACAGCTTTAAGAAAATCTGAGTGAGGGACGGAGTGAAGAGAGTGATGTGCAGGCCCCGCCAGCCGTGTCAGCAGGGCCTGCTGCCTCCACGGGCTCTGGGAGCAGGGCAGGGGGCAGCTTGGGGACAAGCGGGGGGTGTGGGAGGGACGCTGCGTTTTCAGGCGTTTGGTCTGTCTCCTCTGCTGTTTCTCATGTCTCGGGACGAGGAGGCATAATTCTGGGGTTAGGCGTGGGTGTTCCCTTTAGTAACTGGGGTTTTTTTAGTTTGCAGACCATCTGGAGGGGGTTTCTGTTAGTGACCGATGAAGGCGGAGGGTGGTGTGCATCTGAAAACGGTTGCCAGCTGACTATGCCAGAGAGCTTTCAAACAACTCCCCGCAGCTCAGCTGGGAGCTGCGGCGCTAACATTTGGCTCTCGAGCAAACCCGTAGGCTGCAGGCCAGAGAAAGGGGTCAAGAGGGGAGTTCCCGTAAAAGTCAGGACGGAGGCTCCAGGAACTCAAGTTCCTCCCCCTCTATGACTTGCTGCAAACTCCAAACAAATCAAGGTCTGATTTACATTTCCCAAACCAGACCCTGCCGTGCGCTGTGCCTCTTACGAGATAAAGATGGTCGAAGATGAGGGAGGGCTTGTCCATCTGTCCCAAGATAAGGAGCATCTCGTTGTCGATGAATTCCTTGAATTCTTTCAAGTTACAGTTCATCTGTTTCTCTAATTCATTACGGATCTGCGGAGTGGAAAATATTAAGAAAGGGGGTTTGTTAAAAAAAAAAAAAAAAAAAAAAAGTTTCTCCAAAGAAGTAATAAAGTCACAACATGAACTACGACTGTTTTCAAAAAAGTGTTTTTTGGGCTTTTTTCAGAGTAAGCACATATGCAGTTAGACACGCTGCACACATGCGTGGGTGGTGGGAATGCAGGCTACTCGGCCTCAACGTGAATCTGACTAGGGGACGTTTATTATTTGAAAGAAGGAATTTGATTCCCTTGGGATCTTTTCTACTGAGTTGAAAAAACTTATGCTTTTCCAGTTATCAAATCTATCACCGTGAAAACGTAAAATCAATTTCATCTTGCTTTGGAAGGTATCACGATAGGGTTTATTATGTATTAATTCATAAAAAGATTGTACATGACTTTTTTAAATGGCAATTTCAACCTCTTAGATCTACTTAGTTTAAGCTGTTGCTACAATTCATTGCATTCCTTGGACAAAGAGCAACAGAAAAAAGAAAAAAGTAATCGAGAAAAACATTAAAAGGCAGTTTCATCTTGCTTTGGAAGGTACCACAATAGGATTTTTTTACATGCACTAATTAATAAACAGATTGTATATGGCTTTTTAAAATGGCAACTTCAACCTCTTAGATCTACCCGACTTAGGCTGCGCTAGGGCAACAGGACACAGGGATGCCCATGACCTCCGGCCCACCCAGCAGGGAAGCGCTCTTACTTCCTTGGACGTCACGTTCTCCAGGTCCTGACTCATCATGATGCTCCGGAGTTTGGCTTTGATGAGACGCTCAGTCCTCTCCCCTTCGGTTGGCCTGGAGAGAAATCACATTCAGGAAAGCGCAGAGCCATGGGAAGCCACATGAAGCCACGGGAAGCCTGCGGTCGGCGTTCACAGAAACCCCAGCTGCTCCCAGGCTACACAGAACACGGCTTGGGCACGTTCTCAGTGAGAAGGGGAGAGGGACAGGGAAGTCGCCCAGGGGCCACCAGAGGGGACGGCAGACCAAGGGGGCAAACAATGGTTGGGAAGCAGACTCGTCCTGCGGGTCTGGAGAGCCTCAGCCTCTCAGGGCCGGACGCTGGAACCGCCATGAGACATCCCCACGGCCCAGACCCCCTAGACTCTGCTGAGGACATCACTGTGTCTTCAGGCAGCCCATGGCCCCAGCTGCATCCGGCTCCCGTTACCTCCTTACACGCTTACACAGAACCAAAATCTATGTGTTTACCTGCAACTTCTACGCATCAGCCTGGTTCTAACCCTGGGGCCACACGGACCATGACAATCCTTCTTGTACGCCACGCCCCTTCATATGTTCAAAGGCATGTATCCTATCCAATGCTCTCGTAATTTCTTTGAGGCCTCATACAACGTGGCTCCCGGTCCTCCCCTCATTCGGGGGGCTCCCCTCCGTCCACAGCCCTCCTGCGTGTGGTGTCCCCAAGGAACATGATGCTCTGGGGAGGAGGGTCCTAACCAGGAGAGAAGGGGAGAGTGGCTCCCTCCTTCTGGAACTAGAGTTAATGGAGTGTGGCCTCAGGCCACGTGGGGCAGCGCTGCTGCCTCAGAGCCGGCCGCCCTCGGCCTGCCTTTGTGCAGTTGTGTTTTGGGACCCAAGGAACAGGATGTCACATTCATCACACTCTTATAAGCAGAGGAAGAGGCTTTGGAAATCAAGACTTTGGACCTGAGGAGGAGGGACCAGAGCACCGGTACAGGGAAGCTGATGAACGTTATGGAGCTGCTCCCCAGAAATGCATTCACACCCGAATTTGTCTATCATTTTAAAAGGTGGCGGGGGGGGAGGGGTGGTCAGACCCTTCCCCAGCCAAAGACACCCACGGGCTGCAGGTCAGGAGCCCCTGTGTGGGGTGCTGGTTCTGGGAGACAATGGGGCTGTGACGCTGTGCAGACTCGGGGTCGGGGGGCAGGCTCGGGGTTGGTGACCGGGTCAGGGGCTCCGCACTGGCACTCACTTGTCCGCGAACAGGGCGGGGGAGTCGGGCCTCGTGGACTCCAGGTCCTGCATGGCGTTCCACTCGTTGATGCAGCTCTGCTCGGAGCCAATGCAGCTCTCGTAGTAGGAGGCCCAGAGCAGCGCCACGCCCCCGGGGAAGTAGTTGTGCCTGCGTGCCACCTCGCAGGCCTTGTGGAGGACCTGCAGGGCAGACCTGGGGTGAGGAGGGGAAGAGGGTCAGGCCCGGGAGGCACGAGGGGAGCTGGGCTGGAGTCGCTCTTACCTCCGAGATTACGAGGGGGACACGTGGCCGCCAGGTACCACTGCGGGCCTCTGGGACACAGGCACCGACCCCAAGAGCAGAGACGGCACCCGTCACCATCCCCAACGAGGAAACAACAAAACTTTCTAACTCTCCCAATTGGGCAGGCTCCCAGGTCACTTTACATCCGCTAATGAACTCCCAGGAACTGAGATTCACTTCTGAGGTTGTGGTTACCTTGAATGTGGGAACCGCAATGCAGCCGAGCAGTTGGAAGGAAAGCATCCTCAACATGCAGCAGAGATATGTGACTGCATTCCCAGTCACTTAATTTCTAGCTCCCTCCCATCAATGTTATAATAGCGTAGATGCTTAGATTTCGTAAGGAAATGAGAAACTCACAAGAACTAACTGCAGAAGAAGTTTTGGGAGGCAGAGTCGGGCAGGAGGAACAGTACTGAAAACGTATACGTTGGTAACAGCCAATTTACTTATCCTTTTCTTACTTCTTTTTACAAAAATACGGGCTATTTCTCAGTGAATGGGGTGAATCAGGTATCAGTGAAGGGTGGACAAGCCAGGCCTTGGATGGAGAAGTTATCAGAGAACTAATGGCTCAACAATGGCGTAAAAACCACTGCAACCCACTTCACTTTCCCCAGTGGTCCACATCTGTCCTAGCTCTAGACTGGGGGAGGGAAGAAACTTGAGCTGAACATTTACGAAATTTTATTATCGTTCTGAAGTTTTGGAAAAACCCATGGGCCTGTTTTTTTACTCGCTCGTAGAGAAAGAGATAACAAATTATCCAGGGCCACAAAGGAACATCTGGGACGTCTAGAGAACGATGAGTTCATGATTTCCCCCCAAACGACCCTGAACTGACTGCAGGAACAGAAGACATAAAAACAAAGCAACGGTGTTAGCGCGTGGCCCATGGGAGGATCCTGCATCACTCTCACTGTCCTGGAGAAAAGAGTAATTATTTTGAAACACTGGGCAGAATTCTTCTCATCAGAGGCCACCGGCTTTCTCCTGAGTCTTTCCCAGATTATTTGAGGGAGATAGCCGTGTGCATCTGCTGTATGAGTGGTCTGTGCAGCCCTCCAAGGATGAGGAGGCTCTAGAATGTGTGTCGGGTTCAGAGAAGGTCTGGAAGTTGAAAGCAGTCTTCACCCACAACTACCTCACCCCCCATGCAGGTGTCCAGGGAGGCCCTACTCTGCCCCGGCCCCTGCACCCTGCAGTAGGTATCCCACAGCCCGGCACCCACCCCTCAGTGTAACATAGGACTCTGCTCTGGGTTTATGGCCACCTCCCTCAACAGACTTTAAACTCCAGGAGGACAGGAATTATGTCCGTTTTATGCCTCCGCAGATGCTCAATGCCTAGCAGAGTGCTGTTGCCTTCGTGGAGCAAACTGATCACCCTCGGTGTGCCAGGGACAAGGAATCAGTGAATTTACGCTAAAATGACATTTTGTCAGCAGGGACGGTAGAAACATAAAAACAAGGTACCTCCAACAACAAAAAGACCAAACAACCCAGTTAAGAGCTGGCCAAAGGACTTGCACAGACATTTCTTCAAAGAAGATATACAAAATGGCCAATAAGCACATGAAAAGATGCTCAAGGCTAACTAATTAGGGAAATGAAAACCAAAACCATGAGATACCACTTCATACCCATAAGGATGGCTATTATGAAAAAAAAAGCAAAGAATAACAAGTGTTGACTAGAATGTGGAGAAACTGGAACCCCTGTGCATTGCTGGCGGGAATGTAAAATGGTGCAGCTGCTACAGAAAACAGGCTGGTGGTCCCTCAAAAGGTTAGACACAAAATTACCACATGATCTAGAAATTCCAAAAGATCTGAAAGCAGGAACTCAACCAGATACCCTGTCCAACAATGTTCACAGCAGCTCTATTCATAGTCACCAAAAGATAGAAAGAACCCAAATGTCCATCAGGAGATGAATGGATAAAAGTAGTACATCCATATAATAAATTTATTGTTCAGCCTTAAAAAGGAATGAAGTATTACAACACGGATGAACCCTGAAAGCATTATGCTAAGTGATAGAAGCCAGATACAAAAGGGCCAATACTGTATGATTCCACTTATATGAGGGACCTAGAATAGGCAAAGTCACAGAGAGAGAGTAGAATAGAGGTTACCAGGGGCTGGGGGAGGGGGCAATAGGGAATTACTGTTTAATAAGTACAGAGTTTCTGTTTGGAATGATGAAAAAGTTCTGGAAATGGATAGTGGTGATGGGTGTACAACACTGTTGAATGTACTTAATATCACTGAACTGTGTCCTTAAAATGCTTAAAATGGTAAATTTTGTTATTGATACATATTTTTTGCCACACACACAAAATAAACATACCTAAATGTGCTTCTAAGTAGATGGGGTTTTTTTATTTGTGCTGTCAGCTAGGAAAATATTTCTAAGGAGTTAAAAGTCCCTAAAACCACACTTACCACATGGCCTGGACAGACACGGGCTTGAAGATGTGCATCCTTCCTGCCGTGCTGACGCTGAATCCACTGAGATTGAAAAACAAAGGACAGCGTGGTGAGAAGTCAGACCCTCCGACCACATCTCTGCCAGACGGTGGGGGGAACAGCCCATTGTGGACACCCTGAGGACGAGTGTGTCTCATGCTGTCTGATGAGGGACCACAGGCCACAGAGACAAGGGCAAAAGCCAAAAAAAAAAAGATAAGTTCTTAAATCCGGAAGACTGGCTTTTAACCCAGCAATACAAAGTCAGCCAAAAACTAAAAGCCCAGCGAAGGGTGTGAGGCAACAGCAGCACTGGACACCATCTCGCTTCACCTGCCTGCGCTGTCCCACCACACCCCCTACCTCCTGTCCCCCACACTCCATCTATGTGTTTTTATACTTGCATAAAAAATACATTAGTGGAAGACAAAAGTTTAAAAAGGAAAAATGTAACCATAAGCCCATGTCGTCAATAAATCTGATGTTTATCTTTCCCTCTCAGCTCTATCTACAAGGCAATGTAACTTTTACTGCTGGAGTTCAAGTAGAGATAATTTCCTCTCCTGCTTCTTCCCACTTGTGACAGTACCTGAGTATTTCCCCCCAGAATCCGGACGGCCCCCTGGCCCTGGTCTACCTTCCCAGGCCCACCTGGATGACTCCCCCTCTGCAGCCCCGCAAATGGCACCTGAAACACTGCTGCACCTGTTGGTTGTGTGTCTTCCCTGCAGCCCTCAAAGATTTAGAGCTCCTGCTGCATCATATTCATCTGTGAACTTGCAAGGACCAGCCCATGGAGGGCACACAGCGAGTGTTCATTTAACAAATCAAGGCAAATGAATGAATGTCTGTTCACTGCTGTTCTTGAACTTCATACAGCAGCAGATATCCCGTAAATGTTTCTGTTGGTACTTCGTGACCCACCTCCCTTATATCATGTCCCATGTACCCTGCCTTGTGTGGCTCATGGGAGGGCAATGTTATTTCTCCTGATGTGGTAAACATGTCACATGTGTGACTCTGTTGTTAATGATTATCCAACGATGCCCAAACTGATGGATGTTTCAAAGCCCACAGTGAAAGAAGCCTTCTGAGAGATCTCCTTACCCGTCTCCGTCAAGGTGGATTTTTGTGTCGCTCCACAGTCGGAGAACCATCCCAATGGTACAGCTTTTACTACATGGGAGGGAAGAGAAGACGCCTAGAGTTAGGGTCCACCCGCCTGCACGTGGTCTTCCCTCGCTGTGTCTCCACCCAGCCTGTCCAGCTCATGGGGGACCCACCACCTGCCCTGCGTCCAGCTGCCTAGGTGTGTATCTGGGAGAAGCTCTAAGGCTGACTGCAAGGACTGCTCACCACTGAATTCCAGAAGATGTGGGTCTGGGATGGCCAGTGACCCCAGCTTAGAGACAGTCACAGGGAACTCTGACCCCAGCATTCTGGTGTGGCTGCAGCTCCATAAATGCCAGGTCTCAGCTGCGGCTCTCAGGGGCCAGGAGTAACCAGCTGACCACACGCCCACATTGCAGCAGGGCTGAAGCCGCTGATGGCTGGCACACGCCTGGCACAAGGCCACACACAGTCCAGGGGACACAGGCAGGTCGTGGCAGCCACCCCCAGCCTCCTGTCCTGGGGTGACAGGGGAGGGGAGAGTGCCAACACCATGACTGGAGTTCATTTCTGGACCTCTGTTTCTGTACCTTTTGTGCAGCTGCTGTTTTAAAAACTAGTTTAATCTGCTTTTGTTTTGCCCATCCTAACAGTGAAATGATACCTGACCACTTTAGAGCCTGGCGCCGCTGAAAAACACAGAGGAAAAGAAAGGGCTTTATCAGAGGGTCTCCTCGGATCACTATGAAAACTCTTCAGGCATTTAAAAAAGAGTCTGCTTGTGAGAAACAGCCGTCACTGCCAAAGGCAGCTCAGACAATCTCCAGGGATCCTGTGCTGACATCTCTGCTACCGCCTAACAGCCCCCCAGGGAGTACGGTTACACACACGCGACCGTGCGCACAGGCAGCTCTGGGGTTCAAGGAACCGCTCTCCCTCCAGAGCTTTGGCAGCCGCGGGGGATCTTTTCCACCCTCTGCTTCTGTATCTGTGGGGAAGGTAAGTTTCAAGCCCTTTGGGTCAAAGTGGGCTAAGCCTTTTGTGTTGGGCAAATTCTCTGGTGCCACCCTGCAGTCCTACCCATTCTTTTTTTTTTAACATCTTTATTGGAGTATAATTGCTTTACAATGTTATGTTAGTTTCTGCTGTATAACAAAGTGAATCAGCTGTATGTATACATATATCCCCATATCTCCTCCCTCTTGCGTCTCCCTCCCACCCTCCCTATCCCACCCCTCTAGGTGGTCACAAAGCACCGAGCTGATCTCCCTGTGAGATGCAGCTCCTTCCCACTAGCTAACTATTTTACATTTGTCCTACCCATTCTTGATGGGTTAATGATATTTCCTTTGTAGAGCTGCAAAATAAAATTGACATTGAGACTCAGAGCTCCCGGGGTTACTCAGCTGTGTCGCACTGGGGAGAGGCAAGAAGGGGGCCGCTGGGAGCCCAAGACAGACATGTAGAAAGCCCAGGCTGGAGGGTGCCCTGGGAGGGTGTGGGCAGACCTGGACACTCACCCTCTTTCAGCACCGACGACCCACACCAGGGACTGGAAATGAGGAGAGAAAACGGCACAGAGAGCTACAAGGAGCACAGACTGGGGAGCCACAGGCCCAGGTCCGGGGCAGGTAGAGACGAAACGCTCCTTAGGAAACCAGGGCAGCATCTAAACTGCCCTCCTCCGTTAAGTGCAGAGATGGGGAGGAGCCTGGTGAGAGCTACACACGGTGGGCAGAAGGCCACGGAAGGCTTCCGCTCAGGGTCTCAACCTGGAGTCCAGAGCGCAGACCAGAGACCAGGACACGACTGTAACAACGGTGCCAATTCCATCGCGCCCCCTTATCTGTTATTGCTGTGAGTCTCCACTAGTCCTGTAGTGAGTGACAGTAAGATTTTTACAGTGAAGGAGGGCCTGTGGGTTTATATATATGGGAAGTGGGGACAGGACACGTGGTCAGGGAAACTGGGTCTTTTTAGAGGAAGCACAGCCCTGAAGGATAAAACGGGTGGGTGGGGGTACCTCTAGGGGAAGGAAGTGGGCCCCGGTCCCCGGGGCTGGTGCGGCAGGGACAGAGAAGCCGGCGGGGCCTGCACAGGGGCTGGAGGTGTAGGAAGGAGACAGGCCTGTCCTTTACGGGCTGCAAAACACTAACAAGTGGGGGACGGTGTTCGTGCTCACAGCACCCACAGTGTTGCCGAATCTGAAACAAAATAACCCCAGATGGTCCCTGCAGGGCAGCTGCTCTGATCCCCAGAGGAATCATGTGTAGATGTGACTCCAAGGGAGAACCCGTGAGCCCGCCGTGGCTGGCGTCATTCCCACGCTCTCTCCTGACACTGCATCTGGACTCCCTCTCCTTGAGGGGTGTCCTTTTGGGGGCACCTCATCTCTCTCTTTTTTTGAATAAGGAAACAAAATCTCACGGCAGGAATTTAGAAAAACAAATGTATCATGCTCTCAGCAGGCCAAAGGCTTCTGTAAGGACCAGGGCTTTGTTTTCAAGCTGGAGATGGATAAAGGCGCCCAGTTCCCGGCCCCTATGCCTGGGCGCGGGGGACGCTGCATCCGGCCCGAAAACAGGAAGGTCCACGTGGTTCCCGCTCACCCTCTTCAGCCCCTTGACCCATCTCCCCAACACAGGAGACCAGCACTGGCCTTGGAGTTGGCACCTGTGCTCGGGCTGTGGCTCAGGCTGGGACAGCGGAGGGGACGCTGGCCTGAGCGCAGAGTGTGCAGCAGAGGCGAGGGGACCCAGGGAGCAGGGACACGCTGACAACTGAAGCTGGTGCCGAGGGGGCAGAGGAGGGGCAGGGCGCTTCAGAGAGTGGGTGAGAATGAGCACGTGGGCCTGTGTGTAAAGACGGTCTCAGGTGCTCGCGTGTCTAAACTTCGTCCATCTAGACTGTGAGCTCCAAGGGAGCAGAGGCTGGTCTCTCCCACCGATGTAGCCCCCGCGCCTGGCAGGACACCTGGCATACTGAAAGTGCGTGCGAACAAGGGCACGCACCGTGAGGGTATGAACGGATTGGTGAACGAGGGGGTGCAGAGGACAATGAGTGGGAAAGGAATGAGTGGGTCTACACCACAGGTCTACAATAAAAACCCAATTCTGAGTCCCAGCTCTGTTACTAGGATGGCCTTGGTGTAACCACTCCAGCCTCTTGGGCTTCTGACTCCTCGTTTGTAAAACGTGAGTTATAGGACCGCCTACCCCACGTGGCGAGACGCTTATGAAGCATCAGGTTAACTGCTCTGTGCTCTCTGACCAAAGCCACAGAGATGACCTGGATCGGGGGGCAGCCTCCTATGAGGCCCTGGTGGCTCAGGCTGAGACGATGGGCACATTCTCCAGGGAGGCAGCTTTCAGCTCAGGGCCAGAGAGCACTGCTGGGATGGATGACACATGGTGGGGGAAGTCCTGCCCCCAAAGGCCCTCAGAAAGGCCGGCCAACCATTCCGAGAACAAACATAACCGTAACACCGTTGAACGTCTCTTTGCCTCATGACCAAAAGGATGGAGCCCCGGCCACTTCTGAGGGCACCTGCCTGGGAGCATCCCGACCTGGAGCATGGAGCCCTCTGGTCTCCAAGGGGCTCCTCGGAGCTCACCCCTTAAGGCACGTCCTGACACAGATCATTCCAGATCCAGACTTCCCAACCAGCCGAGGCCACGGGAGCCAGCTCGGACTCACGTCCCTAAGTGAGCTGCAGGAACTCTCTCAGAATGCTCCTATGTACTGGGAACGAGGCCATAAAGGAAACGGCTTCCCTTTTAGTTCATTTACTTGTGACAAGCAATGGAGTCCTGGTCACGAGTGTGGAACGAACCCCACACTTCTCCATCACTGGGCCCATCACCCCAGGTTCTGGCGATGGTTCCCTCCCTCCCTGAGCTTACAGGCTCTTTGAGGCCGAGAACCGTGGTTACTGTTGCTTCTCTGTTTTCCTGGGCTGAGCCTATTGCCTCCTACACAGGAGAAGGCAAATGAATGGTCTGCTTAATGAACGAGAACATTAATGAATGATGAATAAAGGGCGTCTACTTTAATCCAGTTTTAACAAATTCAGGTTCTGCAATGATCTCACTCACATTAACTTATCCTAGATGTAAGGAGAGTCGTGCACCTTCATTTCGCACACATAACAGGGTCTATGGTATAACTAACTTGGCCTCCAGTTATTGGGAAATTCCAAACCTCTCCTCAAGCTTCTGACCCAGGACCCATCAACAAGTACTTGGGAATCCACGGGATATTAATACTGCATGAGGCGCTCGATACAACGCCGATCAATCACATACTTCTATATGGGATGGTCGGCCTGGAGGGCGCCTTCCTGCTTCACCTGGCTGGCTCTTGCTTGTCCTGGGGTGTTCGCCACAGCCGTCACCTCCTTCAGGAAGCCCTCCTGGTTAAGGTGCCCTCCTCTAGGGAACCCCTGATAGGACCCAGGGTTAAATCTCTAAGCACAGTGCAGACCCTGAGCTCTCTGAGAGCAGAGACTGGACCTAGCACAGCACGCGGCACACAAGAGCTAAAATCAGGGGCTCCACCGTTCCCAGTGCCTGATCACCCCATCACCTACCATCACCCGCCCCCGTGGATGTGGGACCCTGAAAACCTTCTTCCAGAAGCAACTCTTGCCCCCATCACAGAAAGGAGCCGCCGTCCATCAGACTCACCTTTCCTTACTGGAAAAGTCGACTCCCAGCAGGATACTCTCCTCCGTGTCCTGGCGCCCGCTGCTGTCCACCACCACCATGTAGCGGGCCCGCTCAGCCCAGGCGCTCTCCAAGCGCACGGCCTAGACAGGCAGAGATGCTCTTACTGGTCTGCCTTGCCAGATGGTCACCCCCTTCCTTCACCAATCCAAGACCAAAGACTTTTGTTTCTACCTTTCCCCCGTGAGTTTAGGAATTTAGATGAAAACTCTTACGTCTCATTTATATCCCCAGCATGAGGGATGGTACCTGGCTCAGAAGAGACTCCCAAAGTTTGTTAAAGGGGTTAACAAATAAAATCCAGCGAATGATGATTCCAGCTTAGCACAGACTGACCCAGAGACCTGACACCCCCTTTGTCTGCACCTCTGGGTACCGAGAAGCAGAGCGGGCTTTGGCTTTTGAGAACGGTTTGGGAGAACTTGCTCTGATGTAAGAGCCCCACACACCCCCAAGCCCCTGCTCGTCAATAAGTCCCTACCAAATTTCACAATTAAAAATTAAAACTTGCCACTCGCGTCTCTTCTTACCAGCTTGATTCTATCTTCACAACGCAGAAGGTTGATCATTACTTGAAGATGTTGAGGCAGGTCCCCTGTTGGACCAATGAAGAAAGTTTAAAAAAGGTCACCCACCCACTTTCTAGGCAGGATAGGTTAGAATAGGCTGATTCCAAGGGTCTGAAAGAAGACCTGGACTTCCCTTAGTCCATTCCTGAATGTTTTGCATGATGAGGATGGGTGAGACAGTTTATTGCCACGTTTTTAAAAGTTGCTTTTATTTTCTGAAATAATTGCAATATGGGTTTTTTAAAATACAAAATCTGAAAATACAGACAAGCCTAGAGGAGAAATGTTATTAAATTCAGGCAAACATGACTTCGCGGGGGGGTGAGGGGCAGCAGAAACTATAGACACAGCTGAAGACAGGGATTTGCTAAGGGTTGGTCTGAAAGAAAGAGGACTGGGGGTCATTTCCTGCTTTGAACTCCTACATTTTCCATAAGAGAGAGACATGACTTCTACAACCAGGAGGGGAAATGTTTAAGTGACTCCATAGCGAGCAGGTACGTGCTGAGTACCCAGAGACATAACTTGATTAAACAGCAATGTCATTTTTTTCTTGCTAAAAATTATGTACTCTTTTTTTTGTACCTCCTTGGTTATTTAAAAGAGGCAGTAATCCAGAGTCAGCTTTTGAACATCTCTGAGCGGCCCCAGGGTCCCAGGGGTGCCTCTGGGCTATAGGGAGGGGAGGAAAGGTTCTCTGAGGCAGTGAGTCTCCACAGCTACGCAGGATCCACTTCACCGAAGAAGGGCTGTGTGTCCCAGGCACACAGGGGCCCCCGTACCTGAGCTTCGTAACTAGCAAGTAGCGAGGGTGGTTCTAGTGCCACTTCTTTCCTAGCTTATGTATATTTCCAAAAAAAAAAAAAAAAATGTCTGCATGGGGTTCTTTCTGAAGAAATGGTTCATCTGTAAAGATGCTGATCTAGAAGAAAGTGCAGGGAGTAACTCATAGAAAATCCATATTCATTTCAATTTGTGCAACACCCTGAAAAAACAGAATTAGCTTTAAAAAAAAAAAAAATTACCCTATAGATCACAATTAGAACCCCAGAGGGATCAATCCATTGGATGGGTTCCTTTTGCAAAAGCGTCCTTTGAATTTTAGGGGAGATTGACAAATGATGTCCAAATGGTACTTCCTGCCTCAGAGAGGAATCAGGTCGTTGGAATGTGCCCCCTCGTCTGTTCTCTTACAGGATGCCACAGTGGAAGACACCCTACACTGGCACCACGTCCTACGAGGCACGACTTGGAGGTAACGGTCCCTGTTCCCATCTTGTCCCCAACAGCGCCCTCACCTGTCGTGTCACCAGCATGATCGGGATGGCACACAACCACCATGGCTGGTTCCGGGCCCATCTGGGCAACCCCCCCCCCGCCCCCGCCACCACGATCCACTCCAAATCGCAGCAGCACACAGACGAAAGCAGAAACCAACCCCCTGACTGATGAGTGGCTCAGTGAAAGGGATGTTTTCCACACAGTGGGACTGTCTGCTGAGATGTGTAATTGCTGACAGAGAAAAATCCCAACCCCGGCCTGGTAGCCACACACGGTCTCTGTACGTTCACGTGTTCACTAAGCAATTGCAAAAAAAAAAGGCAGAGAGTGTGAGCCTAAAGTATAGGTCAACCCTGGAAAGAGTGAGTCTCAGCCTGACTGGACTGGCTGACGTGAGCTGCATTACTTGACATGGACAGAGTTAACCCTCCACTGTACTCGGCTCGGCATGGGGTTCGCTTAGGGGACTGTGGGTCGTCCAGGGGACTTGCCGTGAAGTCTAGTCTGTGCCTGCCCCAGGATCGTCTACTAAGCATCTGTGGACAGTGGGCGCCCCCCTGCCTTTTGGAGTTCACCAGCCCTCCTAGACCCTAGGGCAGAAGAGCCAACACACTAGGCTTCCTTCCTACTCTCGTGTACATCTCGTGCCAGAGATGTGCCAGCCAGCTGGACTTAGGGTTTTTACACGACGGTTTTGCAGTCACTTTCCCCAGGCTCACACACAGTACGAAAATATTCTTTGAATTAGAGGAAGGAGACATTTCATACTTAGGGAACAAAGCTGAGCATTGGCTTTGTTTACGGGTTATGGTTAAGACACGAACAACAGTTACACTCTTAACAGGGCAGAACAGTTAGCAAATTCAAGAACGAAGGTTCTGTGTATAGTGATATTGTACCAGCAGTCACCGTAGCAATAATTACAGCAATGTACGCTGAGCACCTAAGGGAAGGTAAGTCTGTTTACGTGCGTAAATTTTAAATTCCACGACGTCTGAGTTACCAATATTTGATGCCCACTGTAAAGATTAGGAAACCGAGGCTTAGAAGTTGACTATGAATGTTCTGTACAGTTGTAGAACTGGGATCTACTGTAGAAGCCAGGTCTGTCTGGCTCCAAAGCAAATATTCTTTCCATGAAATACAATGCCTGCTTGGGCAGGAAGATTGTTTCCTTAGCTTAAAACAGACTTAAATCTTGATTATAAATATCAGTATGTGAAAATATTGACTGAGCCTTGGTGTTTGCTATAAAATGCAAGATAGGAAATTCTAACCTAAGCACTCAGCTCCAAAATGAGGCTGGATGACTTGAGGTGAGACAAACAAGATGATCCAAGTGACAAAAAAACTGGCCCCAACTGCTAGCTGCTTTGACCTGCCATTGTTCTGAAAGGCAGAGGCCTTTCCAGCTCCTACTCCGACACGTGCTGCCCGTCCAAGAAGTTCCTGCAGAGGCTCCCCACCAGCTACAAAGATCCACTTGTAAGCAAGTGTTTCCTGAATTCCTCTCTCCAAACTGCCTTCAGGTTCAGAGTCAAGTCACCTAAGAAAACCAGTCTTATTACTTTGCAGGCATCTCTTATTTGCTTGCTTTTGGACCTCAATTAATACTCAGTTTGATCCCCACTTTATCACTTCTGTCTACTTCCAAAAAACCAAACCCACCATTAAAGAATAAAGACTTCCCACCCCAGTACATGCCCAAGGCTCATAAAGAAATTCCCCAAATGAGAGTTTTCCAAAAGCTCAGAGAAATGACGGACTAGGCATCTAGGACCCCAGGGTGGTTATTTTCAAGGGGACCACATCTGGCTATAAGGCGTTCTGGTGCATTTGTTAAAAAGTCATACTGTAACGTAAAATCTGCAGTTAACTGATACACTGAGTAGGAAATCTTTATATCCAAACAGAAAGCTGCTGACCTTCTTACGTAGACACCGTGGTCAAAGGGTCGCTGGCTCCCGGTGCCATCTGGAAAACGTGCGTGGCCTGCTCGAGAGCCTCTACCTGCACCTGTCATTACAAACCTGCGCTCCACTATTTCCCTGGCCTTGAAAACCAGCAAAGTGCTCACCACCAGTAATGGAGGGTTCCTCTGTTGCCCAGAAAATAAGTCCCAGGGTAAGAGCGTCAATTTAGAGCCATCACCTGCATGCTTGTGGGGATGCTGGAGACTCCGCTGGCCTTGAGGGCTGCTTCCCTGTTGTAAGAAGAGGGCTGCTCCTTTCACCATGAAAAAACTCTCACTTAAGCTGCGGGGGAAAAAACCAGAGCGCAGTTAGGCTGGAATTCACAGAGGAAAATGGGCAGAGACATGCTGCAGAGGAAAAGCTGGAGAGTGGCATGTAAAATGCAAATGGGATAAAATAGCTTCTATAGTAATTTCACACCATACTCCCCCCAAACCTTTCCTACAAGCCTGCTGCTGGAGAGTTTATGTGATAAAATAATGCTTCGGCTAAAACATCCAAGGTTCTCCGTGGGCTCCTCCAGAGCTAGGAGCCCCTTCCTGCAGGATGCTGTAAAGGGACCGCTCTGTAATACAACATCTTCTAAAAATAGAGACCAACTCTCTGAGGAGCAGAGGGTGGTTCCCTTTTTGAATTTTTCGCACTCTTGCTGTTGATCTTTGCTTCTAACTCTCTGAACTTTTAACAACCTCACTGCTTCTTGGTGTCTTCCCTTTACAGAATACAAGGAAGATGAAATCACACTTTCACTATTTGTTTGCATCTTAAGAAAAGTGGGTGGCTATTGACCAGTTTAACTTAGTCAAGCTTGCTGTGTAGAAAACCTGTAGAAACTCTCAAGTTGACGCAATGAATTTCTCAGCAGAATGAATCTTTGGTCTTTGTTATTTTAACAAAGCAATAACATTTATATTCAACATATAATTTTAAAAATTACAATAAAAAATTTCACTTTCACGATTTGGCTACCAAAACGAAATCTTTATCTTATGCAGAAATTAAGACTGTATAAACCAATGGACTGTATTAGCTATTAATTACCACCAATTATTTAAAAATAACATCATCTCTGAAAACTACACGTAAGATACACCAAAATTAAGTGTTTTTTTTTCCTGTGGGGGGAGGGTTGTACCACCTATAATTATCTTCTTTCTATTTCTTAACATCTTCCAAACTCACTATATTGAGCAAATATTAACTTTTATAAATGATTTTTTAATTTTCAAAGTAATATAAAACATGTACTATACTTTATAATGCAAAAACATTTCATGTTTATTAATTTTGTGAAAGAAGATCACAGTTCAAATTATAGGAAACTATACAAATCATTCATTCTCTCTTCAGCAACCAATAAACAATTTGATTTGAAAGAAAAATCTCTAAGTAACAGGAGTGCTATTTTTTTTTTTAATAGAAAGCAAATCAATTCCTGACAGAAACACAAGGACATTTTCTGTAATATAAAACAGCAAAATCACCACCGCCCCAGAGAGCTAATGTAAGTAGTTAAACAATCTCATCCTGGAATAAAAAACTCAGCTAAGTCTAAAATACAACCCTAGGAGCTAAGAAAACTCACCGGACGGACCAGCATTTAAGTCAGCAGCTCCTGGAATTGAAAAATGGTTATCTTCCATACCGTGAAGTCCACAATAACATCTGTTCATTTTTCTGGTTAAATTCTCACGCTAAAAATCATGACGGCTCAAATACCAAATATGTAGGTTTCAGTTCTGCCCCTCTTATCCGGGCCTTTGAGTTACGGACAACTTGGCTTTATCTCTTTCCTAAAGGCAACGCTTTACATATGGACAGCACTTCTTCATCTACCATCATGCACGTACTGCCAAGTCATCCTTTCCACTCTGTGGGTCCCGTATCTGTGCTGCAAGTTTCAAGTGTTGAGGAGCCCAGGACCATAAATAATGGAAGAAACGAGAAGCACCCTTTCTGTGAGTCTCACTTACCCACGGGAGACAAAAAGCTCTTTAGCATCCATTGGTCAAGAGAAAATCCAGGTTGTCTAGTTTTAGCAAACTGCAGACTTACCCAACACTTTTCCAGCCCTGAAACTTATCACCCACTCCTTCATTAAAACCCTACAACTGAGTTTGTTTTCAGAACTATGCTGTTTTAGATAGACACGGATCACTTACTACCTATTCTCATCACTGTCTGCAAGACTCCCAAACGCATGAAACTTCAAACAACAATCAGTTCATCGAAGCAGCTGGGGGAAAAAAAATCTTTGCAAGGCATCATCAACCTCTTTTTGTTCATGAGTTTAAAAAAAAAAAAAGGAAAAAAAAAAAAATCCATACTGACCAGAAACCTGAGCCCTCTGGAAACAGCCAGCCATTGACGGTGACCTTTGCCTTGGAAATCATGGGCAAAAATTCCCCTTGGTTTCCCTTACATTTCCTTGGGGGAAAAAAAAAAAAAAAGGAACAATGCAAAAGTATAGGCTGGTTTTATCCCGTGATCACTTACAAGGCCAGTTGTTCCTCAGTGTTCCTGAGGCCAATACAGAATCACAGCCTACCAGCTACACGTGAAGTCGGGGGCTGTGTGGATGGGGGCCCTGGAACACTCTGCCTCTGTCCTCCTCCCGAAATTAGTCACAGGCGTTTACTGTAAAGAGGAGATTTGAAGCTGTGGGGAAGCTCAGAGAACAACACATCATCCCAAGCCTGTGAGATGGTCCTGCATCTGCAGAGACAGTAAGCAGATACAGCACGAGGAAAACCTCACTGGATGGCTCTCGGAGGCGAGAGGCCACAGAGCACGGCAGTCATGGGACTTAGGAAAACGAGACACAGATATTCTTTATGACCCTGTTTCCCGTCTTCTGCTCTGAGCTCACTCTGGGCCCAGAGCCTCCTGCGCCCTGTGGGCGGCTGACGTGAACACTCTCTCCCAGCCAGGGGCCAGGGCTCTGATACTGAGAGACGCAGTACCCGATTCAATTCATCAGTCTCAAGACACCCCGCCGGGGAAGGAAGTCCTTTACGAAATCCATTTCGGGGTTGGGGGGTGGGGGGCACTCGTACTTTACTAGGTTCTCGGGACAAGGAAACAAACTCATAAACCACCCATCCCAACTATGGAGAAATCAGCCTTCTCCCCGAAGATGCTGGTGCCCTGCAGAGAGCGACTCAAGCTCCAGGAGCTCAGACCCAGGCAAACAAAATGGAAAAGTCCTGACGGGGATTAAGAACAAGTTCAGCCCCTGCCCTCCCTCCTCCATCCTCACCGCTTTTATCTCCACAATACAGACATGTCTCAGACCCCGGTTTTAGGAGATGACACGGGCTCATAATTTCTGCAGGGCCCTGCAGACAGACAGGATCCTCCAGAAAACCCCAGCCCTCAGAGCAGCAACAGCCAGTGTCATCCAGAAGCCAAGACACGGCGGGGGGCGGGGGGTGGTGGGCAGACATCAGCGGTGGCGATACTTACTGACTGGCGCTGGAGACCTCTGAAGGGCAGAAGCAGGGAGCTGGCTGGCTGGAGGCGCAGACGTCAGTACAACAGAAAAGGTCCGGCACTGCCGTGGTCACATCGCGAACTGAACTGCCCCCAGCCCCTGCCTTCCCCGCCCTCCAGAGAAGGATGAGCGTCTGAAGAAGAGGCTGGATGGAGCCCTCCAGGAAAGCAGTCCCCATCCAGATGGCGTTCCCACCCAGACGGCAAATGGCTCTGGTGGAACTCTCGTCCTTCTCTGATATTTGGGTTTAAAAAGGCCCTTGTCCCTGCACATCCTGATGAAAGAGGGCCATTCACAGGGAGCAAAACAGCTGAAGTTCCTCTAATCACTTTACTCCTACGGGCTTTGCTGTGGGCCTCGGGAATGAGCAGCAGGGTGTGTATTAGAAACTGCGAGGAAAAACAGCTGGTGGCCCAGTAACCCGCCCCGAGCCATGAGGACCCCATCCTTGTTCAAACCGTCACGTATCACCATCCATTCACCCAACAGTGACCGTGGGCAGCGGCCACAGTTAGTTATTGGGTGTTTTCACAAGCACCGTTTCGTTCTGGAAATCCCTCAGTCGTGCTAATCACTCCTGGAGGAGGCAAATCTGGGGTGTGGGGGACGGCATTCCAGGTAGAGGTCAGGAGGTGCTCTGAGAACCTCACACAAGGGGCGCAGGGCGGGCTGCAGCGGGAGGGCAGGTGCGGGTCCCGGAGGGTGTGGGCCGGGACCCCGAAACCCACCCAGCAGGAGCAGCTGGAAATAAAGTAAGCGTGCAACCAACCACAGTGCAGGGCAGGATGGGATGAGTCCCCTGAAAAAGGAACCCTGTAGGGCTGGGAAAAGGAAATGTCTAAGTGATGGGTTCTGGAACATTCTGTGAAGGAAGGGCACTGAGTAGACTTCTGGGAGGGCCTCGTCTTGGAAGGTTCTCCCAGCTCCCAAATGATCGATTAATCCTCACACAAGAGGATTAAGTGAAACATACACTACGATTACGCTTATTTTGCAGTTGAGGAAACTTCAGCTGCAGGGGCGTAACCTTTACAAGATGGGATGAGACCCACATTTCTCGGGCCCACGCCCACCTTCTTAACCCCTGGAACGCCCTCGCCCCTGCCCGTCCAGAGTGAGAATCAGAGCGGAGACCCCGCAGCCACCTCTGCCCTGCCTGCCCTGACGGCCAAGCGCAGCATCACCAAGGAGTAAGGATAGGACCCATCCCCAGTCCTTCTTCCCAGCGCGTGAATGCATCAGGTGTGGGAAAGATGCAGGGAAACCACCTCAGGAAGAGAAGACTGGGCATCAGCCCCCGGGGGGCAAGGAGCAGGGCTGCCACCATCACAGGTATGGGACAGGACACATCATTCGGTCCTTCTGGACTGAATGGGGATCCTGGGGGGCTGGGGTGGGGGGCAGCAGCACAGCCATGCTGGTCAAGAAGCTGCTTCTCAGCAAGAGCACCGCCACTGCCCGAGCGCCCACCACGTGGTAGAGGCTCCCACACGAGGCTCTCAGCTGTGCCACCCCGTCTAATTCCCAAGCTCTGTGGGGAAGGCCTTCTTTCCTCTCTGACAAATGAAGGAAGCCAGTCCAGCTCCTGAGAGCGTCCCAGGGAGAGCCTGGGCAACCTCCTTTTCAACCAAGGCCCTTGGTGACCCTGGTGCACATGGAAGTTCTAAGAAAATACAAGGCACTGGTCTGGGAATCCATATTTCTGGGTTCTAATGCTTGGTCTATTATGGGTATGTTCTGATATTCACTTACAGGGCTCTCTGTTCATTCATTCGAATAGCCAAATATTTGCAGACTAAGGAGAACCACGCTAAGCCAAGCCTGTACGAGTGTCGACCGGGCAAAGATAATGCTCTTTAAGGGATGGGTCTATGTTTGGGCAGTTTGGATGTGTGCCAGGCCACTCAGAAACATAATTCCTTGAAGAAGGGAAACATCAGGTGTAGAAACATCACACTACAGAATATGATACTAACTTTCCTAATTTCCAACTCTGGCCATACATCGGAAGAACCCATGAAACTTCTAAAACATATTCACGTCCAGGTCTAATGTCAGCCAATTCTAGTTCGGAAGGTCTGTGACGAGTCCTCGGCATCTGCTTTTTTAAAAGTCCCAGAAATTGTCCCGATGCACATCCAGGGCTAAGAACCCCTGAACTTAACGATAATAGAAGACACAGAGGATACTGGCTCCCCTTGTGGCCTTCATAAGAGTACCTTACACACAGTAGGTACACGATAAATGTTTTTGCTGGTGGAAGATAACACCAATAAAAACGTGTGGTCCTCTAGGAAGGAGATTAACACAATTAGGTGCAATGTAGGGAGGTCACACTAGGTCAAAAAAACAAAATAATACCCTCCTTGGAAGCAGCAAAACAGGTTAGCAGATAATTGCACGTGCCCTTCTTCTACCAATACTTTCAGACTCACAGGTGTTCCTGCCCTTGAAAGGCAGCCCTGCATTACAGTCATCTGAGATGACAATCATAAGGAGGGATCAGACCTCTGATAAGCTCTGCTGTTGACAAAGCACTCTGGCTAATGTCAGCCTATTTGATCTTCATGAAGCTCTCCTATGCAGGCTGAGCAGGCATTATTTTCCTCATTTTATAGATGACAAAACAGGAAGTTATTAACCAGTTATGATTTTAGGATTTCTGATGCTACCTCTTGCAAAAAAAAAATCCCAGAGAAAATGAGCATAAAAGTATACGCTCAAAAAAGGGTAGAAATTAACACAACATTGTAAATCAACTATACTTCAAAAAAAAAAAAAAAGATTCAAATTGACTGGACTGGTTGAAACTAACTGAACTATTGATACTTTTGCATGGATAGAATTAACCCTCGATCGCACTCAGCTCTGCCCAGTAATTACTGAGTACACTGGTTTGTCCAGTGGACTTGACGATAATTCAAGAAAAAAATGGAATGCATATAAAGTTGTCACTACAGAATAGGTGGTGCCCGTGAACACTCCCAAGAGGAGGTTCCATTAATTCCATCTAGGTTAAATACTGACTGTGCCTCTACCGTGCCTGGTCAGTGCTAAACCCTGGGGATTCAGAAGTGAAACAGAAACGGTTTCTGCCCCGGAGCAACAGCACAGTCTAGTGGGTCAGACAGACGCAGGACAGTACCTGCCATGTAGCGCAGCAGGTCCCATGATGCAGGGATGTATAAGGTGCCATATATGCACATGCACACGCGCGCACACACACACACACACACACTCAGGAGGGATGCCCAGCCCAGCCTGGGGGTCCAGGGAGATCTCCCTGAAACACCACCAAGCTGGGCCTCGAAGGACCTGTAAACAGGGACAAAGAGAGCAAGGAGCAGGAGAGTAGGAAGATTTTGCTACACGCGCCCTCCAGTGAACACAGGAGGATGATCTGGTCTCTGTGGTAAGAGGTTCCACTGAGAATTCATAAATGTCTATTCAGGTTTATAAGTCAGTTCCTTATAAGTCTGGTTAGCATGAGTTGGTTTCTCAGAACTTGATCATCCCTGGGTGAACTAATATTCCAGTTTCAGAACGTGCAAAGCTAACACTCAAACCCTGGGCGAGTGGTTGAGCCAGGAGTTCTCAGCACCCGAAGGCCTAGTAGCCATTCATCGACGGTTATTTTAAGTAAGTCAACGATACCTCCAATCCGAATGGGGCTTCATAATTTACAGAGAGCTTGCCCCTACATTTCTTCACTTAATTCTCACAATGCCACTTTTCTGATGAAAGAACCAAAACAGAGAAGATAGACGACGTGTCTACAGTCGTACGGCCCATAAGGGGCCGGACGAGACTGACAGGTTCCCAGTTCGGGGCTCTTCCTGTAGAATCCCGAGGTCAGATGGCAGGACGGTGTGACCTGAAGCCACAGGAGCAGCAGGTAGAGCTGGATGGATGCAAGTCTACCTTAAAACCACTCCTGGCGATGGCTTAGATGGATCCAGAACCCCCTTCCTACCAAAATGAAGTTTGCAAAGATGCAAAGGAGACGGAAGACTTGTACACAGAGTAAGGTAAGCAGCCTGCAGGTGGAGACGGAAAACTCTCTCCACTGTTCTCCCATGGGTGCCTCCCTCATTTTGAACTCAAGTTCAAAAGTCACAAAGACCCCGGGATGTGCTGAGGCCTTATTTTTATTTTGTGCTTTACGGGGCGTTCAGCAAGGCCTTGTCCCATATGCCATTCTTCAGGGCCTAAGCAAACAACTCACCTGACCCACTGATCAGCTAGAGCCCCCCAAAAGCTCCCCTCCACACAGGATGCTGACAACAGGGAAACTCCAGCTCTGCAGGGCCTTATACTTAGGGAATGGGGTCACTGGCAAGAAACGCTGGCAGGGCTTGTTACAAATGTCTTTGCTGCTGGGGCATGTATTGTTTGGCTAGAAGGCGTAGGCTTCTCTCAGAGAGAAGGAATGTCCAGAAGTATTTTGGACAGTAAGAGACATTCTCTGCAGCCAGCTACACAGCGCTCCTTCCTACCAATGGGTAG
Organism: Eubalaena glacialis; assembly: GCF_028564815.1. Taxonomy (NCBI): domain Eukaryota; kingdom Metazoa; phylum Chordata; class Mammalia; order Artiodactyla; family Balaenidae; genus Eubalaena; species Eubalaena glacialis. Next base: position 74,840,802 of record NC_083730.1, read on the forward strand.
GAGCAAGCAGCTGAATATACCAACAAGCTCGCAAAATCGGGACGTTCCCCCCCACCCCCCGGAAAAGTGAGACAGCAAATAACACACCTTGGATTGGCTTCACAAACCTTGGGATAGCTCCTCGACGGCCCCCAAGAGCCCTCAGGCCCCGTCCGTGGAAGCCGGAGCCAGTGTATCTTCCCGTGAACGTCTGGTACACCGGTATCTAAGCCCCCTTCGTGAGCGCAGAGGGAGAAAGGCCACATTGTACAGGAAACGCAATGGCAGCAGAGGCAACCTAGCCAGCCAGAAATAACAGGCACACGAAGGAAATGTTTTTGAAATAACTCAAAAATTCCAAGAACTAATTGTCTCAACTGTCCCCGGTTCTCGGCCCTTTCTTTGGGATGCAGCCCATGCCATATTCATGGGTCGCCAAGTCCTAACCTTTCCAGGGCGCCCTTTCCTTCCCCGTCCCCCAGCCCCGTGAGCCATGCGACGTCCACTCACTGTGTGCCCGGCTCTGTGCTTGGTCCTCGGGGTCCCTGCAGGGCAGTGCTGTCCAAGAGAAAGGACATCTTCTCCACCTGTGCTGTCCAATACGGCAGCCACCGGCCATAGAGGCCCATGTTCTGAACACTTGAAATGCGATGAGTGTAACTGATGAGCTGAATTTGTCATTTTATTTGATTTTAATTAAATTTTAATTAGCCACGTGCAGCTACCAGCTATGATATGGGACAGCACAGCTGTACCGGGAGCTTGCAGCCTAACGAGAGTCAGGGCAGAGAACAGAGGACCCCGTGCCTTAGTTCCCAGCCACTGCTCTTGTTACATTATGTCCCAGCTCCAGAACTTTCAATGATGCAGCATTATCTATAGAACCCAGAGTCCTTGTGCTTGCTTTCTATGGCAGCCAGTTAGCCATGCCATGTCACTAACTAAATTTCACTCCTCCAACACTGTCTGACCTCAGGGAGCTTATAATGCAATCAGCAAAAGGGATTTATAATAAAAAGCTTCCTTGTATCAGCTCTCACACTATCCCTCCCACACTCCATGCGTTCTCTGCTCCATCCCCGTCTATGTCATCGTCCTCATCAACTCTCCTACTCTGGGCCTCTAGCACAGCCTCATCTCTCCTGTTTGCCTCCCCACGTCCCGTCCACCTTCCAACGTTCACGCCTTCTCCAGGAAGCCCTCCCTCACCACCCTAGCTGCAAGCCACGCTCTTCCCTTTTGACATCTTACAGCACCTTCTCTCACCGTGCTGGTGAAGAAACCGAGGCTCAGAGGGTAAGTCACTCATCCAAGGTCATATACTTAGAAAGGGATAGGAACCCAAGGCCCCAGACTATGTTCCTGGACCTATTTACCTACTAACGGGTGGTGATGTTATCTTCATACCAGTATATTTTAACTTCACGATGGGACTCCAGGGCCAGGACACACATAATTTTTTAAGTCTCCCTCCCTGCCTGACGTATAATAGAGTCGATACTCAGAAGTAAATACTCATAAACTGGCCGAGCTGTACCCTTCTCCAGCCTCAAAGCATTTTGTGACTAACTCACTTTGGTCATCTCTGAGCAGCTGCAACAGTGGGTGCTCAACACACAGGATGAACAGGACAGAAAAGACTCACAGATAACAGAGAACAAACCAGTGGTTACCAGTGGGGAGATGGGAGGCGGGAGGGGCAATATTAGGGTAGGGGATCAAGAGGTACAAACTATTATGTTATGCAATAAGCTACAAGGATATACAGTACGACACAGGGAATACAGCCAATAGTTTTTAAAACTATAAATGGAGTATAACCTTTAAAAATTGTGAATCACTGTATTGTAACCTGTAACTTATATTATACATCAACTATACTTCAATAAAAAAATAAATTAAAAAGATGCCCTATTACTCAACTAAAACATGTAACCTGGGAAAATAGTTCTCGAGCTTCAATCAATTATCAGACACCTCTAACTAAGCATTACAACCTCTGGAAAAAACAAAAGACTCACTGCATAAATGCAGTTACTGTCAGGTCCTCTTGGCAACCAAGTGTTTCAAACAACACAACTAAGTTCTCCGCATCACTGGAGTCCTGAGAGCCAAGGCTACGACTTCTCCGTCTCTGGACGCCCCTCAGATGTGCACTCAGTAAATGTGAAACCGATAGGAAACATCTTTGCGTGTGTCATGCTGGGCATGTCATACATATTAACCTAATATTAACCTAATCCTCAGCATCCACCTACGAGTATTTTATACGGGGAAACTGAGGCTCAGAGACATCAAGTCGCTTGTCCAAATTCACGTGGCCAAAAAGTGGAAAAGGCAGAAGACACCAGGAGTCTCACCTGTAAGCATCGAACCTCTGCTGAATTGACACCCATGGGGAAACACAGAGTCAAGAAAGTAAGTCTGCTTCTCTTCCCCAACAATTCAGACCGAAAACCATCTGGTGGGCAGAGCAAGGCAGGCCCCTGGGTCAGGGAGAGGGTGTGGTGAGCAGCGGAGAGGTGGCTGCAGAGATGGGAGGTTGGTTGCAGATAGGGGGGTTGATCAAACAAGTAAACACTTTAGGGACAATGGGAGCCAGGTTCCTCACTATCAGAAAAGGGATTACAAATATGGAGAGAGAAAAAACTAGAATGAACCCAGAGATGTTGGATCAGAATTGAAGGTATTAGCTTGAATTCATGGTTTTCAATATACTTAAATAGAGAAAAAAATACAGATGCAAACGTGTGTGTGCACGTGTGTGTTTGTGTGTGCACATACCTCCACATATTCCCTAATTCTGCCCACTGAAAGGGCCTGCGGAGAGCAATGCCCCCAACAGTAATAATAACTACACTTACCTCAGCTTCTTTGTTTTTGTTTTCCCGATTAATTTGGTATAATTCTATTTCTTCAAAAGAAAAGTCCTTAATTAATATTGTTTGTTTTTAGAGAGTAGAAAGAGTTTCAAGGAATCTTTATATAGAGTACATGAAAAAAAAAATGTAATATTTTCTGCTTTTTTAACTTAGTGGACATTTAGTTCTCAGATATGCCCATAGATCAACTAAAACCCAAATAAATGGAATGTGACAACCTGTATCTACCACTTTCCATGTTCTGCATTCCACTGTCAGATTTCTAGGTCCAGCCCCAGCTTCTAATCTCATCCATCAATTATCCCTCCCAATTATTATTCACAGGGGTTAAAATGCTTCATAAATTCTTTATTAAAAATTTTTTTTGTTGAAGTATAATTGACCTACACCACTGTGAGTTCCAGGTGCACAAGATAGTGATTCACAAAATAATCACCACCTGCCTCGGTTTTGAAATTCCATTCTCTACTAAGAGGAACTAGGTAGGGCTCCTTGGAGAAATGAGGGATTCCAGAGATGGGGGATGGAAAGTACAAGATGAGGTCTGCCATCTGGTGTCAGAAAATAAAGCAGTGCTTAAAGGAAGATGTGGATACGTCAAGGGACAGGGAAGCCAGCTTGAATGAGACCCCACAGGCTAAATCGGGGACAATTTGAACCTTGAAGTCAAGAATACAATTAACAGACTATGAACCGATGCATGAAACAGACAAACAGGAGTCCACACAGATATAAATAAATGGAAAAGTTGAGGGGGCATCGGGTACTGACCTAATTTCAAAGTATTCCCCCCCAAGAAACACTTCTTGATAAAGGTGGAAAAGAATACCTGTGCAGTAAAGAAGCCAGGCAAAGCCCCTTGATGACCACAGTGACCATCACCGGTGATGAGACACATGGCGTTGCACGACCCGAATCTAATTTTGAGGGAACATCAGTCAAACCCAAACTGAGGGACATTCTACAAACTGACGGGCCTCTCCCTTCAAAAGTGTCCAGGTCACGAGAGTCAAAGAAAGACTAAGGAATGTCCCAGACTGAAGGAGAGTCAGGAGACAGGACCACTACATGCAGCAGGCGATCCTGACCTGGATCCTTTACAACAGAGGACACTGTTGGGACAAATGGTGGACCCTGAATGGGGTCTGAGGATTAGAAAAATGTTATTTGTACTATATTTGCAACTTTTATGTAAGTTTTTGTTTCTGAATTTTTAAAATTACTTTTTAAAAATTTTTTTAAAAAATTCCACTTAACTGGATTTTGGCAAAAACACTCCTTTTAATTCTTCTCTATTTGCCAGTGATTAAAAACTTAAGACCCTCTCACTGGTCATCATCACTGGCAGACGTCCTGGCTTTCTGCTTCCCTCTTGGATGCTCTGACCCTCAGCACCTGAGATCTCTCGCTGCCTCAGGACCATTTCCCCTCTGTGTTTCCATAACAGCAGCAGCCTCGCTTCATGCCTAAGGCAGTGGAGGATGATGGGAAGCTCCCTTCTCTGGGTTCCTCTCGGTCTATGGCTGTCCAGATTTCGAGAGCCTCGCACACACACAGCCCTGGCCCACGTAAGACCTAATTTTAGCGTTTTCCTGCTCTGAGACCACACTTTCGGAAAAGTGGGGGGCCAACCTGCCCGGGCAAGCCTCCCATTGTGATGGGCACGCGAAGTCAGGACGCTGCAGACCTGCAGGATGTGACTCAGCATCCTGTTTTCAACGGCTGGGGTGGCCAGCAGATTTGGCACCAAGCACTGCAGCTGACTTCACCTCTCAAGACCACAAATACCCAGGTTAATTGCTGGGATGGGCCCGTGGCATCAGCTCTCCCTGTGGACCTCAGGGCCAAACCTAAGAAAACCTGCCTGTCTGCCCATCTCACTGGGTTTCCTCACGAATGCCCATCCACAGGTATCTACCAGGAACAGTTCTTCAGAGAAACTGACCTGGTGGTATTTTAAGGACACCATGAGTCAAGCAACTGATTTTGTTTCTCTCTTTGCTTTGACTCCCAGGAAGCTCAAAGTCAGATGCGTAGCCAAACTCTGGTAACTATACCAACATTATGCCTTGAATTCCACGTACAAACCTTCTCCTCACTTTGCTTTATTTTCCCCTATGTTCACCATGTTCCACTTTTCCAATTTTAAATCATACTGTTCCCTCTGAATGTTATAAGCTGTTTCAAATCGCTTTTGGGCAGAGCTATGGTAGACACAGAACACATGCTACCTTTGGAGGGTAAGGACTCTTTTTTTATTTAACATGGAATCCCCAGCATTCAGCACAGAAACCAATACACATATAGGCACCAAACACGCTGGGTTGGCCAAAAAGTTCGTTCAGATTTTTCCATCACATCTTATGGAAAACCCGAACGAACTTTTTGGCCAACCCAATACACTGGCTGGATTGATAAGGCAAATATAACTCTAAATAAAAACCGTCTCCGTTACCAGGTTGCTTCGTAAGCAGCACATCTCCCTCCCACTCCGTGTGGCGGGGCCTGCACAGGGCTCCCGGGCTCCTGAGGAAGCCCCCTGGCCGTATGGCTCAGCGGCCTCCACCCCAGAAGCGAACAGCCACTCCCAACTTCCAGCTGCTTCAGACAAGACACGGAACAGCGGGCCTGGACATCTGGGAAGAAGGGACAAGCAATTTCCAGAGGCGGCAGCGGGCCCGGCTCTCCCCGAACCACACCAACAGTCCCCTCCCTTGTGGGTCCCGATCTGGGGACTCGTGCCTTGAGAACTCTCGGCAAGCGTGTGGGAATCACTTCTGCCAGCGCGGGGAGGCCCCCGGCAGGGAGGGCACCAGACGTTTCCTAAGGCGGGGCCTCTGAGGCCTTCTCTGAAACAAAGTCTTCTTAAAAATAGCTTCAAAAGTAGCCATTCAAGGGAAAAAAAAATTTTTTTTAATCTGTATAAATAAATAAATAAAGGCAGACAAGATACCATGCTTCGCCTGGTACCAGGCTCAGTGTACCTTGGAGGGAAACAGGTCAGGCGTTGGCTGTTTTTTCCCTTGGGTTCCACTCAGTTGACCTTTTGGTCTTTGGTCTGGGGGGGAACACGGTCAGGAAGGCGGCAGAAGGGACTCTCGCTTCCCACCATCTATGAACATAACGGTGCCCTGTGGCTGGCAAGGACCAGACACTACACACTGTGCAAGACACCCTCTCAGCCTCATAGAAGCCCCCTGAACCGAGGAGGACCCTTCCTGTTTCGGGGAGGGCAGGGGGCTGGCCCGAGGTCACAGGCGGTCAGGTGGTGGGTACAGACGCGACCCAGCAGCCCCGGCCCGTCCAGGCACAGCCAACGGCACAATTCCATAATTTACACGGCGGTCTGGGCATTGTTGATCCTCTCCCCACACGGCGGGGCAGGACGGCCGGGGGGTGCCCTCATCAGCACATTGCCTCTGCCGCGGGAGTGGGAACCACCGCCAGGGCTTTCCACACCCCCGAGTGGGAGCCTTGTGGGCCAGACGCGTGGTCTTACCCCCAGCCCCCAGCCCCATCACTCAGCACGCCCTGCAAATGGCTCCTCCTGACTTTGATTAATCCTCTTTGATTAATCCTGTTTTCTTCCTGCAGCCTTCCTCGAAACAGAAAGACTCCCGTGGATGTCCTCCTAGTCTTAGGAATTTCCCACTACGCTGCCCAGATCCAGGGTATCTGACCACAGCACGACATACGCCAAGGATGAATTCTAAAGGCGGGAGTCCCTTCTGTTCAGACGGCCGCCGCCGTGCGTGTGGCCCTGCTCCGGGGTGAAGCGCGCCTGGTTTGATGCTCACTGAGGGGGAAGTGGGTCCGAGCAGAGGGTCCACCTCCTCTCAGCAGCCACACCAGTTCTCTCCATCTCAGCGTGACTTGGCGAGACGCCCCACACAGGGCTAACCTTGCTCTCAGCCTAAGAAGAAAGGAGAAACTCTGGACGGCCTGTTAGAAAGCTACCGAGAATGGTTAGAAGTGGTAACAAGGTAACACAGAACTAGACTGGTGGGTGTGAGTGAGGACTCTCGTTCTTGCATTTGGAAGCCATAATCTAATCTCATCTCTTCACTTTACAAAGGAGGCAGTGGGGGCCCAGAGACCTTTAGTGACTGGCCTAAGGTTGCACAGCAGATGACACATTGTAGGACAGAACCTAGGTTTTCTGACTCCCTCTCACAGCTTTGCTCCATTTATCACGAGGGTGATCGGGTACCACGATCACCCAGGAAGAAAGAGCTCGCATGAACGAGCATTCTTGGTGTGCACACAGGCACCCCTGGTGTGCAAACACGCTCCCCCGGTGTGCTAAGTACACAGGAAGAATGAGACCAGGGCTTCCAGGCATTCTTTTGAAGTCTAAGCACTGGTATTTCAAAAGTTTAATGAAACCTACTAGACCCAGCAAAATCCATTTTAAGTTAACCTTAATAACTTTAATTATGTTCCAACAAAATCAAATTAACTCTTCACCTCTGTTCTCACGGGTCCCCATTCTAGGATGAGTTTTCTAACGACAACAAAAAATATTTAACACATACTGAAGGCGAATTCTGATTTTAAAATCAAACGTTCCAACAAACTGCCAGGAAGAATACCGGAGTTAAACCGACAGGAAGAGCAGAATGGTACAACGACCCCAGAACGTTACACGTGTGTGCACCACAGTGTTTCAGGCTGGGAGTCGACGGGAGGTAGCTGCCTCTAAAGCCACGCGGGTGGGGACAGGAAGGCATGAGCTGAACACAAACCTGCAGGTGCCCTGTGGGGACAGGAGCGGCAAGGAAGGGACACAGGTTTCTGAGTCACAGTGACCTGCATCTAAACCCTGGCTCCAGCCCCTGGGAACTGCAGTTTCCTACAATGAGGCAGGCACCTCGTGGGGGTGACAGACACGAGACAAGCTGCATCAAGTTCCCAGCCCAGTGCCTGCACATACAGGCCCCCGCTGAACGAGAGCCACGAGGAGCACCCCTCACCCTCCCTGCTGCCCGTCCAGGCGACTGCATGGGAAGGGACATCGAGTACAAGTCTCACTCTAGGTCAAGGTCAGGGAGCTCACAGGACAGGGCACATCGCTCACGGTGGGGCCCCTGGGGTTCAGGCCAGAAGGGAGGATGGCAAAGCCACGGGAGGCAGGCTTGCGGAGATGGCTCTCGAATTTTGAGGCTCAGAGCACAGGCTTTGGAGTCAAAGAGACTCGGAGCATGAGGGTCCTGGCTCCATCACTTCCTACTAGGCCACCTACCTCCCTGAGGCTTTGTCTTCTCATCCAGAGAATGGGAACAGAAGTGGTGCTTTCCTTACACAGACTAAATAAAACGCCCATGAGGCAACTCACAGAGCAGAGCACGTTTGAAGGGCTCACTTCCACAGCCTCCGTCCCTAGTTCACTTTTCCTCCTCAGCACCTGCTAACACACTTAATGTACCTGTTCATCTTACCTACTGTCTTGTCTCCCCCAACAGAATGTCAGCCACAAGGGCAGGGATTTCTGTGCTTTGTTCACTGCTATATTCTCAGCTCCTAGGACAGTGCTTGGCACACAGTAAGTGCTCAGTAAAGATTTGGTGAATGAATGGCTTGTGAGCAGATCAGGACGGGGGTGCTGAGACTGAGCTAACAGCACCTATATTGCCAAACTGCAGGGGGAAATCGCAGGAAAAATTTCTCTGTCCTTCGCTTCCTGTGTGTCGTCCAAGACCACTCTGAGTTCCTCACCATGAAATAGAACTTGGAAAATTCAATTTACAAGACCTCGATGGCCATCCGGTGCACACCAGGCACCGGCAGAGGTGACGGGAGAGGCGGGGAAGGCTCTGTCCTTAGGGTGGGCTCATGGGCAAGTGGGCAGGCGCCGCGGGCAGTGGCTCAAGGCCTCGTGCTCAGAAGGGCTCCGAGCTTGGTTAATGCTCTGCTGTTGCCACCTTGAAATTCTTCATCACTTTTTAAAAAGTGGATCCACAATTTTCATTTTGCACTGGGCTCCACAAATTATACAGCTGATCCTCCTAGCAGAGAACATTTATGTACTTCGGTAAATACTACACAACGAGTCCCAAGTCTCAAGGAAATACTAAGGAGAGAGAAATGCCTGTGGGGAAAAAAAGGAAGAGTCAGAAGTGACCACAGGAAGCGACCTGAGGAGGCAGAGGCGGGGCATTTGTCGAACGTCTATGATGCCGCAGGTTATTTTGCCCATTGGCAAATGAGGCCCGCCCAGGTCATATGACAGCCAGGTGAGGTGACAGATGACAGAGGTGGAAGCCAAACCCAGGCCTGTCCCTCCCCAAGGCCAAAGCTCATGGAAAAAATGTCTAAAGGTCATTGGAGGTGTCATTGCAGAGGCCAATATGCAACATGGGGCAAACACAAGAGATGCCAAGCCTCCAGGTGTGAAGGAGCGTACGGGTGCTGAGTGGAGAACATGACGGTCTCTGGCATGTGGTCGACTCCTGCCGGCTCCCTGGGGCTCCTGGCCTCTTCCCACCAGCCAGTGATGCCTTTATATAAGTGATGCCTTTACACCCCGCCACATCTGTAACACTGAACAGAAACCTACTCGGTTACATGTCTTGTTTTCTCTACATTAGACTGGGGCATCTCAAGAACTCCCACAGACTGAGACTGGTGGGCAGATTCTGAGGTTGCCCAGGACCCCAGGCCTTGGTGCAGGCACCCTGGATGAGCCCCCTATGCTGAGTGTGCTGGGACCAGGGAACAGGATGGGAGAGCTGCTCCCTTCATTAGGTTATACCCTATGGCAAAGGTGATGGGATGGTCCCTCTCCTGATGGCATTCCCTGACAGCATCAGATTCTCCTGTCGCCCTTGAAGCAGCAAGCCACCAGCCGTGGCATCTACGGCTACAAGAGAACGCATTCTTCCAAGAACCAGTGTGAGCCTGGAAGAGGACCCAAGCCACAGATGAGATCCCAGCCCTGGCCAACACCTTGACTGCAGCCACGTGAGACCCCCAGCAGAGGACGCAGCTCAACCATGTCCGGGTTCCTGGCCCACAGGAGCTGTGAGGGAATAACCGTGTATCGTTTTGGGCCACTGAGTTTGGAGTAGCTTGTTACACAGCAGTAGATAGCTGATACAGCAGCCTGCTGCACAGAGCCCGGATGCCGCAAATGCTCAACACCTCTTGGCAGGACTTAAATGGACAGACTCTCAACAGTCACAGTCAAGTCTTGACGGCTAAGAAACCGCCCAGGAAGGCAGAGAGAAACCTCAAAGGGTGGACAGGCCTCGAAGAAGAGGTTGTGAATAAAGATTGGGAAGTGTGATCTGCAGAGCAAGGACACACCAACCACCACCCCATCCTGACGCTGTCGGGGAGGGAGAAAAGCTTATAGGGAGAGCGGGGTCCTCTGGGGATTTCCAGGTCAAGACCAGAAGGAGGAGAGGGTAGAGGGAAAGGCAGAGGTGTAAGGGAGTTCACAGTTTACCACTGAAACCAGATAAAACAGAGAAGACAAAGTCCTGCTGCTTTGGCCCAAACGTTTGCTTGGGCAAGTAAGAAAAGAAATTAAAAGAACTCTAATGATCATTTTCACGTGCTTGACTTGAAATACTGGATGAAAAAAACCAAAAAAAAAAAACAAAACAGCAAAACATTCACTCCTGATCCACACTCTGGAAACAACACAACCATATTCCCTCCCCAGGGCCCTGCCTGGCACACAACCACTTACGCCTCATGCCAGACTGAGGCGACTCCCAGGACGGTGAAGGAGCCAGGAGCTGCTGCCAGCAGGCCATAAGCTCACCAATTCCCACAGTCTGAACAGCGCAGCTTCCCAAAGGGGATCACTGGAGGCCGGCAGCCATCTGCACACGCAGAGAGCAGGGGAGAGGGAGCGAGAGCTGGGTCCACGGCTCTGCGTCACTCAGCTTCCCTCTGGGCGGGCGCTGAGCAGTTCTCGAGATGTCCGCCAGAAGGCCTTCAGAGAAACCATCCGGATGACAATAAAGATTCTGCAGAAGGTGCGTTCCTATTTACACCTTACAGAGATGTCACTGGGTAAAGGACGCAGGCTGGTCCAAGTCACAGGGCATCCACAGGGGTGGCCCTCTCAGCCCCACACAGTGGACGCGGCACCTGCTGGGGGTCAGGGCCTCTACTTCTGGCTGTGAACCTAACGCTGATAGGAACACCATCCTCTGAAGACCGAACGTAGCCACTGTCCTCCACGCCCATCGTGGACCTGGCTCTGTGCAAGGAGCCCCACACAAACTATTCGCCAACCCCGAAAGGTCGTAGCTGTATCCATTTTACAGATGGAAGAACGGAGACCCACAGAGGCACAGTAACTCCCAGATGCATGCTGGCACCTCTACTAGTGCAGAAGCCAGACTCCGAGCCTAGATCTGCCTGACTCCAAAGCCCACATCTTTCCTCGACACATCTTTCTCACACATGAATGCAATTTGCTGCAGAATCAAAACAAAGTTAATATGTTTAAACCGCTGAAGTGCTATGTGCAGGCAGAGAACTAAGACCCTGTCACTAAGATGGCACCAACAGTTAGGGACGAGACAAACACACAGGTACCTGCCAGGGAAGGCAGATATGGTACCCAGCACAGAGAGAAACCAAGAGCCACCTGCCGAGGAGAGGGAAGCCACAGAGGTCTGGGATGGGAGCACGCTGAGCTGGCCATGAGGACTGTGGCCAATTGGAAAGGGAACTGGCTTAGAGAAAGAGCCTGGTCAGGGAGCAAGGGTAGGACTGAAAAACGGCACATTCATTTGACGAAAGGCCAGTGACGAGGGTGAAGGAGGAAAAGAGCGTGGGGACCAGCAGGAAGAAGCAGGGGCGCTTCCAGACTGGCGTCCCTCTGACAGTGGGGATGATAAACTGACACAGAGGGATGGGTTGATGGGTGGCCCCTCAGTGCATCAGGGGAGGTACAAGGACCTGACTGATGGTGCCACCAGTGGGGGACAGGGGAGGAAGAGGGCAGGTGAGACAGAAGATCCAATCCACGGATTCAGCAATTTACTGACTACACGTGGGTCTAAGATCACTTCTTGGAGGACCCGAAAGATGAAACTGTCAATTAAGGGTAGACAAAGGGGCAAGGAGAGAGAAATATCCTGCGGGCCCCAGTTTCTCTCCCTCCCCAGCACCCTTCAGAAACCAAATCAGGTCAGATTAACTTCAGGATGAATGTGAAGCAAAGAGAAATCTCCTCTCCCCAACTCTCCTCCCCAAGACGAGCAATGAATGAGGGACCATTCCACACATTTTTTTTCTCTAGGAGAAGCTTAGGGAGCACAGGCCTGAAAATGCAAATCCACACGCAGATGCCAATGAGTTTCAGTCAAAGCTTACACCGGGACAGCAGGACTTCTCTTGTTTGGTTCGGAGGGTTAGAAACCAGGACGGTGTCCACTGCCTAAAACGGGGCGTGGACGTCAAGGTGAATGAAGAGGGGAGGAAAGGGGAGCCTGTGAGGATGGGCTCAGAGACCAGGTCCCCCCCCAGCCCAGGTCTCCCAGAGCTCACGATGGCACTGGGGACCCACTGAGAGCAGTGCAGAGGGACTCACGGGGGTCACCGGGGCGATCTGACTTCCTAGGAGGCACCACCACAAGTCAGCGGGGCTCTTGGGTTCTAGCCCTGCTGCGGCCTCTACCCACCTGGGCGAGCACGGCAAGTTCCCACGCCTGTACGTGCAACACAGCTGCTCAACTGAACCACGAAACTGGTCCCCGGGAAGGTGGTGTCCTGTGACAAACTCAGGTGTTGCGGGCAACGGAGGCCCCGCTTCGAAGGCAACCTTGGGCCTCGGAGTCCTCACCTGCGACCTGGGGGGAATACCCCACCTCCTGGGGTCGTTGTGAGGGTTAGATTTGGCAACGCAGAGAGCTGCCGTCACTTCCCTTTGTACGGTCCTCTCCAGCTCCAAGCTGTGCAGAGAAAGGGACCTTTTATTGGGCCAGCAGCACATACACATTTTCCTATCACTGCTATTTGTAACTTCTTTATTAATGGAAACAATTCAAAACACTATGCTGTCAGTTCAGGAAGGGCAATTGAAAAACGAAAGGCCGTCTAAGTGAGAGGCTTAAATGCCATCTCTGGGGCAAGAGGCCTGGAAGAAAAGGATCAGCTTGAGGGGGAGAAGAGTCCAAGTCCATGTAAGGGCTGGAGAGGAGCTGGGGGCGCGGGGATGGTGCCCCGTGAGGCGGTCAGCAGGCCCTCCGCCCCACTCCCCCTCCCCCATAGTCTCTGGAGCAGACTTCACTCCTCCCCTCCCCGCCTCCACCACTTGGGAATCCAGCTGATTCCAGCCTTTGAGACTCCCAGCAACCCAGACCCCCGGTCTGAAGAGCAAATGTGTCACTGCCCCTGCTCCTCCCTCCAGCATAACGTGAAAACGAGGACCCACAATTGTGATAAGACAACTATTTCTCTACACACATGAGCTTTAGAAAAAATGGTGCCTCCCTTCCCTCAAACACACAGAAAACTTCAAAGACAGGTGAGGCAGAGTTCTACCACTTCCGCGTGTGAGTTGAACCAGGAGGATAGCCTGCTATCGGTAATGAATGGCTGACCCGTTTCTGAACACATATTTCCTTTTCCAATTAATTTTCCTCCTCCTCCCAAGATGAAACAGACATTACAAAAAGAAAAACAATCTCCTTTAAATTCTGTTTAATTCTTTTTTTTTAATCTAGCTGTTTACTTTTTTACACTCAAAGAGCCAGAGTTTAAGACTAGCTCTTTGGTGCAGAAGAATACATTATATAATGAAGTGCTAAATCTTCTGTAAACCAACAAAACACCCAATTTTTGGCAAAGAAAAACAAACGTGCTTTTGGCGTCTACTTGTGAATATAGCAACTGAGGACTACAAGCTTGAGAAACTTCTCAAATGAGTATACGTAAAGATTTCTCGCTGGCGCACACACACACACACACACACACACACACACACACACACAAAACACCTTGAATTAATAAACTGAGGGGTTGAATGTCTGTTTCAAATCAGCAATGTGCTTACCTCAAAAGGAATACCTTCCCAAAAGCAGGATGGAAAAGTGAGAACATATTAAAATGATTATTTTCTTTAAAGCAGAAGTAAAATCTGGAAGGAAGTTTATAAAGATATCATCACGGTAAAGCCAGGGGGGTGGAATGCTGGCAATTATTTTTTTTCTTCTCTAAATGTTACATAATGTTATTAAAGCTGTTTATAGTTAAACGTCTGGATCACTTGTAAAGCTCTCCTCCTGTCTATGTGTTCTGGATCGTTTTTAAAGCACTACTAAAAAGCTGGTGTAGTCTTTCTCGAGGGTCCTCCCTTTTGGAAAGGCACAAGAGTATTTCTTACCTGCTTGGAAGAAAGACTTCAGGACGAAAACACTAAGTCTGCTTACCTGTGGTTTAACTTGCGATCTTCATCGCTGCCAGCCTCCAACTGCAGAGAAAGAAAGAGAATGTCACAGCCCAGATGCCGCTATCGACAAGCCTCAGACACAAGGCTCACATTTTCTGCTCTGGTGTCTGCAACAGATACAGATGTCCAGGAAACCTGGTTCCTTCCAAAGAGCCGCACCCTCTCCTTACCAATCCTGCTCTGCTGCTCCCCTGAGTAATTTCCGCGGAAGAATTTTCAGGTTTCCTGATGTTTCCCCACATGCCTCCCCAAGGCATTGCAGACCAATGCCTGCTAACAGAGCGCTCCCGGCCGGCACTGCTACTCCACACGCTTGTTCAGCCCTGAGCTCTCCATTTTCCAGGGCTGCTTTGGAGCATATCCTGTTTTTCTGTTTTAAGGGGAGGGGGCAATGTCTTTAAGAGGCTGTTTCCTCCCTTCAAGCTAGGCAACAGCTGAGTGATCAACACCATTTTAAGCCACAACACACAAGTTAAAAAATAAATAAATAAAACCACCACCACCACCACCATTCCAGGCAAGTCTTTCTTAATGGAAGGTGGCCAGGATCAGGCTGCCTGTGGGTCCCGAAGCTCTTGGTTCTCTAAAAGGCTTAAAGTTTAATATAAAACTTTCTAGGCTATTGGTTTATTTATAGACATGAGAGAAAGAGACATTTAATATTTCCTAAATGTTACAAGGCCAAGAGGGTTAGAGGCTCCAAAAGTAACCACGATTTAAGCCCTAACTGCAATTTTTCTTTTTTTTTTTCTTTCAAGGAGAAAACTCAAATGAGAAGAAAACACACATCCCAACAACTCTGCACCGCTGGGACTTGGCATGTTTTGTATGTTACACAGAGGAGCCCATTGAATGGGAAAGAGGGAAACCTGGAAAGCAGTGACGGCTGGAAGAGATGCAAGGCCGACTGAGGACAGAAACCAGACAGAAGCCAGCGGTGGCGGGAAAAGGGTTACAGAGATCATGTAGAGAGAGGTCTGGGCAGCAAGGGACACACACCACAGGTGGCAATTTCACCAAGGAATGAGTCCAGCAGAGGGTCCTGGAATCCCTACGCCATCATAAGATCATGTATGTAACGCACTGGGCAGAGGCAGAGACCATCAGCTAGTTCCCACACTCCCCACCCGACAATGAAGGAGAAGTGGAAACATCGGGGACAGCTCTGCTGACCACAGGGCCACCAACTTCGGTCCCGAAGTGAAACATACACAAAACAACTCACACAACCGCAGGAACAAACTTAGCAGAGACTGCTGGGTCTAACCCAGTGGTTCTCAACCGGGGGCAACTGATCTCAGCAGGGGACGCCAGGCAAGGCTGGAGCCTTTTTTGGGAGGATGCTACTGGCATCTAGTGGGTAGAGGTCAGAGTGCTGCTACACTTCCTCCAACACACAGGACGGGCCCCTGCCACAGACGGCTCACCCCAACGTCGGCAATGCTGAGGCTGAGCAACCCTGATCCAACCCCGCCACCTCAAAGGGACTGGAGATCTGCCCATGAAAATGAGTCACCTTGAACGTTTGTCAAAAATCACAACGTTACAACCCATTCCTGAGAGCTGCTGCTTTACCTATTCTTGGGCTCTCTGCCTGTTCTCACAAAAGAATGAGACAAGATTAACAGTAAAATGACATAAATGAGATAATTAAAGATTGGGGGGAAAGGAACAAAACTTAAAAGGAGGGAAGCACTGCTTGGCAGGTCGGGCTGTGACCTCCCTTAGTTCCCACGCCGTGCAGCAGGACCACGGGCTGGGGAAGGAAAGAAATGCCCTGAGTGTCTCTGACTCAACAAAGGATGCACATTTTGAGGAGTAAGGAAATGATGGGGGGGCGGGGGGGATACAGACTTCAAAATCATTTAATTCTCGCTCACTCTCTGAGATTCTCAGGATGAAAGGCAACACAAGGTCAGTTATTCCAGAGAAGAAAGCTACATAGGCCAAAGAACACACGTTAGAGGGAAGCCAGTCCTTTCAGATGAGCTGAGGCCCAGAGAAGGGAAGTAACCTGAGGAAGGTCGGACCAGAGGCAGAGCCGGCCTGGCCCACGTCTCCTGATCCTGTGCACACACGCCTGCCCTCTCTGTTCCTTCTTGCATCTTCGTACCTCACCCCACCTGGAAGAAAGCCTCACCTTCCAGGGAACATCCCAGCCTCTGCTGGCTCCCTGGGCAACTAATGCCGATTTACTCAAGTTGAATAAAAGCTGGTTGAGTTTTATTCTTATTTTGGAGGTCACTGGCATTTGGTGAAAATAAGGCTTTCTATAATCATTTAAAATGTGCCTAGTGGAAACAACCCCAATGTCCAACAAAATGTACATCCATACCATAGAATATTACTTGGCCATAAAAAGGAATGAGGTCCTGACACGTGCTGCAACATGGATGAACCTTGAAAACATGATGGTGAGTGAAATAAGCCTGACACAAAAGGCCACATAGTGTATGATTCCACTCATATGAAATGCCCAGAATAAGCAAATCCATAGAGACAGAAAGTACATTAGTGGTTGCCTAGAGTTGGTGACAGCAGGGCAGGGGTGGTGGGAGGGAGGCTGTGGGTGATGGCTAAGGGGTGTGAGGTTTCTTTTGGGGGTGATGAAAATGTTCTGGAATTCGTGGCGATGCTTGTACAACTTTGTGCATATACTAAAAACCACTGAATTGTACACTTTACAATGGTGGATTTATGGTATGTGAATTCTATCTCAGCTAAAAAATGAAATAATAAAATAAGTTTTAAATGTGTCTAAAGCAGAAATAGATCAGGTGCAAAGTAACGCAGGGAATGTGGGGTTTAGAATCGGAGACCTAGGCTGAGAGGCTCTCTGTCTAACCTCTTCCTGGAGCTGAAATCTTCACTCGTTGTTTTTGCGAAGGGACCATGAGATTAAGTGCAGAGAAGTACTTTGTAAACTGCAAGACAGCAGTAGTAGAAATGATGTAGGGGAACAGATGTCTCTGTGGGGGGGGCCAGAAGCTACTGCGGACTCCTCAGCTGCAGGCTACTGGCCACCGTGCAGAGCAGGGACTGTTAGAATCTTCTGTCTGTAGACAAGATAACTCATTAATGGCTTCTCCTCGAGAGAAGGGGGCTGTGAGGTTCAACCCTGCAGCCACTCTGAGAGTGCGAGTCCCAGCAAAACAGGCTGAAGAGCTGCCCCACCAGGAGCTGGTGGGACAGGCAGGGCTGTTAAACCCCAAACAGGTCCTCTTCTCTCACAGACACACACAAACCTTTCCATGTTATCAGTCAACTTCCCCCCAGGGAGAAGGGGCCTGAATTGCTCAGATGCTGGCGGGGCCACTTCCTGGGCCTGCAGGGCCCCTCCTCCAGCCTCCTCTCCCTTCCCTAAGCAGCTCCCTGCCTCCTCCTCCAGCCTGCTGTGTCTGCAGGTCATCACTCGGTCCGGCCACAGATGTGAGTTTAGACCCAACTGGTTCTCCTGCTCAGAGGACTGAGGCCCAGACTGGCACGGTCCAGCCCAACTGTGCACTCAGAGGACCAATTCCCCAGTAACCCCAGAGCAAGAAGGAGCCAGTCCAGGACAGGCTGGGGTCACACGCAGACCCACAGAAACCCGCACAGCGCAAAGATGCACTTTCAGCCCCAGCACCGGTGCAATCCCAGCAACCCCAGAATCGGCCGCAGCCACACAGCCAGATGCACATAAACATGCAGCCCCGAAAGATACCATAGCAAGAAAAACCCAGACTCAGCTGCATACAAAGACATACGACACACAGTCACCCAGCACCCTG
Organism: Eubalaena glacialis; assembly: GCF_028564815.1. Lineage (NCBI taxonomy): Eukaryota > Metazoa > Chordata > Mammalia > Artiodactyla > Balaenidae > Eubalaena > Eubalaena glacialis. Next base: position 74,858,846 of record NC_083730.1, read on the forward strand.
AGCTCACTCAGCCACTGTCACACGGTGACGCCGGCCCCCGAGAGGCACGGCCACTCACACCCAGAGCCAGAACTCCAGGGGCGTGCAGTCGGGAGAAACAATCTCACAATTCACAGGGGCACCCGGCAGCCTCTCCCCCAGCATCACACAGGCACGGTTCCCAGGGGACAGGCCAGATTCACGCACGGGGAGAGGCACACACAGGCTGGCATACACATGCATACATTCAGCCGGGCACACAGGGAAAGGGCCGAGACAAGCCACAGGGTGCTGAATCTTACAACCGGCATCTCAGGCAGTTACCCAATCAGGAGTCCCGGTCCCACGTCCAGTATCCCGCACAGTCACCCCCGGACGAGGGACACTGTCACACACTCACGGTCACCCCCCAGACGGGGCTCAAATTCACAGTCACCCGCAGATGGGGGTCACACACACACAAGGTCACCCCCGATGGGGGTCAGTGTCACAGTCACCTCTCGATGGGGGTCACACACACAGTCACCCCCAGACGAGGGTCACACCCGCTCACAGCCTCCTGCACAGTCACCCCAGTCCGGCTGCCAAGGCTGGGTCGTCCGGCTGGGGCCCCGCAGGCCGAGGACCCCTTGAAGCTGCCCTGGCGCAGCCCCGGGCGCCCCGCACTCGCGGCCCAGGCCTGGCGCGGCGGCTGCTCGGCCAGGCCGGGGCGCGGGCCCGGGGCTCACCTCGCTGTTGCTGGCGGAGGAGGAGGCGGCGCTGGGCGTGGGCGAGCGCTGCAGGGTCACCAGGGCCATGGCTGCGGCGCGGCGCGCGGGCGCCGCCGAAGCCTCGGGCTAGAGACGCCGCCGCCGCCGCCGCCGCCCGGGCCGGGCCCAGGGCGCTCCAGGAGCCGCTCACGGGCGGCCGGGCCGAGCCGGGCCGAGCCGGGCCGGGCCTGCCCCTCCCTGTCGGCGTCTGTCACCGCCCCCGCCTCCCGCCCCCCGCCCCCCGCCCCCCGCCTCCCGCCTCCCGCCTCCCGCGCCGGCGCGCGCCGGGCCTGAGCGCGGGCAGGGGCAGCGGCCGGGGCGGGGCGCGCGTGCGCGGCGCGGGATCCCCCGAGCGGCGGCGGGAGGCCCCGGCTGGCCAGTCACGTCTCCCGCGCGCCCGACGCGCGCGCCTGGGCCGCGCGCCCGGCCCTCCAGCCTGAGAAGCGGGGGCGCGCCCAGTGGCGAGCAAGTCCATCCCCCGGAGGCCAGCCCCCTTCGCAGGAGGGAAAACCGAGGCCCGGCGTCCGCACGACCTGGAATGCTCAGGGCGGGGAGGTGCAGAGACCAGGAAATAAAGAGCTCCTGGTCCCTGCGCCTTGAACCCCGAGGAGCGGTCTGCAGAAATTAATTCGTTCATTCATTCATTAATTTATGAAATATTTATGGAGCACCTACTAAGTGCCAGGCACGGAGTATTCAACCGTGAGCAACATAGATTAGGCCTGCCCTCAGGGATGTGACAGAAGTGAGTCAAATTACTAGGCACTTAAAAAAAATTATTTTGCCAGTCTTTTTATATGAATTCTATGTGTCCAGAAACCCAGCCAGCTCCTTGGGAAGTCAGGAAGGGCTTCTCTGAAAAGGGGGCATTTGCTCAGAGGCCTGATGGATGAGCAGGATTAACGGGTGAAGGGAGGGGAGACTGGGGGGTGGGGGGAGCTAAAGGCCCGGAAACTGGAAGGAGATTGTCCATCAGAGGCCCGATCCTAGGGAAGGGAGGGGGAGGGAGTCAGGGTGCACTCTAGAAAGCTCCGGCTGCCGCTTGGAGAAGGGACTGTGGGGCAGAGGGGTGAAGGGAGACCAGGGATGGGCCGCTGCTGTCGTCCTGGGAGGAGGTGACCAGTATGGGGATGGAGAGAGGGACATGGAGTAAGATACTAAAAAGGTGGTACTGGCTTGACTTAGTAATAGCTTCAATTTCATTCAAATCCCCTCCCTCCCCTCTGTCGCCCCACGCAGGTTGCACAAGCATCCGCAGATTTACTGGTCCAGTCCTGCTCCCCATCCGTCTCACTGCCAAACCAGCAACCCAGCAGCCTCCTGGATCCCTCCAGCTGCTTCCCCCAGGTCCAGGGGCTGGGACCTCCTGCATATTCCCTCAGCATCATTCATCTCAAAGGTGATTCTCGGGCTTCCCTGGTGGCGCAGTGGTTGAGAATCTGCCTGCCAATGCGGGGGACACGGGTTCGAGCCCTGGTCTGGGAAGATCCCACATGCTGCGGAGCAACTGGGCCCGTGAGCCGCAATTACTGAGCCTGCGCGTTTGGAGCCTGTGCTCCGCAACAAGAGAGGCCGCGATAATGAGAGGCCCGCGCACCGCGATGAGGAGTGGCCCCCACTTGCCGCAACTAGAGAAAGCCCTCGCACAGAAACGAAGACCCAACACAGCCATAAATAAATAAATAAATAAATAAAAATTGTATAACTTTCAAAAAAAAAAAAAAAGGTGGTTCTCAGTGGGGTTACTATAGCCCCCACTGAGTGTTGTGGGGTTTTTGTTTTTGTTGTTGTTGTTTTGTTTTGTTTTTTAACTTGTGGGAATATTTTTTAATGTCTTGCAGATGGGGAGAGCTATTGGTGGTTCTGGTGTTCAGAGGGCAGGAGCCAGGAATGCTAAAAACGCTAAAAGTCGTGCAATGCACTGGACAGTGACGCTGCCCCCGCCCAAGGAGAATTGCTTCATTCCCACAAGACACCTGTGTGGGTGAAAACACCGTTCATAGTTATCTGAAGCCAGAACCTAATTCCATTTTACATATCAACACAAAGTATTTTTCACAGAATTTTCAGAAATGCAACTATGTTTAAATAGAGGAAAGAAAATACTTTGTTTTGTTTGAGAGCTTTGTCCGGAGTTGTTCACCATTTGGGAAAAAGAGTTTATAGAGGGAAACACCACTCCTAATATTGGAGCAGTTGACCCAACAAGCAGGCATCTGTAGCTGTGCTCTTGTAGACAGACCGCCATATTTATTTAGCACTTATTTTAAAATGTCAAGTGTAAGACAAAATTATGGGCAATATTCAGTTGACTAGTGACTATCTTACTTCTCAACTCTGAACACATTCATTAAAAACAGACACACTTCAACACAACATTGTAAATTGACTATACTTCATTAAAAAGAAAAAAGAAAAAACCAGACACACCACTGAGACTTCCCTGTGTCCTCCAGGGGGGTTGTGCCCAAGATTTTACATAATGAAATGGATGTTGTTTCATCATGATGAATTTTCCTTTTATGTTAGGGCATTATAGATTTTGTTTTTTCACATTACATGTGGAGGTGGGCTTTATCATCTATGAATTTGTTGCCAATGAGTAAAGGAATCATCACACACTAGTTGTAAAAGGGGTGTGGGATTTTAGGGTCGAGAACCTTAGGCTGGTGGTTCTCAAATGGGAAGGTCTGAGAATTCCCTGGAGTCAATACAGATTTGGAGGCCCCACCCTCCAGAGTTGGCGATTCACTCAGTTTTTAATAATGCCCTAGTGATGCTGATGGTCCTGGTATGGGGACCTCGGTTTGAGAACCGCTCCCTGTACAAATGCCAAGGCCTCCTTACTGGTCTTCCCTCCATACCCTTCCTCTCCTATCCATCGAGAAATCCATACCAAGATCTGATCATCAAAACCGCAATGAGGTACCACCTCGTGCCGGTCAGAATGGCCATCATTAAAAAGTCTACAGGGACTTCCCTGGTGGTCCAGTGAGTAAGACTCCATGCTCCGAATGCAGGGAGCTGGGGTTCAATCCCTGGTCAGGGAACTAGATCCCGCATGCATGCTGCAACTAAAAAGATCCCACATGCCGCAAAGAAGATCCCATGTGCCGCAACTAAGACCTGGCACAGCCAAGATAAATGAATAAATAAAATAAGTATTAAAAAAATCTACAAATAACAAATGCTGGAGAGGGTGTGGAGAAAAGGGAACCCTCCTACACTGTTGGTAGGAATGTAAGTTGGTGCAGCCACTGTGGAAAAAAGTATGGAGGTTCCTCAGAAAACTAAAAATAGAATTACCATATGATCTAGCAATTCCACTCCTGGGCATATATCCAGACAAAACTCTAATTCAAAAAGATACATGCACCCTTATGTTCATAGCAGCACGATTCATAATAGCCAAGACATGGAAACAACCTAAATGTCCATCAACAGATGAGTGGATAAAGAAGATGTGGTACATATATACGCTGGAATACTACTCAGCCATGAAAAAGAATGAAATAATGCCGTTTGCAGCAACATGGATGCAACTAGAGATTATCATACTAAGTGAAGTAAGTCAGAAAGAGGAAGACAAATACCATATGATATCACTTATGTGTGGAATCTAAAATATGACACAAATGAACCTATCTGCAAAACAGAAACAGAATCACGGACATAGAGAACAGACTGGTGGTTGCCAAGGGGGAAGGGGTTGGGGGAGGGCTGGAGTGGGAGGTTGGGGTTAGCAGATGTAAGCTTTAATATAGAGAATGGATAAACAACAAGGTCCTACTGTATAGCACAGGGAACTATATTCAATATCCTATGATAGGGACTTCCCTGGCGGTCCAGTGGTTAAAACTCCGTGCTTCCATTGCAGGGGCATGGGTTCGATCTCTGGTTAGGGAACTAAGATCCTGCATGCCGCATGGCGTGGCCAAAAAAAACCAATATCCTATGATAAACCATAATGGAAAAGAATATTTTTTTAAAAAAAGAATGTATATATATATATGTATAACTGAATCACTTTGCTGTATAGCAGAAATTAATACAACATTGTGAATCAACTATACTTCATTATAAAAAGAAAAGATCTGATCCTGCCACCAAGAAGGCACTAAACCCTAATCCTTCTACCCTGGCCCAGCTTAGCTTTCTACCCACCCCCACTAGACCAGAGACCATCCCACCCCTTCTCACTTCCTCTTACAGCTGAGGGGCCCTCTTCCTTCCCACACTATCTCTTGCCAGACACCACCTCCAAAAATCTCTCCCTACCCCCTAGACTGGACTCAGCGTCCTTCCCAGGATTTCATAGCTCTCCCCCCACCTACCCCCAGACACACAGCATGTATCACTCAACATTGTCACAACTATCTCTCTGACTTGTCACATGGTTTCTAAGAAAAACCTCAGGAGCTGGGCTGGGACCAAGATGAGGGCACAGAATATAAGGGGGCAACCAAAACAACAACAACAAGAAACCTCAGTAACCAAGAGAAAGACTATTTTTTAAAGAATCAAAATTTATGCAAAAAAATCTTCGATGAAGGAAATGTCAACATTTTAAATGGAGTTGGGTGAATTCCCTGGTGGTCCAGTGGCTGGGACTCCGTGCTTCCACTGCAGGGGGCACGGGTTCGATCCCTGACTGGGAAACTAAGATCCTGCGAGCCATGCAGCAGTGTGGCCAAAAAAAGAAAAGGGATCAGTACCATATTACTGATCTTCCTAGTGCCACAGGCTCCAGTATGGCACAGCAAGGCATTTTTATTGATCCTGTCTTTATTTGACCCTGTCTTTATTTAAAATTTTGATCATTCTAAACCCTTTCGTGAAAACCCTTCTGTGAAAAGGCCTGTGGGCCTGACTTGTGGCCTGTAAGGGGGTGGGGCAGGGAAAAGAGAAGTGAGAGCCCCCTGGTCTAGGCTTCAGGAGTGGAGGAGGGGAACCCACTGAAAGAGGCAGCTCCAAAGTTTTCTTGCATCCAGTAGAGCCCTTTCCATTCGGTATCATCATAATTATTTTTTCATTATGATTTATTTAATTATCTTTGACCTCGTAGTCTCAGCTCAGTTTTGCAAGGACTAAAAACAGCAAGTTATGGAGTTATTTGCTGTCTGCTAGGCGGTAGGCAAAGTGATTTGCCAGTGTGTTGGGGACAGGGGTTTATTAACATGTGAATGTCCCCCAGTCTGCCTCCAGGGCCACCTCCTCCAGGAAGCCTTCCCTGACCTGAGGCTGGAAGGTAGGTACACTTTATCTATGCTCCTGCTGCCCCTCTGCTTGTTCCTGGCTTAAGCCTCTTTCTTTATTTCTTGTCACATTGTTGTGGTTCTCATTTCATGGCTGAGGAAGTGGATGCACAGAGTGGGTTAGCCACACACCCAAGGTTACATAGCTAGGGAGTGGTGAAGCTGGTATTGGGACAGATGTTTTTCTACTTTAGAACTCAAAGACAGAGGTTCTTCCAGGATAGCCTAGGAGGGGAGAAGGGAAGAGAACTCTGCCGATAGTTCCCTTTTTAGAGCAACTAATTTGCAGTTCAGAGGTAGCAAAGTTCTGGTAGACTGAATAATGGTTCCCCAAAGATGTCCATATTCCAATGCCTGGTATGTGTGACTTTGCAGATGTGATTAAATTAAGGGTGTTGAGGTGGGGAGATTATCCTGGGTTATCCACGTGGGCCTGATATAAACCCAAGGGTATTTATAAGAAGGAGGCAGAAGGAGCAGAGTGAGAAGTAGGAGATGTGATGACACAAGAAAGAGGTTGGAGTGATAGGAGGAAGGCCGTGAGCCAAGGGACGCAGGAGGTCTCTAGAAGCAGAAAAAGGCAAAGGAGTGAATTCCTACCTCATCATCTCCAGAAAGAATGCAGACCTGCCATCACCTTGATTTTAGACTTCTGACCTCTAGAACTATAAGAAAATAAATTCCTGTGGTTTTATGCCACTGAGTTTCTGGTAATTGGTTGCAGCAGCCATAGAAAATGAATATAAAACCAACTTACACATATACTATGTTAAAAAAGAAACAACAGGCTCAAAATGGAGTCACTTGTGCTAAACCCCACATCAGCAAACCAAGACTTAATACCTAACCTAATTGCAGTTACAACCTCCCCCAGGAATGTAGTCTTAACTGGTCAGTCTGGAATTTTCTGGTCAGCACTAATGAGGTAATCTGCCATGTAGCCCCCTTCTGTCCTCCATAAGTAGGTTACCTAAGCCTGAAACAATCCATTCTTTTCCCCCTTCTGCTATAAAAACCTTCCATTTTGTACAGCTCCTTGGAGCTCCTTTCTACTTGCTAGATGGGATGCTTCCAATTCTTGAATCATTCAACAAAGCCAATTAGATCTTTAAAATTTACTCAGTTAAATTTTTGTTATTTAACAACTATAAAAAAATTATTATGATGTCATAATCCAATATGTTCCAGGCAATTCTTGGACATTGTATCATTTTCACATTCACTCAGTACATTGAACGAGAATTTATGGAGTGCCTACGCTCTGCTGAGCACCAGTCTAGGATTTGGGGTCCATCAGGGAACACCACAGAGTCACTGTCCTTGGGCGGTGTCCGATCAAGTGGGAGATATAGCCAAACAACCAATAAGTAAATAGATTTACTATAACATATGCTAATATACGCATATAAACACGAATATTTAAATATAACATAGTCCTATACTATATATTTAAATAAATATATGAATATAATTGGGTGGCGTCCAATCAGGTGGGAGATCTAGCCAAACAAAAAAGTAAATATATTTACTATAACATATGCTAATATATTCATATAATATATGAATATTTAAATACATCATTTTTAAATGAATCCCTGTCAGTAAAGTTCTTAGACCATGACATGCACAGATCAGTGTCAAATAAATGAAATATGATGTCAAGTAGTAAAAATCAGTCTGGGGGAGAGGGTGGTGGAGGGGGCTCTTTAGGCAAGTGGTCAGGGAAACCTCTGGACAGGTGATATTTGAGCAGAGGAATCACCATGACAACCCCACCAGGGAGGTGTGGTGATCCTGGGATCTGCCTGGTTCAAACTGGCCTCCTGACTTTGGAGCTGTCAGGTGCTTCCTTTTTCTGAGGCTCACTTTCTTGCTCTGTAAAATGGGGATAAGAATGGGACCGCTTACCTCATGGGTTGGTTTTGAGGCTTGAACACAATAATGCACATGAAAAGCACATTGTGCTGTCCTGCTCATTGAGGTTACCTAATGTCATGGGTTGAATTGTGTCCGCCCCAAAGATGCTGACGTCCTAACCCCCAGGACCTGTGAATATGACCTTATTTCAAAATAGAGTCTGTGCAGATGATCAAGTTAAGATGAAATCATTAGGGTGGGCCCTAATCCAAGATGACTGTGTCCTTATGTAAAGGAGAAATTTAACACAGAGATAGAGACACAGGGAAATCTGTGGCCACAAGCCAAGGAACACCCAAGATGGTCAGTAGATCACAAGAAGCCAGGAGAGAAGCACAGAACAGATTCCCACAGCCCAGAATGAACCAACCCTGCCAATAGCTTGGTTTCTGATGTCTGACCTCCAGAACTGTGAGGCAACCAGTTTCTGTTGTTTAAGCCACCCAGTTTGTGGTGCTCTGTTACAGCAGCCCTACGAAATGAATACACCTAATATTATCATTTCCTTGGTTCTAGAAACTGAGGCCCAGAGCACAGCTAGGATTTGAACCCCAGCTGACCAGCCCCCGGGGCCCATGTGTAGGTAGTTGGCCTTTCTAGCCTGAGAGGTGAAACTTTGGATGTGCCCCCATGTGCAGGGAATGGTGTTTGGGACTCAAAGCCTTGGCCACTTGGCCCACAGTGTCCAGGGCGGGTCTGGGCAGTTGCTGGGGTCCAGGGCTCCTGATAAGGCATCTCTCTGGGTGGGTTGATGGGTACCAACAGCCAGGCAACTGCGAGTTCCTCGCTCCTGTGTGGAGTTGGTGAAAGCCTCCTTTCCTCTACTCACCCCTTGATTTAACTTGTGTGCTTGGGTTCTCCCTGGGAGGTGGGGAGTCTCTGCCTCCCTCCAGGCCTCCCCTCCCCTCTCCAGTGGGTGTACTCACAGGACTTGGGCTAGCCTGACTCTGCCTCTAACTTGCTGTGTGACCACAGACAACACACTGACCCTTGCTGGGCCTTGGAATCTCAGCCTGTAATTTGGAGTGATTAAATGTCCCATGAGAGGTCACTGGTTAAATAAATTTGGGTACATGCATATGATGGCCCTCCTAGTTGGCCCTCAATGATCCCCATCTCCTGGTATTCATGCCATTTTGGAGACCTTTTCACAATGAATAGACCTGTGTAAGCACTAGGATATTGCAGATGTGGCAGCTTCTGGCTTCTGAGGCTAGGTCATACAAGACACCGTGGCTTCCCTCTTGCTCTCTCTTGGATCACTCACTCTGGATGATCAAGCCAGCCACTACGTCATGAGGATGCTCAAGCAGCCCTATGGAGAGAGGTCCTCATGGTGAGGAACTGAGGCCTCCTGCCAACAGCCAGCACCAATCTACCAGCTACGTGAGTGAACCACCTTGCAAGTAGATCTTACAGCCCCGATCAAGCCTTCAGATGACATTGCAGACACAGCCGACATCCTGATTGCAACCTTACAAGAGACCCTGAGCCAGAAGCACCCAGCTAAGCTGCCCCCAGATTCCAGACCCCCAGAAAACATGTGAGATAATAAATGACTACTGTTTTAAGCTGGTAGATTTTGAGATAATGTGTTATGCAGCCATAGATAACTAATACAGCCATAGATAACTAATATAGCAGCCATATAAAAATATGTTACAATATAATGCACTACTGGAGAAACAGTTTCATGAAATATTAAGTTGGGGGGAAATAAAGTAGGTTACCAATCACTATATGACAGTAGCATCCCAGTTTTGGAAGAAAAATATGAAGAGTTATAAAACTCTACCAAAGAACAAAAAGAAGACATAAATGGAGAGATGGAGAGGATTTTTCTTTCTTTCTTTCTTTCTTTCTTTTTTTTTTTTCCAGGGGAAGACTTTATAGTAGAATTATCAATCACTCTAAGTTAAATTCAATGCAATTCCTATGAACATCCCAACCTGATGTTTTTGGGTGTAAGGGATCTTGATAAGAGATAACTGAACGAGATGACAATTGTTAAAGACAAGACAACAAGCCCAAAATGGAGTCATTTACGCTAAGCCCCACATGACCAAACTGCGTCTTAATTACAGTTTTGTTTTTCCCAGAAATGGAATCTTAAATCAGCCAGCCAGGAATCACCTGATCAGCACTAGTTAAGTTATCTGCCTGGTAGATCCCTGCCATCCCCCAAAAGGAAAGTAACCTTGCAATATCCAATCTGCTTTTCTGCCCAGTGTAACTTCCTTGTTCCTGCTCCCTTCTACCTATACAAGTCTTTCATTTTGTATAGCTCCTGGGAACTCCTTTCTATCTGCTAGATTGGATACTGCCCAATTCATAAATAATTGACTAAAGCCAACTAGAGCTTTAACATTTTACTCAGTTGAATTTTGTTTTATAACACATTTATTGAACATATACTGTGCATCGTGTCCTCTTCAATCACTATTTCATCTTAATTCCACAATAGGGCAAAGTCCCTTGTTATTTAATTTTTCCAATAGCAAGAAACTGTTATTAGCTTCCTTCCCCCCACCCCCTACCACAAATTCTACATATAAAGCTTCAAGAAGAGACTTGTCTGAGATTCTGGGGACCATGAGGAATGGAGCTCGGGTTGACCTCATGTGTGTTTGACACTAACGTGTGCTCTTGGACCTCCTGCCATGTGCCTTCCCGATTGTTCTCTGGTTTCCTTTAGTACCAGCCCAAGACCACACAGGTAGAGAGGGCAAGGTTGGGGTACCAGCTGAGTCTGCCTGCCTGACTCCAGAGTCCCTGGTCTTAATCACTAGTCACCAAAAAGGAAGAGTAGAAAGAAGGGATCTGTCCTACCAGATATTAAAACATGTGACAAAGCTGCAGAAATTAAAACAGCATGAGCACTGGTTTAGAAAGCCACAGACAGATCAATGGAGAGTCTAGGAATAGACCCAAACACACAGGAAAGTTTAGTGAATAATAAAAGCAGGGAAGTATCAGTAGAGAAAATATGAGTGAGTCAACTAACGGTTTTGGTGCCATTGTCTAGTAAGTGAAGCTGGATCCTTAACCCCCTTCTTTCTCCAAAATTAATTCCACATGAATCAAATGTTTCAATGTTAAAAAAAAAAACCCTCAAAAGTTCTAGAAAGTCTGCATGAGTAATTTATAAAATGGGACAGAGAGGGGAGGGGATGCAAGGTTTCTAAATATGACATTAATGGCAGAAACCATAAAAGGGAAAAACAAAAAGATGAATAGATTTGACTCCAAAAAGGTTTTTATTTAATTGAAATATAGTTGATTTACAAGGTTGTGTAAAGTTCTGCTGTACAGCAAAGTGATTCAGTTATACATATATATACATTCTTTTTTTTAATATTCTTTTCCATTATGGTTTATCACAGAATATTGAATATTGTTTCCTGTGCTAAACAGTAGGACCTTGCTATTTATCCATTCTCTATATAATAGTTTCCATCTGCTAACCCCAAATTCCCAATCCTTCCCTCCCCCACCCCTCTCCCCCTTGCCAACCACAAATCTGTTCTCTATGTCTGTGAGTCTGTTTCTGTTTCGTAGATATGTTCATTTGTGTCGTATTTTAGATTCCACATATAAGTGATATCATATGGTATTTGTCTCTCTCTTTCTGACTTACTTCAATTAGTAAGATAATCTCTAAGCCCATCCATGTTGCTGCCCAAAAAGTTCTAAAACCTTTGAATGTCAGACAGATTGGGGGAAATCTTTTCAACAAAAGGATAATACCCATAAATATAAAGGGAGTTCTTACAAATTAATAAGAGAAATAGCCAACACACTTCAAGAGGAAAATGGGCCAAAAAGGGGCCTTTATAAAGAAATAAATCTAAAGGTCCATCAATGTATGAAAAGATTTGCAGTCTTATTAGCAGGGCTGGAACTAGGCTGAGGCAAGTGAGGATGTGTGCAAAATTTAAGAAGGCTCTCACTCTCAGGATGGTGCAAGTACAGGGTGGGCACCTGAGGGTGCGTGCCTCCTTAAACTTGTCAGTTAATAGAGTCCTTTTGGAGGGCTGTCTGGCAAAAAGGATCAATATTTTAAATGTGCAAACTCTTTGGCACAATGATTCCATTTTTAGGACTCGACCCCAGGGAAATAGACAGGTGTGCCAAGAAATGCATCTAGGATATTTGTAATATCAAAAAATGACAGGGGCAGTCCCCATAGGGACCGACTTTAAAAATTGTTAGATCCAAGAATTTTAAAAAAAATTGTTACATCCACATACAATGGTAACCTGTGTGAAATGGATACCATTGTTCTATAGTTGTATGGAAAGGTGTTCAGGACATGCCATATTGGTAACAGAACAGAACGGAAGTCAAAACCGCACGTATAACAAGAGCCCATTTTTGTCACCCAGGTGTGTTTATGTTAACTTTTGGAGACATTCACCCAAAATGTTAATGGCCCTTATTTCTTGGTGCGGGGGTTGGTAGCAGGTGATTAGTACTTTCTTCTCTCTACCTTCTGTATTTTATACATTTACAGAGGTTATGATGATGTTAATACTTAGAAAAGTTCTAATAATGCTAATTTCATCTGAGAATGTATGTGTGGGTGTGTGGGGTTAACTGGTTATTCTCTAACTTCACCTGGCCCTCCACAGAGTTCTGCCTCCTGCAGAGAATTCTCCCAGCCAAGGATCCTTTTGTCCTGGCCTGAGTGTATTTCAGAGCTGCTAGAAGGCCATGTCCTTATCAACCAGCCAGTGGGTCAGAAGAATCTTCAGCTCCAACAGCTCCAGCCAAATCAACAGAAATTGCTTCCAAAGGTCCTTTGGGGGCCTTCTGGAACCTCCTCTCAGTATGATCAATGAACTTTGGACTTCAGAGTCGTTTCTCACTGTCCCTGTGATCAACAGACTGAGTAAGCCCTACACCCCTGTGGGACTAAGGGCACATCCCTGCCGCTCTTTGGGCCTCACTTTACCCAACTGTAAAATGGGCAGATTCAACCAGCTCAGTGTTTCTCAACATTTTTTTGTTTGTTTGTTTGGCCACACTGCGTGGCATGTGGGATCTTCCTGGACCAGGGATCAAACCCGTGCTCCCTGCAGTGGAAGCACGGAGTCTTAACCACTGGACCACCAGTGAAGTCCTCCTTTTTTCAAAACAAAACGAAACTCATGCTCCCTTCTGATAAAGATAAAAATCTCACATGCCTCCTAGGGGATATCTTCTGTTCATTCCAAGAGCCAAGAATATTCTGTGAAACTTTACTTTCTATAGTTTGGATCATGGAAACAACGGGTGTCACTCCACTTCATTTTCCAATATTAAATACTGTACTGAATTTGCTTTTTGCACATAGCACAGGACTCTCTGAAGCCAAGGCCCACCTCTGGCTCTGGGGTGTGGGAGTCCTGGGTGCCTGGAACCATTCTCAACTCTCAGTAAAGCTCTCCAGGGTGGTGGCTGAGTGTTCCACCTCTGGAAACAGACTGCCTGGGTGAGGGTTGCCAGATATAACACAGGGTGTCCTGTATTTTTATTTGCTAGATCTGGGAGCCCTAACCTGGCTTCAACTTTGGGCTTGTGAGCCATATTATTATGGGCAAGTTCTCTCTTTTTCTCTTTCTCTCTCTCCTTCCCTCCCCCTCCCCCCTTCCTCCCTCCCTCCCTTCCTTCCTTCCCTTCTTCTTTCTTTCTTTTTTCTTTCTCCCTCTCCCCCCCCCACTCTTTCTTTCTAATTTTGTCAATCCATTCATCTTAATCTTAAATATGCAGCTTGATGACTTTTCACATAGGCATACACTCCTGTTACCACCACCCAGATTAAGGGACATATTTCTAACATCCCAGAAAATGTCCTTGTGCCCCGTAGGTAATCATTCTTCCCATGGCCTTTATCACCATCAATTAGTTTCACCTTTCCTTGGATTTCACATCTATAGAAGCACACAGTATGGGCTCTTCCCTGCCTGGCTTCTTCCACTCAGCGTAGTGATCGTGAGACTCACCCAGTTGTTGTGTGTAGCGGTATTTAATTTTTGCTTTGCTGTATAATATTCCATGGCATGAATTGTCTGAAAACACAGTTTGTTTATGCATTCTGATAGACATTTTGGTTATTTCCACTTTGGGACTATGAATGTTCTTGTACAAGCCTTTTGGTTGGCGGATGTCTTTACTTCTCTTGGGTATGTACATAAAAGTAGGGTTGCTGGGTTTTAGGATGGACATATTTTTAGCTATAGTGGATACTGGGAGCAAGTTTTTGAATTTCAACTATGAAGAGAGAGTTAATAATAACGGCACCTACTATTAGGGCTGCTGCCAGATTAAATGAGATAATCCAGGTAAAGTATTTAGAACTGGCACACTGAAATTCACAAAACACAAATCGTCGCTAGAATGGGAATGGGAATAAAGTTATCTGGCTAACTTTTGTTAACTTTCAAGTGTTCCCATAATGAATTAGAGGCACAAGGAATTTCCCTAAGGTTGTGGGATATAAAAGTGACACATGACTATTGTAAAAAAAAATTCAAATGAAATGGAAGCATATAAGTAAAAGGTGGAGTTCACCCCATCTTTTTTATTATTAGAGAAAAGAGTATGCACTAGTATTTTGCATGCATTTTCTTATGGCATCTGCACGTTTTTATTTGATAATGCCGAAGGTAAGGGGTTACAGGCTGGACCTTCAAAGCTGACCCAAAGGATGCTTCACCCAGGGCTGGTTGGTCCCTCTCTCTGGGCCTCAGTCTCCCCATCCATACGGTGAGCAGCCTGATGCTCTCTGAGCTCTAATAATCACTGCTCCAGGTCTAGCTCTGGCAGAGGAGGGACCTGGCGTCCAGCCATTCGTGTCTCTGGGATACAGGAGCAAAGAGCGACACATCTTTACAGCCCAAACAGGCATCGCCTTGAATCTCTCCTTGGCCTCATCCACCCAGCATCCCAGAATGGCATTAGGCTGGCTGGCTGGCTGGCCCTAGGAGCCCCTGTCCTATACCTCTGGCCTCACCTCAGGGGCTGCCAGGCTGACCACCCCCACTGTGCAGACTCACAGTGGCTCAGGGAGCCACCCTCCCCTCCCCCAGGGTGGCAGCAGGAAGAGGGAAGAAAGAGGATCGTCTCCAGCTGGCCCGGGAGACAAACCTCCTTGTGCCCATCAGCCCTCCAAGAACCCCCATCCATCCTCCCTCCCTCCCCAAAGGCCTGTCCACAGGGACTTAGGATCAGCCAGAAAAGTCAGGCAACTTTTCAGGGACCGGAGCGAGGGGAGGTGAGGTCTCCCAGCCTGGCCCAGGTCCAGTCCCTGAGAGCAGCGTGGTGTCCAGCCCCACCCCTTGCTGTGCCCTGTCCGTAACTTCAGACTTTGACCCTGAGCTCCAGTCCCAGCTGAGGACAGGACACCCCAGCCTCAGGAGCCTCCCTTTAGGAGATAGGACCCTGCACCCAGAGCAGCTGCCTCTTTTCTCCAGAAATTTGGCATGCCAGGTGAGCGGGGGCAGGGGTGGTGGCGCAGCAGATCTGAGTGTCCTCCCAGTGTCGACAGAGAAGGTCCACATTAGAGCCTGACGCAAGTGACAACCTTGCAGGGACCACAGGTAAGTGCCTTCACCTCTCCAAGCCTCAGTTTCCTCATCTGGAAGATAAGGGTCATAACTCACCTCTTCCAGGGTTAATCTGAGTATAAAAAGAGGTGATGACTATAAGGGGCTTAGCACAGAACTGGGCACATAGCAAGTACTCAATAAATGGCCATTATTATTATTTGGGGGTCTGGGAGCTGGTAGCCTGGTTTTCCAGCGTTTACAGAATCTGTTCCATTTTAAAGATAAACTCTGAAGCTTCATAAGAGTTAGCCACATGGAGCTGATGATATTCATTCAAATACCTCACCCGTGACTTGTTGATTTTTTTTTAAAAAGCAAGTCTTCCCTATTTTTTGCACATGTAGCCATCAAAGGCATGAGCTGCTTCAAGGTTCATTCTAGGGACAAGGGAAGTTATAAGCAAACAAATACAAGACTGAAAAGTAAGCGGAAGGTGTCAGCTGCCAATTTGTTGCCAGCCACCAATTTCTTGCCGGCCGCCTAAAGAGCTCTATGGCGCAGCACAGAAAAGCTCAGATAGAACTGGGTCCAGATCCGAATGCTGTCCCATACTGGCTGTGTGACTTTGGGGGAGTGACCTCCTCTCCCGTAACCTCAGTCCTGCGTCTATAGAACTTCTTAGAGCAGTTGAGAGGATAAAGTAAGAGGATGTCTGTACTGCATCTATATGTGTCTGGCAAGTGGCAGACGGCCAAAATTCCCTTCCTACTCCACAAATACATAGACATTACAATTACACACACACACACACACACACACACGTAATAACCCCAGCTGTTTGCATCTTCCTGAATGCACACTCCAAGCACGCTTGTTTGAAGTAATGGCATAAAGCAGAAAACTGCAACACGAATAAAAACGTCAGCAACAACAAGAAAATGGTTGAACGATAACAGAGCTGTGTGCAGAAGAGTCCAGGAGTTCATTACCCACATGCATGAATGATTTCACCCGAGGCTGGGTCTGTCAGATCCTACAGTCTGGCTGCCAATTCTGATAAGAACCTTATGCATTTATATTCCACTTAAATGCATGCACACACACATGGTTGCTACAATCAGTATCAAGTCTGATTCATTTATTTAACTAAGATAATTGACTTAGGACACACATTTTCCCTTTTCAATTCTATGCCTATCACCAACACAATAAAATTCCTGTACTCGTTGTATTTCGTGTTTTTTTTCAACACAGGACTCGGAAACCTTGGCTGTTTTTCTTTGCCTGCTTGACCTGATGGTTTTTCAAATCGTGGGATTAGCACGGGGTATAAGCACACAGCCTTGAGAGTCAGGCCGGCCTGGGCTCTGCTTCTCACCAGCTGGTGCCTAAGCCTCAGTTGCCTCATCTGTAAAATGGGCATAAGGACAACGCTGAGGGTTGTTAGAAGATTAAAGTAGATAATGCATGTCAATTTCTTTTTATTTATTTATTTATTTATTCTTGGCTGCGTTGAGTCTTCATTGCTGCACGCGGGCTTTCTCTAGTTGCAGCGAGTGGGGGCTACTCTTTGTTGTGGTGTACGGGCTTCCCATTGTGGTGGCTTCTCTTGTTGCGGAGCACGGGCTGGCTCTAGGCGCGAGGGCTTCAGTAGTTGTGGCACGCGGGCTCAGTAGTTGTGGCTCACGGGCTTAGTTGCTCTGCGGCATGAGGGATCTTCCCAAACCAGGGCTCAAACCCATGTCCCCTGCATTGGCAGGCAGATTCCTAACCACTGCGCTGCCAGGGAAGTCCCACATGTCAAGTTCTTAGTACAATGAGTAACACATACTAGAAGTCGAAAAGCTAGCAGCTGCTATTGTAATCTCCCCACTGCCAGGTCTTTTCTTTCACAGAGACTTTTAAACCCCAAGACTGTACAAATTTTTTGATCACAAACATGTGACTTTGACTGAGTGGCTCCCCTTCTGTGAACCTCAGTTTCCCCTTCTGCACGATGCCATCTTGCTTATCTTTAGGATTTTAGACATTGGAGAAACTGAGCCCTATGCTGTTACCTGTCCTTCTTCGTCTTGGCCAGTTGGTTCCAGAAGTTGCTCTGGGTCCCCCCCTCATGATCTTCTCTTGGGCATGTGCCACCATTTCTAACCAGAGGCTTTGCCACAGCCTTGTTATTGGAGACGTGCCATGTGATGGCTTCGGTCTGAAGTCTCTTTCTCCCTGCTCAGAAACCTCTCGCTCAGTCAAGTGAAGTGACTTACCCAGGGTCACACAGCTGGTGTGTGCCAGAGCCAGGCTGTCTAACCCCCAGCCTGGGCTGTTACTGCCACCTCTCCAAGCCACACCGCCTCCTGGGTTCATTATGGGGAATTTGGAAAATACAGGAAAACCCTCTATTCCTGCCTTCTAACTGTCAATGTCAAAAGTGGTCAAATCTCCAGAGGATATGCAGAGACAGAAAGCCCAGAGAGGGGAAGTAACTTGGCCAAGGTCACACAGCAAGCCGGTAGTGAAGCCAGGTCTGACTCTCCCTCCTGCCTCTCCCCTCCTCCACAGCCAGTGTTTTTCCCATTGTTATTTTCAAGGTGCTAGGGGACAGAAGGAGGCCACCACAGATTGAGGCCAGGTCCTGTACCAGGCACTTTGACCAGGCTAGTCATTTAATCTTCAGGCTGACCCCATGAGATGGGGTTAACCCTACTTCACAGCTGAGGAGATTGCATCTCCTGAGGCAAAGGATGGGGGAGGAGGCGAGGGGTCCCTGAGAGGGTCCCCCTGCAACTAAGCCCAGGCTCGAGTCTGGAAGCAGAATCACCCAGAGGAACGAGGCTTTTCCGTTTTTTGGTTTTATCTCCAACTTGGCTGCTGAAACCCCAACAGAGTCCAGTTCTTGTGGGCTGGAGCCATTTTCCCCTTTACAAAACTAGGCCATATTGAGAATGTCCTGCTGTTCAGGGCCACGGGCCGCAGTTGCCAGGAGGCGAGGTCTGTGGGAGGAGAGCTGTGGGAGGAGAGCTGTGAGCAGAGAGGAGGGAAAGTTGAATTTGGCCCTTCCGGGCACAAAAAGTCCCCTTGTTCTGCCTTAGCAGGAGCCTG
This sequence comes from Eubalaena glacialis, assembly GCF_028564815.1. Taxonomy (NCBI): domain Eukaryota; kingdom Metazoa; phylum Chordata; class Mammalia; order Artiodactyla; family Balaenidae; genus Eubalaena; species Eubalaena glacialis. Next base: position 74,877,371 of record NC_083730.1, read on the forward strand.
CAGAATATTTCCCTGCTGTGCAGGCCCAAGCAGCTTCAAGGTCAAAAGCTGGTAGGTCTTCTAAACTTCTGAGGACCCAGCCAGCCAAGCACCCCAAGGCAGGCCTGGAGGGGATGTGCTGAAGATCTGAGTCCTGAGGCCAGACATTGCATCTGACTTGCTCACAGCTGCATCCACTAGCTGCCAGCTTAGCACACACTAGGTGTGCAGTGTGTATCAAGTTTACTTGAATTAAAATTAAATACTGGCAGCACCATTTACTGGCTGTGTGACTTCAGGTAAGTTACTCCACCTCTTTGAGCCTTCGTTTCCTCATCTGTAGAATGGGGCCAATAACACCAGCCCCTACTTTCTAAGATTGTGGGAGACTTAGATGAAATGACCCTTGGGAAGCGCTTAGTGCAGGGGCTGGCACACAGTAGGTGCTCCGCAAATGTCAGGAAGTCACTTCTTCTGCACTAGACACTGTGTTAAGCTTTTTACATTTGCCACCTTGTGAAAACTCCCATCTACTCTCCGAGGCATGAGTTATTTTTCTCATTTTCCAGAGAAAGAATTTGAGGCTTGAGAAGCATCTTGGCCAAAGTCATGGCCAGCAGGGAGCAGAGCTGAGATCTGAGATTTGAAGCCCATTGTCCTAACCACTAGACTAACCAGACTACAGCTGGCCAGGCACTCTGCTGGGCCCTTTTTGTTTTCCCAGCCTGGGGACAGGGTATTCGAGGAGAGTCCCCAGAGAAAGCTGCATCACTTACTGGTTGTGTGAACTTAGGCAAGTTGCTTTGCCTCTCTGTGCCTCAATTTTCCTATGTGTAAGGGCCACTGAGGGAATCAAGTATAAAAGGACTGGGCGGTGTCTGGCATCTTCTAAGCCGTCAGTGGATGGTAGCGATGGTGGTGGTGGCATGCCTCAACCCTGACTTCCCGCAGGCTGGCACGATGCGCGTGGTAGTGATCGGAGCGGGCGTCATCGGGCTGTCCACCGCCCTCTGCATCCATGAGCGCTACCACTCAGTCCTGCAGTCGCTGGATGTGAAGGTCTACGCAGAACGCTTCACCCCGCTCACCAACACTGATGTGGCTGCCGGCCTCTGGCAGCCCTACCTCTCCGAGCCCAGCAACCCACAGGAGGCGTGAGTGAGGGTCCCGGAGGGTGGCCTGGGGCCAGAGGGGCTGAGTCTGCAGAGAGGATGTTCCCTCTCAGGGTTCCCGTCACCAATTACAACCCTTTGTGGAGGCTCTGGCCTGACATGCTATAAAGACAGTACGCATAAATATTAAGTCCCTGCTGTGGGCCAGACAGATGCTATACTTGATCGTGGCCGAAAGGCTGAGAAGCCATGTGTGCCAGACAGATGGAGGCTTTGTCTCCATCCCTCACCTAAACCGGGTGGCTGTGGATGCTGAATGCATCTGTCCATCAGGAATGCCTCTAAGTGGGTGGATGTATGTTCAAGTTTAGCAAAGTGGCAGAGGTCATTGTGTCAGTTTAGAAACCACCAGCTGCTTCAACAAAGGAACCCTCCAATGAATAACGGCTCAAACGGAAGTTTCATTCTCATGCCCATAAATTCCAAAACCAGTATTCCTGATCAGTAGGTGGCAATTCAGGGGCCCGGGCTCCTTCCATCTCATGGCTCTGCCGTCCTCCCTGTGGCTTCCGATGTTGCCATGGGCCAGTGCCTGTAGAAGGAGCACAGCATGAGGACCACCTGGGAGGAGACGTTAGGGTCCGTTGGCAAGAACGCAGCCACATGGTCACACCTATCTGCAAGCGAGTCTAGGAAACGTTGTTGAGCTGTGTGCCCGGGGAGAGGAGAGAAAGTGTTCAGAAGCAGTAAGTGATGCCTGCCACTGGCATTTACAGTGGGGGGTGCCCAGAGTGAGCCTGAACCACGGGGTTCACAGTCCCCAAAGCAGTCAAAGCTTTCATTTAAACTCGCAGCTACATGATCCCAAGCCAGAGGTAGGCTCCAAATAGTTATGATGGAGCATCCTTTTTTTTTTTTTATTTGAAGTATAGTTGATTTACAATGTTGTGTTAATTTCTGCTGTACAGCGAAGTGATTCAGTTATACATATATGTACATTCTTTTTTTATATTCTTTTCCATTATGGTTTATCATAGGATATTGAATATAGTTCTCTGTGCTGTACAGTAGGACCTTGGTGCTTCTCCATTCTGTATACAATAGCTTACATCTGCTATCCCCCAACCTTCCACTCCATCCCTCCCCCAACCAACCCCCTCCCCCTTGGCAACCACAAGACTGTCCTCTATGTTGATGGAGCATCCTTTGTTACCCCTCTTCTCTTTAATGGGAAAATATTAGAAAGCTTGGGGAGGGGGAAGACCCGTAGCCTCTGGGGCACTGCAGAGTGAACGTGGTGGATTTCTGGATTTGGACACATCCCACCATCCTGATCACAGCGCCACGCAAGCCAGCCCTTGGAGATTCCTTGTCCAGCTCAAGGTATTAGGTGACTGAGATCTGGGGGATCCTTCTAGGCACTGGAACCAGCAGACCTTCAACCATCTCCTGAGCCACATCGGTTCTCCCAACGCGGCAGACATGGGCCTGGCCCCAGTCTCAGGCTACAACCTCTTCGGTGAAGCCGTTCCAGTGAGTGAGGGGTCCTTGTCCATAAACCATAGGGCAGAGCCTTGATCAGAGACCAGGGTGTGGCAGGGGGTGGGGGGAGGTGGTACTTTGAGCCTCTCAGCCAGACTCCTGTGTTCAAAACAGGTTTACTTTAATTTCTATTTTTGCTTTCAAAATCTTTTTCATTTTCAACTTTGTTATTAAATTGGCAGAGACCAAAGAATCTTCTGATGAACCAGGGAAACTAGCCCTTCTTGAGTGGTATGGGTGAAATACAGACACATCCTGGAGTGGGAGGCACTTGACGCTGAAGCCAAAAGGTTTCCTGCTCCCCTGGAGGTTCCAGGACTTTCCATTAAGATGGACTAAAACACTCACCCTGGCACAGACTTCTAAAGTACTTACTATGTGCCAGGCCCTGTCCTAACCACTTTATAAATAATGACTCATTAAATTTTCATCATAACCAGGAAGTAAGTGCTATCATTGTCCTCCTTTTGCAGATGAGAAACTAGAGGCTCCGAGAATTGGGGTAACTTACTTGAGCTCACAAAGCTTTAAGTGGCAGAGCTCGAATTTGAACCCAGCTCGAATGAAAGGCAAAGCCATGGTTGTTTGGAAGGGGTGGTCTGGCTGGGTGCCCAGAATCCCATGCCAGTTCTCCCAGGTTTATTCAATGTCTAGCACTGTGCTAAGGGCGTTACTTTCATTATCTGTTACCTTCCAAGAGTGATTATTAACTCCATTATACAGATAAGAAAACTGAGTCTCAGAGAATTCAAAGTGGTCAGTGATGAGGCCAACATCTACCCCCAGGTTGTCTGACCCTCCACTCTGCTACCTCCCACTCTCATCCTTCGGTGACCTTCACTGTCGCCCCTTTTTTTCTCCCCTATTTATGACCCTTACCCTATCACTCATCCTCAGCCTTATTCTTACCCTTCATATAGCATCATGGTTAAGAATATGGACTCTGAAGCCAAACTGTGTGGGTTCGAATCTCAGCTCCACCACTTATTAGCTGTGTGACCTTAGACAAGTTACTTAACCTCTCTGAGACTCAATGGGCCCATCTGCAAAATGGAACTAAAAATAGTATCTACCTCAATGGGTTGTTGTAAAGATTATTGGATTGGTATGAGTAAAATGCTTGGAACAGCGCCTTACACACAGAAAACATTATATAAGTTTTTGTTATTATCATTCTTATTGATGTTCATTTATCCCTGTGCCGCCTTCTCTTCTTCTAAAGGACCCTTACTGGAAGGATGTAGTTCTGGGATTTCGGAAGCTGACTCCGAGAGAGCTGGACATGTTTCCCGATTACAGGTAAGGTTATTGCCATGGGTGAAGGAGCTGAGGCCCCACAGTTCAGATAGACTTGTCCAAAAGATGGAGGCACCAAATTTCCTGTTCCATCCCTGGTCTAGAGCCCCATACTCTGGTCTCCCAGTGCTCTGTCCAGCTCTTTCAGAGAGCCCACCCACCCACCCAAACTGCACCTTAGACTAGGGAGGTAGGGGATACGGAATCATAGATCTCAAGCCCAGAAGTTCCATAACACTACCCTATTTTGTAGATGAGGAAACTGAGCTTCAGAGAGGCCAAGTCACTTCCCCAGGTCACACAGCCAAGTGGCCAGAATGGGATTCCAACCCAGTCCAAACCCCTCTATTCTTTTCGCTATAGCCTGATGTCTCTCTGGTCCTCTCTTCACCTCACCCCATGTCTAAACCCTCTCTACAGATGCACACTAATCTCCACTTGCACACCCCAATGTCAGGAATGGCTTTGTCCGATAGAAAATATTCCCTTGCTTCGAGCTGAAAATCACTTCCTCCTTGAATGTCACCCAGTGGTCCTTGCTCTACCCTTTGGGGGCCCAAAGAATGTGACAGCTCCCACCTCCATATGATAGCCTTCAAATATAGCTGTGATTCTGATCCTTTATTCCCACCTTTTGCCTCCTGTGACTCTAGCTATGGCTGGTTCAACACAAGCCTGATTCTGGAGGGAAGGAAGTATCTGCAGTGGCTGACTGAAAGGTGAGATTTTCAGCTTCACTTTGAGGAAAGCACCTCTCAGGGACCAGTGTTGTAGTGGATGATTGTTCATGGGATTTGTCTTTGTATTGACCAACCCCAAATGTTGATGAAAACCTTTAGGTTTGGTGGGAGCTATCCTTGTTTCTGACCACCTCTGTGCACTAAGACAGTGGCTTCCACACCTTGTTGGAACCACCTGGGAAGCTTTTTACATGTGATACAGTATTTATTATCAGCCTTACTAAAATCTGTGATGGCTGTGTAATAGCTTTAAATAGATTCTCTTAAGTTTTCCAGATATATTTACATCATCTACAAAACATAAGTTGTTGCTTTTTTTTAATTTTTAAAATTTTTATTAATTAATATATTTATTGGCTGCATTGGGTCTTTGTTGCTCCGCGCGGGCTTTCTCTAGCTGCGGTGAGCAGGGGCTACTCTTCATTGCGTTGCACAGGCTTCTCACTGCGGCGGCTTCTCTTGTTGCAGAGCACGGGCTCTAGGCACATAGGCTTCAGTAGCTGTGGCATGCAGGCTCAGTAGTTGTGGCACACGGGCTTAGTTGTTCTGCAGCATTTGGGATCTTCCCAGACCAGGGCTCGAACCCGTGTCCCCTGCATTGGCAGGAGGATTCTTAACCACTGCGCCACCAGGGAAGTCCGGTTTTTATTTTTATACCTCATTTTTTTTTCTTGTCTAATTGCTGTGGCCAGTACCTCTAGAATAACACTAACTGATACAGATGATAGAGGATGTCCCTGTGCTAAGGGCGTTCCTTATGTTGATAGGAATCTTGTAGTGTTCTAAATTAGCAAACATTAGCTTGAGAGATACAATTTGTATTCATATTCACATACATTCATATTAAGGAAGATTCCATATATTTCCTATATATTATTATTTTATTAAGATTTTTAAAAAACTGGAATGGATGGTGGCTTTTATCAAATGACTTGGGGAGGTTTTTAAAAATATAGATTTCAGGACCTCACTTTGTATCTACTGAATCAGATTCTCTGGAGTGGGGCTCAGAAATTTGTATTGTAAGAAGTTCCCTAAGTCATTGTAATTATCAGCCAGGTTTGGAAACCATTGTATTAAAACATGGTTATGTCTCCTAACCTTGGGACACTTATGACTCTTATCCAGCCCCTTCCAGGAAAGAATGCTCCCAGTTTTTCTATCTTGAGGAAACCATGTTGATAAAATAATCCTGATATTATGCTTTAGCTTGCATATGGTTTACTTCCTATTCTTTTAATGTTTCTACTATATTTCTAATAGTGACATACATTTTTTCTCTGTGAAATTTAGGGAGGTGTGGGTGTCCCCAGCCCACCTCCTTCCTCATGCTCTGCTTCAGATAAAGAAGCAATTCGGCTTTGGCCCAACCCTGCCCCTCCTCCACCCCGCATCTCATTCCCTTTGATAATACAAAGCAGGGTGGTGGTAGTAAGAGGGCTGGGTTTGAGTCCTAATCCCATCATAGACTCACTGTATGACTTTCAGCGAGGCCCTTCTCCCATCTCCATCTGCCCAACGTGGGGCTTGGACCATCTCAGGTTTCCTAAGGGACATTTCGTGGACCACTAGTCCATCAAGGTGCTCATGAACTGGACTACACAGCCATATTCTCAAGGAGCATCCTGTGGGACTAACATCCACAAAAGGTTCTTTGGGAAATGTCCCCCACGCCATCCTCTTGGAGGGATGGGACAGAGAACTGAATACTGGATTTTTTTATGTGTTTGATCATCCCAGGTTAACTGAGAGAGGAGTGAAATTCCTCCTAAGGAAGGTGGAGTCTTTTGAGGAGGTGAGCTGCCGGGCTGGAAGGGGCTGGTTGTGGGAGAGAGGAGAAGAGGGGAGGCCTTTGCTTCCTGTTGCAGGGTTGGGGGGCCCCTTCTCAGGCTCCTAGCATCCCTTTGAGGCCTGTCCCAGATTCTAGGTCTATTTTTAATCCCAGAAGGACTCAGGCATTCTGCCTTGATTTTGGTGTCAGAAGCAAAGGGACAGTGGGATCATGGTGGCCATTAGGGGCTATATCTATATCTGAGCCTCAGTGAGTTTTAGGGCCAGAGAGCTGGCCGCCTCTTCTCAATATCAGCTGTACCACACCCCCAAGTTCCAGATGCTTGGTTGCTTCTTACCAACATCTGGGTTGATGTTCCTACAAAGTCAAGGCCCTCCACTGACTTACCTCCAGAGTGACACCGCCATCAATAATAATGATAGTAGCAGCTACCATCAGCAGGCACTGGCTATGTACCAGGAGCTTTGCTGTATGACCTCACTCAATCTCAGTACCCAGGACAGTGCTTGGCACATGGAAGACTCTTGTACTTGCAGCCACTAACGTGTACGAGCATCTGCTCTAGGTCAAGCCCTGAGGGGCACTTGGAATACATACTTGACTTAGACACAGCTCTCAATCCCAAGGGGCTCACAGCCCAGTGTGGCAAACACTGGCTCATGAAAAATAGCAGTGTGACCCAGGACTGACCTGTGAGGGGAGTCACTGGGGCTGGGCTGGGAGTTTGGGTGCCCATCATGCTACATCCTTGAGCTGTGGAGCTTCCCATACAATGCACGGCGCTGGGGCTTCCAATGTGCCTTCCTCAGATGTCTTGGCAGAGTAGAAGACAAGAGAATGAAATAAAAAGGAGTCAGAAGGAGGGAGAAGACTATCTCTGTGTCCTTTCTGACTTCTTCTAGAAGGTTCCAAGAAGGTTTCCCCCTTCCGTAGTATTCTTTTCCAAACACTTTTATAGGCAGAGTCATACTGGAGCCTCACAGCACACTATGAACAGATGTTACCAGCCCCATTTTATAGCTAAGGAATCTGATCTGAAACTTGAGGAGGTGATGGGACATTTCTGAGATCACACAGTAGGTAAATGGCAGAGCGGAATTTGGAGGCAGGTCCATGCGTTCCTCATTGAGTCCCCTCCTGGCTGTTCCACAGGGAGCAGAGAGTTGCAGGCTGGGAGGATGCAAGGGATACTAAAGTCCTCATCCCCTCCCATCCCACCTGCCCTGTTGATTGCTACCAGGTGGCAAGAGGAGGAGCGGATGTGATTATCAACTGCACTGGGGTATGGGCTGGGGCTTTGCAACCAGATCCCCTGCTGCAGCCAGGCCGGGGGCAGATCATTAAGGTGAGTCTGAAGGTGAGGGATGAGCTTTTGTTGACAGAAAGATTGTTTCTGCCTGTTTATTTCATCTCCAAAGATAGAGGCTGAATCGGGGGACATCTGTTAGAGGACCACCCCCAGTGTTCAGGGAATTTGCATGTTAAAGAAACAAGAAGAACCAACACGACCCTCCCAAACATACTCTTTCTTGGGCGGGGTTCTTCTTAATAGTAAAGCATGTGTGTGTGTGTGTGTGTGTGTGTGTGTGTGTGTCCATATGTGGAAGCTGCATATGCCTGTCATAATAAAAAGAGCAAACATTTATGGAATGCCTACTAAGTGCCAGGCACAGACCCAAGTACTTCATTGTGTTAATTAATTTGATCCTCGCTGCAACCCTTTGAGATGGGTACTATCACATCACCATCGCCATCTTACAGATGGGGAGACTGAGGCACGGAGGAATTAAGTAACTTGCACAAGTTCACATCATAGTAAGTGATGGAACTGGGATTAGAACAGGTAACCTGGTTTAAGAGCCCAGGTGTGTAAGCATTGTTCCACACCACCTCTCACTGTGTATGTGTGCATGTGCCTGAGGCATGCCTATTTGTGGGTATGTGTGCATGTGTGTGCCCATGTGAGTACTGGAGTGCATTCATAGGTATGTGTGTTCCCGAGGTGGGCTAATGTGTACGTGCATTTACACATGTGTTGGGCTTTTCTGTGGATGAGAATGTGTGATGCTTCAGGGACTGGGGTGGCTCTCAATCAGGGCAGCTCTTCCTACAAAAGCAAGCAGTCTGGTGCAGACTTGGGACAGAGGGATCATTGGAGGGCTAAGGAATGTTTGCCACTGTTGTCAGAACATCTGGTCATAGAGGGGAGCAGGCGATGGGAGCCCACTGATTTAACTCTTCTGATGAGACTTCTCTGTCTTCAATCAACAGGTGGATGCCCCATGGATGAAGCACTTCATTATCACCCATGACCCAGAGAGAGGCATCTATAAGTCCCCGTACATCATCCCGGGGTAAAAATCTGATATTGTAGGGCAGAAGAGGGAGCACCTTCCTGCTCTTTTTATGCCCCTGCTGCCTGCTCCAGGGCTCTTTCTTAAGTCTTTTCAGGTTTTTTCCTCCAATGCTTTTAAGTGAGGTTGAGCCATTAAACCTCTGGGAAGACAGGACTCAGCCTTAACTGTCACATCGTGCGGCTTGTGGGATCCCTGACCAGGGATCGAACCCCGCCCCTCGGTAGTGAAAGTGCAGAGTCCTAACCACTGGACCACCAGGGAATTCCCCTGGGCTCCTGGGTTCTATCTTGAACATAATCTGGGATAACAGTAGTGGTGATGCTGGAGACAAAGGTAGTGGATGTGATGGCAGTGACACCAGCAGTGTTGTGAATGGCAATAATGGTGGTGGTGATGGGGTTGATGATGATAATATTGTGGATAGAGGAATGGTGGTAGTGGAGATAGTATTGTTACAGAACAGGAGATCAGTGTTGATGGTGGTGGTGAGTGGGAGTTGGGGGTGGCAGTTGGTGCTGATGAAGATGACACTTATCAATGATGACTTTTAATATGGCAGAGATGACAGTCTCAAAGGCCATGTTAATGTTGTGACTGTGCTGACTGCCTCAATGGCAATGTTAATGGTGTGGCGGAGATGATGGTATCAATGGCAATGCTAATGGTGGTGGTGGAAATGGTGAATGGGATTGATGGTGATGATATATTAATGGTAGCAAAGAAGGCAGTAGTGAAGATGATGTTGTTGATGGAGATGACAATGTTTTTCCCAGATTTATTGAGATATAATTGACATATAACATTGTGTACATTTAAAATGTACAACATGATGATTTGATATATGTATATATTGTGAAATGATTATCACAATAAGGTTAGTTAACACATCCATCAACTCACATAACTACAGTTTTTTTGTGGGTGTGGCGAGAACATTAAAGATCTACTCTCTTAGCAACTTTCAAGTATATAATACAGTATTGTTAACGATCATTACTATGCTGTACATTAGAAGGGACAACAATGATGCCAGTGATGTTAATGGTGATGACGGAGGTGGTGGTGTTTGATGGTAATGACAATGGCAATTGCAGTGATTTTTTTTTTGAACTTTATTTTTTTTATACAGCAGGTTCTTCTTAGTTATCTATTTTATACATATTAGTGTATATATGTCAATCCCAATCTCCCAGTTCATCCCCCCACCACCACCCCCGCTTTCCCCCCTTGGTGTCCGTACGTTTGTTCTCTATATCTGTGTCTCTATTTCTGCCTTGCAAACCGGTTCATCTGTAGCATTTTTCTAGATTTCACATGTATGCGTTAATATATGATATTTGTTTTTCTCTTTCTTACTTCACTCTGTATGACAGTCTCTAGGTCCATCCACGTCTCTACAAATGACCCAATTTTATTACTTTTTATGGCTGAGTAATATTCCATTGTATATATGTGACACATCTTCTTTATCCATTCGTCTGTTGATGGGCATTTAGGTTGCTTCCATGACCTGGCTATTGTCAATAGTGCTGCAATGAACATTGGGGTGCATGTGTCTTTTTGAATTATGGTTTTCTCTGGGTATATCCCAGGAGTGGGATTGCTGGGTCATATGGTAATTCTATGTTTAGTTTTTTAAGGAACCTCCATGCTGTTCTCCATAGTGGCTGTATCAATTTCCATTCCCACCAACAGTCAAGAGGGTTCCCTTTTCTCCACACCCTCTCCAGCATTGGTTGTTTGTACATTTTCTGATGATGCCCATTCTAACCAGTGTGAGGTGATACCTCATTGTAGTTTTGATTTGCATTTCTCTAATAATTAGTGATGTTGAGCAGCTTTTCATGTGCCTCTTGGCCATCTGTATGTCTTCTTTGGAGAAGTGTCTATTTAGGTCTTCTGCCCATTTTTTGATTGGGTTGGTCGTTTTTTTAATATTGAGCTGCATGAGCTGTTTATATATTTTGGAGATTAATCCTTTGTCCGTTGATTTGTTTGCAAATATTTTCTCCCATTCTGAGGGTTGTCTTTTCATCTTGTTTATAGTTTCCTTTGCAGTTTATAGTTTGTTTTTGCTTAAAAGCAAAAGCTTTTAAGTTTCATGAGGTCCCATTTGTTTATTTTTGTTTTTATTTCCATTATTCTAGGAGGTGGGTCAAAAAAGATCTCGCTGTGATTTATGTCAAAGAGTGTTCTTCCTATGTTTTCCTCTAAGAGTTTTATAGTGTCCAGTCTTACATTTAGGTCTCTAATCCATTTTGAGTTTATTTTTGTGTATGGTGTTAGGGAGTGTTCTAATTTCATTCTTTTCCATGTAGCTGTCCAGTTTTCCCAGCACCACTTATTGAAGAGACTGTCTTTTCTCCATTGTATATCCTTGCCTCCTTTGTCAGAGATTAGTTGACCATAGGTGCGTGGCTTTATCTCTGGGCTTTCTATCCTGCTCCATTGATCTATATTTCTGTTTTTGTGCCAGTACCATACTGTCTTGATGACTGTAGCTTTGTAGTATAGTCTGAAGTCAGGGAGTCTGATTCCTCCAGCTCCATTATTTTCCCTCAAGATTGCTTTGGCAATTCGGGGTCTTTTGTGTCTCCATACAAATTTTAAGATTTTTTGTTCTAGTTCTGTAAAAAATGCCATTGGTAATTTGATAGGGATTGCATTGAATCTGTAGATTGCTTTGGATAGTACAGTCATTTTCACAATATTGATTCTTGCAATCCAAGAACATGGTATATCTCTCCATCTGTTTGTGTCATCTTTGATTTCTTTCATCAGTGTCTTATAGTTTTCTGAGTACAGGTCTTTTACCTCCTTATGTAGGTTTATTCCTAGGTATTTTATTCTTTTTGACAGTATTATTAGCAGAGATTATAATGTTTTTTTAAGTTTATTTAATATTTTAATTTTTTTGGAGTATAGTTCATTTACAATATTGTGTTAGTTTCAGGTATACAGCAAAGTGATTCATTTATACATATATATATGTTCATTCTTTTTTAGATTCTTTTCTTATATAGGTTATTGCAGACTATTGAGTAGTCTGCAATAACCTATTGCTACACAATAGGTTACACATCCCTGTGCTACACAGTAGGTCCTTGTTAGTTATCTATCTTATATATAGTAGTGTGTGTGTGTTCATCCCAGGCTCCTGATTTATCACTCCCCGCTATGTTTCCCCTTTGGTAACCATAAGTTTGTTTTTGATACCTGTGGGATGATAATGTTGAAGTTGATTTAGGCAAACATGGTGGTAAGGGTGAGCATGGCAATGACCCTCCCCCCGTTATCTCAAAGGCTTCGTTTTCCTTCATCCTTGACCCTGCCCACTTTTATCAAGGATCCAGGCAGTGACTCTTGGAGGCATCTTCCAGCTGGGGAACTGGAGTGAGACAAACAATATCCAGGACCACAACACCATTTGGGAAGGCTGCTGTAGACTGGAGCCCACACTGAAGGTAAGGTGGGGAGAGATATCAGTGCCCTAGACCAGGATCCTAGCAGCTTGATGATCATAAGGACACTTGAAGATGGGAAGATATCATGACTGGGATAACTGGGCAAAATAATTCCAACAGGGGACTCTGGATTATACCAGAATTTGACAATGTACAGGGAAGTCCTGCTGTGGGTTGATGAAACCTATCTGGTCATGGCTAAGAGTTGCTCTCTCTTGAGGTGACATCCCTTAAACACCTTAGTCTGTCTTCACAAGGAGCAGATGTATTTGTTGCAGAAATCTCAGTTTTCACAATTGCCTGCTAGTGGTGATAACAACAGTGATGGTCATGAAGACAAGGATAGAAGTAGTGGCTGGCGTTGATGGTGATGAAAACGCTGAGAGTGGTGATAACGATGGTGATGAGGCGATATTATGGTGGTGGCTGGTGGGGACGGTGACTGATAAAGATGGGATAGTTGATAGAACTGGTGGTGAGATGGTAGTAGTATAGTAATGATGTTGGTGGCCGATAAAGGTGGTGATGATCTTAGTGGTAATTAACAAAAGTGACTATGATAGTGGTGGTGGTGGTGATGGTAATGAAGTTCCAAAAGTTAACTCTCTATCACCTAAAAATGGCATGAGAAAAAAAAAAAATCCAGAGAAGAATTACCAACACTTTTCTTTCCAGGATGCAAAAATTGTTAGTGAATGCACTGGCTTCCGGCCAGTACGCCCCCTGGTTCGACTAGAAAGAGAACAGCTTCATGTTGGATCTTCAAACACAGAGGTATGCTCTCCCGGCCAGGAAAGCAATGCTATCCCCCAACTCCTAAGAAGTCTCTGGCATTTTCGGGGGAACAGTCATGTTGACCTCAGGTGGGGGCAGTGGTGGCTAATAACCCTCCTCTATAAATGGGGAAACTGAGGCTCAGTGATGGTAAAGGGCCTGCTCAAGTTTACATAGAGGGCAGTGCCTCGATTTGCTAGAGCCTGTGGTTGAATAGAAGGAAAAGGGGACTTTATTGAGCATCTACTTTGTGTCCATGACAAGAATGACCTAACTGAATCTCCCCTATAGCTCTTTGGGATAGGGACTGTTCACCCCATGCTTCAGATGAGCAAACTGGGGTTCCCAGAAGTGGAAGTCAACTTGCCTACATCAGACCAGTGGTGAGGGGCAAGGCTGGGATGTGGTTTGAATCTGAGTCCAGAGCCATTTCCCAGATGTCCACGTTGTGGCTGCTCCATCATCTCTCTGGGTTCCCCTCTCATGTCCTCTCTCATGGGGTAGGAATTGGCCTTATTGAAAAGGCAGGGGTTGTCCTGGGCTGAAGGAATCTAGGTCACCCTTCCTCCTTTATTCTGATCCTTTGGAGGGGGGTGGTGTATAGAAGAGTTTTGTGTATGTGTCATGTGTCCATAGAGGGTTGTGTGTCTGTCTGTAGAGAGGTCATTATGTGTGTGTGTGTGTGTGTGTGTGTGTGTGTGTGTGTGTGTGTGTGTATGGCAGCGGGGTTGGGGGGAGAGTCACATATAGAGTTGAACTCCCTGCTGATGGTTTTAGCTTTGGAAAAAACCCTGGCGTCTTGCCTCTCTCCAGGGTCCATCCATACAGCGCCCCTTCTTTTCTTTGGTGGGTAGATGAGTCTACCTATTAACATCCTGTCTGGAGCAGGACGGGAACAAGGAAAGTGATTTAGGGAACTTCGGATAATTTGATGTGGTGGGGGAATCTCAGACCTCAAGTTCCAGGTGATTCTACTTTTTCTGTGTTGAGTGCTTAAAGCAGGTCTGCCTCCTAAACAGAAGAGGGGTCTAGGGTGTTGACCTCCAACTCCCCAAACACTCCCCCTGACTACCCTTCCAGGGGTTCCCACATCCCACCAGGGATGGTACCAAGAGGAGCTCTGGTACCCCCAGGCTTACCTAGGATACTTTAGGAAGCTCCTGAATCTTCTAGGGCAGACCTGGACCTTCTCTCTTGCCTCTCCCAGGTCATCCACAACTATGGCCACGGAGGCTATGGGCTCACCATCCACTGGGGCTGTGCCCTGGAGGTGGCCAAGATCTTTGGGAAAATCCTGGAAGAAAGGAATTTGCTCAGGATGCCACCATCCCACCTCTGAAGATGCCAGTGACCTCCGCCTCCCCCACAAAAACTCCCTGCTCCCCTCAGCCAACTACTCATCGCACCCATTGTTAATCCCCCCTCCACCCCTGACTCCTTTTTGCAAGAAGCACAAGGTGAGAGGAAACCACAAGGTCAATTCCTGAAGGAGAGTCCTGCGCCCTCTGATGCCTGAGGTCTCTCCACCCTCTCCAGGCCTGACATTAAGAGCAGCTGGAGGCTGTTATCCCATGAGACCTCAGAGCAAGGGAAGCTCAGAATATCCAAGTGGCGAAGGAGCTCTGAGTGAGGGAGGCTGTGAGGGAGCCCCGAGTGAGGGAGATCTGGGTGATGGAGGCTCTTGCAACCTTGGTTCTCTAAGGCCACAGAATGCACTTGAGGTAACCGGTATCAGATTTCACTGCAGGAATTTATACATAGAACTGGGGTATAGAGAAGGCAGAAGAGGAGAGCCATTTAACTAGTAACATGTGATGCCTGTTCCACATCCAGGACTCCTAATGGCTTCAGCTGCCCACTAGCGGCCCCACGGGCACTATGTAACCCTTGAGGAGGATCCCTTGGGGGTCATCCCCAAAGGAACCCCTTTATAGATAACTAAATTCACCAAGCAGATTGAACGTGTCCCTTACCTTCTGGCTAGCACACTCTGGGATAGCAAACAGGCTTCCAGATGTTTTTGAGAGCTTTGAATGAGCCCAGATGGCACCTTAGCATCTTCATCCCTAATTATCTGCCTCAGCCTCTGAGGTGAATTTTTCTCTCTCCGGGGCTTTGGTAAAAACCAGAGCCTAGTATTCCTCATGCATCTGGGACCAGTGACACCCTATGTGCTGTGAAGAGGTCTTGACTGGCCCATGCCATCTATATCCATGCCATTTCACCTGATGAGCTCTTCATGGAGCATCTGCCATGAAGATTTTGGCTGGCCCTAAGCTAAGCAGGGTATAAGAGCCAAGATCTTAGAATTCCTGCCCGAATAATAATAACAACAATTATTATTTTTATTATAGTTATAATTTTTTGCATTCTAACTGGCTACTGGTGCTAAACTCTTACAAACATTACTCATTTATTCCTTACAACCTACCCCCACCACCCCCATGAAGTATCTATTATTCCCATTTCGTAGGTGAGAAGACCAAGGCACAGAGAGGCAATACAAGGTCAGCAGCTGGGAAGGGGTAGAATGGAGATTCAGGGCCAGAAATTATGTGATTCCAGTGCCTCACTTTCAACCACCATGAAACACTGAATCCCAGGTTGGGGGGAAATATATAGTTATGAAGGAATCGGTTGGCCTCCTCCCCAACTACTTCTGCAAACACACTGTAAAGGAACCAGGTCTCTCCTCCTCACAGCCACATTTGGGCCAAGATCCGGGGACTCTCACCAGACTGGAGTCAGGGACACTTCCTGGTGCTTGGAGTGGAACACCATTTTTGACTAAAGTGATTGCCCATCCTAAAATTCCCCAGGGAAAGCGACCCCTACCGGTCGAGGTTAATTGTCAGCAGGAACACTACAGGGCCCACAACACAGTGAACTCACAAAAATACATGGCCAGGAAAGTCTCTATTCAGACCCAAAGTGACCCTCCTTTTTGTAAATGGTAAAGACCTCTTTGCAATGTGGTTTCCTCTTGATTCCATCCCAAGATTCAGAATAGAAGGAGCATGGGGAAATTCTGCAATCCACATGGCACTGTAGGACATGTGCCTTGATGTCTTCATTTTTCTTCACTTAACATTCCTGCTCCTTCCCCAGTGGTGATCTACAACCATATTTACAATGAATTCTTGGCTGCTTGCTGAGTTTATAAAAGTTTATCTTTTCTCATTGAATTGTTTTGGAACTTTGGTCAAAAATCAATTGACCATAAATGTAGGGGTTTATTTTTGGACTCTCATTTCTATTCTATTCATCTGTATATCTATCCTTATGCCAGGACCACACTGTCTTTTTTTTTTTAATACATCTTTATTAGAGTATAATTACTTTACACTGTTGTGTTAGTTTCTGCTGTACAAGGACCACACTGTCTTGATTACTTGTAGCTTTGTAGTTAAGTTTTAAAATCAGGAAGTGTGAGTCCTCCAACTTTACTCTTCTTTTTCAAGATATTTTTGGGCAACTCTGGGTCCTTTTAGTTCCATATACATTTTACGATCAGCTTGCCAATTTCTGCCCAAAAAAGCCAGCTGGGAATTCGACAGGGATTGTGTTGAATTTATAAGGTTAATTTTGGGAGTATTGATTGACACCTTAACAATTTTAAGTCTTCTGATCCATGGTCATGGAATGTCTCTCCATTTATTCAGATCTCTGATTTCTTTCAGTAATATTTTGTAGTTTGCAAAAGTCTTGCACTCCTTTTGTTAAATTCATTCCTAAGCGTTTTATCCTTTTTGATGCTATTGCGGGTGGAACTGTGTTCTTACTGATGAATCTGGGAAGCGCTCTGTTCTCTGGCATGGTGGGGGTAGGGGTATTTGAAGTGGTTCATCATCAAAATATTCTTGATTAATTTAGAATGATTATACGTGATGTATCCAGATGTTCAAATGTCAAGGAATCAGAATATAGTAAACTACCAACGGTGACTAAATCCGGCTGTAACCACTGAATCTTTGAAGAGCTGGAAGGTGCTTCAGAATGTTCTAGAGCTTTGGGATTGGCATCCTGTGTGCCTCCCACAATACTCTGCATCCCTCCATTAGGGCCCATATCAATCTGTGTCCCACGCATCTACGTTCCCCCACTACGCTGTGAGTGCATGAAGATAAGGACCATGTCTCAATTCTTTTTCGCATCCTCAGTGTTGAATATCATGCCGATACATGGTGGATACTCCATGTATACTGACCACATGCCATGACATGACCCAAAATAGAGTTATAATGAACAGACTCCAAAGTTTACCTATGTGCTGCTGTGGGTTCCAGGCATACCATTAATTGTCTGTGCCACCAGCAGTTGTCATGGCCAAAGCTGCCATGTTCGTGCCTCTTGATCCCACCTCTCCCTGACCCAACTGATTGGACCAGGATTGGAACCAACACTGAACTGGGCCAATCAGCTTTCTCTCCTGAGACTTTAGAAGTGGGACACCGAACAGCTGAGTCAGATGTGTTTGCAGAGCCGAGCCCTGGTAAGCCCGAGCCATATGCATAGTCAGGCATATGCAGCAGCCATGAGGGGTCAATAGGAAGCCAGTCTGCAGAGAGGGACAGAAACCAGGGCCACGGATCCAGAGAGAGGGCTGCCTCAGGCCCTGGTGGCTCTCCAGGTCCCCGTTCCATTTATTTCAGTGATCTTTCTAACCTTTCAGAGGCTGCAAACTGGTCGCCCATCAACCAAATCTGGCCTACAGATAAATTTTATTGGAGTCACACATTTAAAAATTTAAACAATCCAACATAATAAAATTTAAAAAAAAATTGATCTAACATACTAAAATTTGGAGATTTCACATAAGAATCCAGATTCCTGTCTTGAAAATCAGGCGATTCTATGGTACAACAAAATCAGCTGGAGCTGAGTAGTAGCCGCCCCCTATGTCCCATACTCTGCCACAACCTTCCCCTCTTCCTGTTGTTCCTTACACTTCTGTTTCCCACATTTATAATCCCCAGAAAATTAACTACTGTTCCCAGTCTTATATTAAATCTGTACTGCTTGATTTGAATTAATCTGAGTACAATTTCTATTCCTTGCAACTAAAACAGCCTTGATGAGAACTCTGTCAAGGTTTCTCTCAACTATCTCCCATCCCACCACTATTGTCTTCCTTCTACCAGAATCTCAATTTTGTGTTCAAGAGGCTGTGGGTATCCCTTGATCCTGTGGGAGATAGGCCGTTCCTTCCCCAGCCCTGGGGGGGGGGCTCATGCTGGGATGGGCATGTGACCCAGGTTTGACCAATACAAAGCAATGGTAAATCTGCTGCGGGATTTCCCTTTCCAAGCAAAAACAACAGACCCTTTAGAAAGAAAACCTTCTGTGACTGCTTCTTCCCCATTCTAACATCTTTGAAAAAAACTTGATGCCTGGCACTTTGGCAGCTATTTTGTGACCATGAGGTTTCACACATAGGGTCAATGGGCAACATGCAGAGGACGGTAGAGAGGAAAGGCAAAAAGAAGCTGGGTCCTTGATGACATTGTTGAGCTGCTGAGCCTTCCCTGGAACTCTCTGACTCTGGGCTTGTTGTCAAATGAACAATTAATATTCTAATGGGTTAAACTACTATTGGTAGGTTTTACTGTTGCTTGCAGCTCAAGGTTATCCCAGTCCTTTGATGTTTACTGTAGTAACCAAGGGATGATCTTATCCTTCAAGCCTCTCTGTTGCTTAACATTATTTAAAAATAATGCATATTCATATTCATTTCAAAGTCCATCTCTAAGATACTCTTTTATCTCACTGCCAACACATCCCATTTATGTATTCCTGAGCATACTTGAAGGGAAAGAAAGAAACCATATAACCCTGGCTACATTGAACATCTTTTGCCATCTTCTAAAATCTTTCCTAACACTGAGAGAAACAGATGACATTTCCAGTAATGAAAAGGGGAGCTTTTGGACAGTTCAAAATTAGATACAAAGGTCTTCAGCTAAAGGTCTCACGCATTTCAGAGGTTTGGGCAACTTTTGTGGCAGCTCTTGTATCATTCAATAATATCGATTTCACAAAAGGGCAGGCAATTTAGAAGGCCAAGAGTTTTCACCTTTCATTTTCTCAACAAGAGAAAACCCACAACTACAAGCCTCTTTACTCCAGCCCCTGGAAAACACCTCTGCCCACCAAGTCCTCCTTCCCCACCGCAGCCCCCAGATCCTCCAGGTTATTTGAGGGTGAAGTGAATGGACTTGCTCATCCGGCAGTGTCTGGCCAGCTGGAAGGCAAAAAAGACAAGCAAAGGTTCTTAGTTACCCAGGAGAGCTCAGCAGACCAGAAATAATTAGAGCTTTAGCCACTCCTGGTCCAGGGAAATGTGGGTGTCAGAGAGAGGAAGCTCTGCCAAGCTGCCCCCTCTGACTGCCTGGGCCTAGGGGGCTGCAGTACATATATTCAGGGATGTGGGATGATTTGCAGTCGATCTAGGACCTGGGCCTGAAGAAGTCACCCACTGTGACCTCCACACCATTAGAAGGAAGCGTTGCTTCCAATAGACTCAAAGTTGGCCGCCAACTGTGCACCTTTTCCCCCTTGCTGGAAAGACTGTCATATTAAAGCAAATGAAAGCATTGAGCTTACCCTACATGGACAAAGTTGGCAACACCGTTAAGCTGAACCGTCACTAGGATATTGTGACAAACGAACAAACTTCAACCCTTGCAACGTCCATCACCAACATGTTTTAATAAAGGTGAACGTACACATTTGGCTTCCTCGGAATGTTCACTTCAAGCAGATATCTCCAAGCAGACGGTCAGTCTTCTCTGGCCTTTGATGGGATCTGGCATCTTCGTCTCTCCTTCCCTAGGTTCCTGCCTTCATGACGGGGAAAAGGCTCGTGGAAACCAAATCCTGGAGGTTCATGCTGTCTGCTGAGACACAGCATCAGGCCTTCCTCTGGAGGCCAAGCCCCAAATCCAGTTGACCTCCCTTCTCTTTCTTTGAAAATGTACATGTTTCGCACATCTGGGCCCTCCTGTTCCTCCCTACCCATGGTATCCATGCCGTGGGGTCCATCGCTGGAACCCCAGGAGCTGCCTCTATGGAAAGACCAAGCCACCCCTTGACAGCAGGGATGGCAGAGAATCCAGGGAGGAAGGATTCCTGGTCCCCTGGCCCGCACGGGAGCAGGTGGCTGGGGGGAGCATCTTTCTGTTTCTCAGTCCATTTGGCCACCCACCGCGCTCAAACTCCAAAGCACTGAAACCTGACTTAACTGTTTTCTTGCCCCAAGAGTCACCAATCAGCCTGACCAACGAGGGGGCCAGAAAAGAAGCCCCCGGCGTGACCTTTGCTGCTTCCAAAGGGGAGGCCCCTGCTTTGGTCGTGGGCTTGGTTCTCACCTCCCTTTTGCCTCCATCCCCAATTCCTGGGGGTAATAGCTTTCTGAGGCTGTCATCTAGTGCAAGCCCAGCTGTCCCCATGGCCACATTTGGATCCCCTGGAGCCAGGGACAGCAACTCCAAGAGGGGGCCAGGTGGAGGCATGCGGCTCAAGTTCAAATGCATGTCCATCGGCCACAGTCTCTGCCACTCAGCCCTGGGAAGGCAAAGCGAGGGGTCCCTTCCCTGGGAGCATTTCTCAGACCCAAGAAAAAGCTGCTCAGGCCACACCCAGGCCACCTGCAATTTCAAAGAAGAAAGCCTGGGGCCGGGGATGCAGGAGAAACCTAAGAACAGGTCCAGTGGGTGAGTGGCAGGTCTCACAGGGGTCCCGGCCTGGAGTGTATCTGCAAAGATCTTTTGGTTGTTGTTCACCGAGGTTGTGACCGGCTGACTCTGGATGGTGTCCAGCTGGCTACCGGTGTCACCAGGCACTGCTGAGGTGGCACTTTTCCCATGCAGATCCACAGGTTATTAACAAACCTCCACACACACATACGGAGAACCCCCCAGAGCAAATGCCTCCCCATCCCCGGATGGATCTCGATAAATATGAGCAAACAGTCAAGACACAAAACCTCGTTGGTCCAGGTGGTACCTTTGGGTGAGTTCTTGATGTGGGCAGTGACGATCGGTGCCCCAGCCAGGCTCCAGCAGCTCCCCGCTCTCTACAGCCTCAAAAACCAGCTCAGCCCCCCATCGGTCACTACTCCTGAGAGCCCGAGTTCGACCTAGCGACACCTGTGCCGTGCGTCCCTCGGCCGACCATCTCCTGGCCCCACTCCCGATGGCTGGACTCCTGCAGTCCACGGCCTTTGGTCTCAATGGGCAAAAAGCAGGAGGCCAGGGCAGCCAGGAGGCAGCAGCCACTGTAAACCGCCAGCGTCAGGTACACGGACGATTCCAGCATCACCTAGGGGGAGGGAGATGCACGCCGGTGAGAGCATCCCTTCTGACGCACAGGCACCACCAACCATACAGATAACATTGAGAACGCCAGGCCCTCTTGTAAGCCCTCTTTATCACTGGACTCCCATGGAGTCCTCACGACAGTTTTATCAGGTATGTCCTCCACCCCCATTTTACAGAGGGAAAAACTGAGGCTCAAAGAGGATTAAGCAGCATACCCAAGTTCATACAAAGACTAAGGATGGGGCTGAGATTTGAACCCAGACCCCATCAGGCTCAAGAGTCTATTTATTCTCTCCCAAAGCAGCATGTCTGCTGACTTCCTAGCTTTATGGCCCAGGGCACATCACGCAGCAGAGCTAAACCTCATTTCTTCATCTGCCGAACGGGCAGAAGAGCAGTAGCCATCTCCCAATGAGAAGATGCCTCACTTGACACCATGCAGGCACACGGCAAGCTGTCAACCAGTGCTAGTTAATAGTGACGTACAACGGCCAAACACAATGGTACCGGGACAGAACGACTTGGCTAAAACACGTGTTGGAATTCTATTTACACGAAATATCCAGAAGAGGTAAAATTCATCCAGACAGAATGCAGACCGGTGGTTCCCAGGGGCTGGAGGAGGGGGAGCTGGGGAGTGACTGCTTAATGGATACGGAGGTTTATTTTGGGGAGAAGAAAATGTTTTGGAACTAGATAGAGATGGTGGTTGCCCATCATTGTGAATGTGCTACATGCCACTGAATTGTTCACTTTATTTTTTAAATTTTATTTATTTATTTGGCTGCGCTGCACAGCTTGCAGGATCTTAGTTCCCCGACCAGGGTTTGAACCTGGGCCCCGGCACTGGAAGCGCGGAGTCCTAACCACTGGACAGCCAAGGAATTCCCCGAATCATTCACCACCAGGGAATTCCCTGAATTAAAATGGTTAATTTTATGTTAGGTGACTTTTACCTCAATTTATAAAAAGTGATAAAAACAGGAAAAAATGAATTGGATATTAAAAAAGCAAAAAGATTCCCAAACAAGCTCCCCCCAAAAGGAGAGAAATGCTTCAAGACACAAAGAGCTGCAAAATTCTGCAACGACACCAAATCATCCAACTCAGAAACCAGGGACTGGGACATTTGTTTCCCACTAAGGCATGGTGGCCTGTTTATTCTCATCCAAATTGTTTTCGGCCAAATCGTCGGAAAGACCTGAGTTTGATTCCCAGCTCCTCTACTTCACAGCTGTGTGACCTTGGACAAGTCCCTTGACCCTTCTGAGCCTCAGTTTTCTCATCTGCAAGCAATACTTCTTCGTAGGATGGGCTGCTGGGATGAGATCAGGTAATGCACACCAAGGGCAGTGCAGAGGCTCAGGGTACAGTAACAGCCTGCCACGCAATGGCTTTTGTCACGCCCACCCCCTCTGTATTTGGGGTGACACCTACCTGAGCAATGAACGGGGTGATGAGTGCGCCCACCCTTGCCATGCCGCTGCAGGTGCCCAGGCCCAGAGCTCGGGTCGCCGTGGGGTAGACCTGAAACACAGCCGCCAAAGTGGCCGCACTGAGAAAATGCAGGCCCCTCCCTCCTCTCCGCCTCGGGGAATGATGGGAATCCCAACCGCCACCCCACACCCTGCCCCCGGGGGCAGGTGGGCCTGAATTAGGGTCAAGCCCTCAGGGGTTGGTGATACCAAGAAGGGGTGGGAGGGCAGGGTGGGGAGTCTCACCCCGAAGGGGACAGGAAACTCAACCGATGAAGAGGGCAAGAGGCCAAGCTGGGGGTGGGGACCTAGGAAGGGGGTCCTCCCTGCCCTGGGTGGTTATATCCAAATGAATAAATGAATAAGTACTAAATTCCTATTTTTTTTTTCTTTCTATCATGGAGAATTTCAAGCACAGACTAAAGTAGAATGGTGTAATCAATCGTCTAGGACCAAGCCTAGAGGACCTCTGTTAGTTTCAATCATACTCTCTCACTTCCTTCCCCTCCTAAATTACACTAAGCCAAATCCTAGAGGTGGTATAATGTCATCCACTAGATATTTCTGTATATGCTGCTTTGAAGACTTCTTCCTCTTAGAAAAAGACTGCAGACATTTCCCATGTCCATATTTGGTCTTCTCCAGTAGCATAATTTTTATTGGCTGCACAGAATTCTATCATTTGGATCAATAATCATTTATTGAACCAATTCTTCATTGTTAGGAATAGCCAGCTGGATTAGTTTAAGCCAGGAGTCAGCAAACTTTGTCTTAAAGGGCCAGAGAGTAAATAATTTGGGCTCTGTGGACCATCTGGTCTCTGGCAACTACTCAGCTCTGCCCCTGTAACACAAAAGCAGTTGTAGACAGCAACAGCACATGAAGGGCTGTGGTGTGTTCCAGTAAAGCTTTATTAATGAACACTGACATTTAAATGTCATATAATTTTCACATGTTAAGAAATATCCTTTTGATTTTACTTTCAACCATTTAAAAACATAAAAACCATTCTTAGCTCTTGGGCTACCCAAACACAGGCAGCAGGTTGGATGTGGCCCGCGGGTCGTAGTTTGCTGAGCCCTGGTATTTGTCCCTGTAGACCTTGGGCCTCCCAGTCCCTGCAGGTCAGGCAGCCTTCTCCTGGTACTCTTCTGGGAGGCTCCAGCAATCAATCCACAAGCCTTTGTTGAGGGGACACTAGGCCAGATGAGAGTCACAGAGTAGGAGACCCAGGCCCTGCCCATAGGGAGTCTTAGTAGGAGTCTCCCTGGGGGACAGGCAAGGTGGCATGACTAAAAATACCAAAGAGGCGCACAGACACTGAGGGCAAAATGAAGTTGGGGGGGTGGATCCTGGAGGGCTTCCTGGAGGAGGCAGCATTGGAGCTGGGCCTGGAAGGTGGGGTGGAGGGAGCAGGGCTCGGGATGATGACTCAAAGTGAGGGCTCTGGAGTGCTGTGTAGACCTGAGGGACAATCTAGATGGCTTCTTCCCCTGGCACAGCACCTGGTACATACTATCCTCTCCCTCCCTTTGACCCTATCTAAAATAAGATGAGATAAAATAAATACAAAACAAGGAACCCATAATCCCCGAGTGTGGGAAAATGGACACTCTCAGACGCTGTCGCATAGAGTGTAAGTTCAGGCAACATTTTAGAGGTTGATTTTTTTTTTTCAATCTTTCTCAATGTTTGTAATGTTTATTATAGGCTTTAATTCAGAAATTCCACATCTTATTTATTCTAAAGAAACCACACATGTGCACAAGGATAGGTAAAGCTGTTTACCTTCATACTATAATAATGAAAAGTTGGAAAATGATTCAAATATCCACTGGTAGGAGAATTGTTACAAAATTATGATTTGCCCATACTATACTATATAATATAGTATAGTATGTAATATATATGATATAGTATAATAAAGTATATTATATAATATAAAGTATATATATTCTATAACAAAGTATAGTATATAATATTGATATATAGCATACATATTATATAGTATAATAAAGGACTGTACATAATAATATAGTATATAGATTACCATATAGTACTGTACAGAACAGTATAGTATAGCAGCTATTACAAAGAACAAAGCAGGTCCATATGTCCTGTGTTCCTTGTCTTCCATCTTCCCCTCCAGAACCTCTCTCTACCCCTCCCCACCTCATTCTCTGCCCTGGGGGCTGGCCACTGTGGACCACCAAGGGCTCCTAGGCTCTCTGCCTTCCAGTTGGGTTCAGCCAATGGGAAGCCCCAGTGGGAGAGGGGCGGGAGGTGGGAGAGAGAGGCCAGGGTATTTATTCTCCTGCTCCTTCCGTTCTAGGTTGCCTAAGGGCACATGTGTCCCTCAACTAAAGGTCACAGCTTTTCTCTGCACAGCTCCCTCCTGGGACCCTGAACACCCCGTCTCCTCACCCCACAGGCCTTAGGTGGTAGCTGTGTCCCCAGCCACCTCCACCTCCTTGTGAGCTCTGGGTGCCGCTCCATCACTTTTTGGTTTCCCTAACCCCTATCCTACACCACTGTAATCCGTCCTTTATTAAACTCATCTCAGTTGCTCAGTTACCCAATTTGATACATGCACTAACATAAATTAGGAAACAATCTGGAAGAATATACACTGAACCATTCAAGAAGGTAGTCTCTAGGAAGGCAGAATGTGAGGCCCTTTAGTTTGGGGGTTTTATACAGTTCTGTAACATTTGGAACTTGTACACTGACCATAAGCTTTTATAAGCAGAAAACAATGACTGAACGAAAGCCTGAAATAATGAAGGCCTTCACAGCCGCCACTCAGACTCAAGGACAAATTTCACTCAGAGGAGCCCAGGCCAGGTGTTTCCGGAAGCAGGGCCCACCGCCCCCTTCCCACCCCGGCTGCTCCCAGGCATCCCTCCTACCTCAGGTGTGTAAACATAAGCTGCTTGGAAGCCTCCAGAAATAAACGCTCTTGCAATGAAGAGTAACAGAGTGAGCATATTTCTAGGAAGAGAAAAAAAAAGCAGATGAGCAAGTATTTTTTCTGACAGTTTCTTTCAGCAAAGTTTTATCTGCCCAGGTAGAATTTACACCCTAGAAACTGGCAAAGCCCACGTCACCCAACACACCATCAGGCAGGCACGCAGACACACGCATCCCAGTGGTCTCTCGGAAGACCTGCTTTTATAAGTTCATCATTCTCCAAAGTTCCAGGCTGAGATGGTGGTGCCCAGGGTGGGGCACGGCTGGGGTGAAGTGAAGTAAATAATCCAAAGTCCAGATAGGACCTAGTGGGGGCAGGAATTGAGCCAGGAACCAGCTGAACCAGGGAAAGGAAACTTCTCTTCAGTATTATGAGGATAATCCTGACCCCCAGCCCTCTGTTCCATTGTTCCCATAATGTCTTTGAATATCAACATTTCCAGATCTAAGTTACATCTCCAGACCTTTCACAGATCTCTCATCTGTGGTTCGGTCTGCGGCCTCTTGGAGATCAACACAGGCCAGTTCCATATTTTGAGGCTCTTGATAGATGGGAAAAATGAAGAAATGCCAAAAGGGGATTATAAAACAAGACCTTGAAATATTGCCATGGAACAAATGAACACTTTTAACCCATATATGAATTAAACAGCTATATGCATGATCTTATTGGGAGATGATGTCAAAAGTCTAAATGTAATGGTGTCGGAGCAAAATTTGGACCAAAGTGCCCTCTTACCCCCACTCCCATCAGAGGCCCCAACTTTGAGCCCAATCTGTTGTCCAGTTATGAAGCAGCCAAGAGCCTCAGGCTTAGTGAGGGGCTGGGGGTGATCCTTCAGGTACCCCAGGGAGTGTAATCCACAGTCTGCAGGCACAAAGACCTGACCACGAGCTGAGAAGTAAGCTTGCTGGCCAGAGATCTGAGTTCACGACCCACCTTCCAACACAGATAAACAGCAGGAGGCTGCAGAGGGAGAAGATGACGAAGCACAGGGCCATGGTCTTCTTGCGGCCCAGGCGGTCGATAATCCAGAGAGTCACAAGGACACCTGCAAGGGAGCAGGGGAGCCATGGGAGGCAGCATCTGACGTGAGCCCCAATAATCCCACCTCCTGGTACCACACCCTGTGTAATCCCCTCCTCTTGAGAGTGGGCTGGACCTCATGACTCACTTCTAATGACTAGAATACGGCAGAAGTGATGGGATGTCACTTTTTTTTTTTTTGAGTCAAAAAATTTTATATCGGGAATTCCCTGGCAGTCCAGTGGTTAGAATTCTGTGCTTTCACTGCTGAGGGCCTGGGTTCGATCCCTGGTTGGCGAACAAAGATCCCATAAGCCACGTGGCATGGCCAAAAAAAAAAAAAGTTTTTATATCAATATTTATGACAAAAAGACTTACAACAGTGTAAAAGCAATCACTTAAAATTATACTTTCCATAAATGTCATTAATGTTACTAGATGTTGACAAACTGCTAAAAATGCCTTGAGGGACTTCCCTGGTGGTGCAGTGGTTAAGAACCCGCCCACCAATGCAGGCAACACGGGTTCGAGCCCTGCTCCGGGAAGATCCCACATGCCGCGGAGCAACTAAGCCTGTGCGCCACAACTACTGAGCCTGTGCTCTAGAGCCTGCCAGCCACAACTACTGAGCCCATGTGCCACAACTACTGAAGCCCGCGTGCCTAGAACCCGTGCTCCACAACAACAGAAGCCACCACAACGAGAAGCACGCACACCGCAACAAAGAGTAGCCCCCGGTCGCCACAACTAGAGAAAGCCCGCGTGCAGCAACAAAGACCCAACACAGCCAAAAAATAAATAAATAAATTTATTAAAAAAGGAAAAAATGCATTGAGTTATATGTGTACTGCAAAGTATATTCGTGAATCTTAGTCAGTGATTAGGATTATAGCTTTTTAAAATCAATTTATGCCAGTCTTAAAGACATATATCCATACGTCACTAGGGAGGTCACTTCTGAGATGAGCTTATGCAAGACTGACGTCTGTCTTGCTGGCACTTGCCCTCTCCCTGGCTCTTCTCATGAACTTGCCTTGATGGAGAAGGCCACCTGGCAAGAAACTGAATGTGGTCTCTGGCCAACAGGCAGTGGGGAACTGAGTCTGTGGTCCAACCAACCCTGTGGAATTGAATCCTGCCAACAACCACGGGAGTGAGCATGAAGCAGACCCTGCCTCAGCTGAGCTTTCAGATGAGACCACAGATCCTGGGCCAACACCTCCATTGCAGCCTTGTGAGATACACTGAAGCAGAGGACCCAGGAAAGCCCAGGCTCCTGACCCACAGAAAATGTAATAAATATGTGTTGTGTTAAGCCACTAAATTTTGGAATAATTTGTTACATAGCAATGGATAACTAATACAGGCACCAGGGGAAGCCTGAATAGTGGCATTCACTGAAACCAGGCAGCAGACACCTGGGCTGGGGGTCAGAAACATGTAGGTTCTAAGACCTCATCTTGCCTCTAACTTGTCATGTGGTCTTAGGTTAGTCCCTCGCCTTCTCTGAACCTCAATCTTCCTTTTTTTTTTTTTGGCCATGCCCAGCAGCATGTGGGATCTTAGTTCCCCAACCAGGAATCAAACCGATGCCCCCTGCAGTGGAAGCATGGAGTCCTAACCACTGGACCACCAGGGAATTCCCTGAACATCAATTTCTTCATTGGAGAAGTAGGACTAAATAAAAATAACATTCTCTACCTCAGTAGAGGTGGTATAGCATATTGCTTGATAATAATAATAATAATAATAATAATATAATAATAAAATCTGGGCCAAGCACTTTTACATCTATTATCTCGTTCAATCATCAAAACAAACCTCTAAACTATAATGGAAGAGAATAAAGAAAAGAATATAGACATACACACATATATATATGCATAACCAAATCACTTTGCTGTATACTTGAAACTAACAATATTGTAAATCAATTAGACTTTAGTTTAAAAAAAAAACCTCTACAAAGCATGCTAATAGCCCATTTCCCACTTTTATTCAATCGATACATTAAGTACCTACTGTGTGTCAGGAGCTGTTCTAGGAGCTTGGGATGTGTCAGTGAACAAAACAACAAAACAATACATGTAATAATAGGGAAGAAGAATCTGAGTTTCAGAAAGGTAAAATCATAGAAATGGTGAATGCTTGAAGTCCCGAAAATGGCAGCTGGCAATGCTGGGTTTAACACCAGAGGCTTTAATGTTACCTGCTAAGCTATATGGGAAAGATAGACAATGTAGTATAGGAGTGGACTCTGGGCTCTGGGGTGGGAACACAGGTCTTAGCTCTGCCAGCTGTAGGACACTCAGTGTCTTAGTTGGGTTTTCCCAGAAGCAGACCCCAGGACAAGGGTCCGAGTGCAAGGTGTTTACTTGGGAGGTCATCCAAGGAAGCACCAGTAGGAGAGTGGAGAAGTGAAACGGGGAAGGGACGCAACTAATAAGGGTGCATATCAAGCAAGTTACCACCATGGGAAATTGCTGCTGGATTCCACTGGAGGGCTCTGGGAGTCAGTGCGGAACGCACACCTTAGAATTCTACCTGATAGGCGAGGAAACTGGGGTATTTATACACTGGTTGAAGGCTGTTCCCAGGTGTTAACTCCCTGGCACCTGCAGGCACCTTTCTTGCTTTTAGACACTGAGGCTTTCAATTCCTCCTGAGATAGCCCTCAGGCACAGAGATGCAGAAATTGGCAGCTGCAATTGGCAGGAACCATTTTTGCTACACCTCTCCAATCCTCAGTTTCTTCAGATGTAAAATGGGAATGATACTACTTCACAAGATTAAATGAGACCATAGCTGTAAAATATTTAGCACAGTGCCTGATATATATACAGTAAGCAATCAGTAAATACCAGATATTATTATTTTTGTAATAATACTATTTTTTTAAAGGAAAAAGATAGATCACCTTTGCTTTATGTGCAGGTTTGGATTTTTAACATCCCACTGATCCTTGCCAGTGTGACTGGTGTTGGGGAACAATTCTCCACGGGTCTCTTGTATTTCTGCACAGCTTGTGAGCAAAGGCACTAGCTGCCCTTTGGTTCCAGGCTAGCGTGTCAAGGTTGTTTGTATAGCCAACAGCCTTGGAAGATAGAGATACTGCCTCCTTCTAGAGCAAGGGGAAGGTCTGTTTACTGCCCAATGTAATAAAGATGATGTCTCTCTCCAGGGCAAAGGCTGAGCAGGTTTCCCGCAGCCCATTATAAAAGATTTGGGTTCCCGAAGTGTGAGATGCCTGAGCTGTGTTGCAAATGCATTGCATGTGTTAAGATTCGCCTGGACCTGTCCTCATCATCCCCATGGGACTTGGGGGCAAGAGGAGCCAGCACTAACATACTACTCAGGCTGCCGGCTGTGCCGTGAGTAATAGTCTTTTGTCTCTGACCCAGGGGTCTTGTGTCTTCTGCCCGCGTGTGTGTGAAGCTGGGCAGCTTAACTTGTCAGCCTTCAAACAGAGTAAAATGTCAGCCTCTTCACAGTTCTTGACAACTTGTAGCTAAGGGTTGAAAACAAATCCCCAGCTTCCCTTAGAAATGGGATTTGCTTCCAGGCGGCACCAGGTAAAGCCGCATTCCCAGGATGCCCTGCCCCAGCCCAGGGGCACAGGTCCCTCACCTGGGAACTCAGACAGGGTGGTCCACAGCAGGTCCATGTAATCCTCTTCACTCAGGTACTCACAGGCCAGGCTGCATTTTGCCTCTACCGCCTTCTTCCGGCTGGAGACTGGGAGGTGGAGAGAGAGAGAGAGAAAAAGAGCAAGAGGCATGCGCAGTCTTGGGTCGCAGCCTCCTGCTCCCCACGCCTCCTTCCCTGGGTATGATTTGGTTGGGATGCCAGGGAAGGAGCATGGTCTCAGGACTCAGACAGACTCAGGTGTGAATCCCAACCAGCAGTGTTAGAGCTTCATCTCTTTAAGCCCCAGGTTCCTCATAATCCTGGGGCTAATAAACCCCGGGGCAAGGTGGTTGAGACACTGAAAGCAGGATGTGCATATGAATGTGCTTAGCCCAGAACTGGCACATACTAGGTGCTTTTGTGGCAGACAGACTCTAGGGTGGCCCCAACGACCCCCACCTATATTATCTGGCCCCCATTACTTCCTTGATCCCACCTTCTCTCTCCCTTGCTCTGCTCATACTACTCCAGCCACACTGGTCTCCCTGCTGTCCCTTCAATACACAAGGCACGTTCCTGCCTCAGGACCTTTGCACTGGCTGCTCTCGTCCTCCATTGCACTTTATATATCCCCATGACTAATTTCCTCACCCCTTTCAAGTCTTTCTTTAAATCTCACCTTCTCACTGAAGCCATCCTGACCACCCCACTTAAAACTCTGACTTGCCCACGGCCCCTTACTCTGCCCCACACTCCTGACCTCCCTTACCTCGCTTTATCTTTTTTCCCCCATATGATTTGTTAGGAAATGGAGTCAAAGACTTTGAAATGGGCAAAATGTCCTGTCTTGTGAACCCTTATAGGTTATCTCGGCTTTCATGATCTTTCAGCTCTTTTACAACTTCACGTTACAGAATACCAGTGCAAATAATTCTTGTCCATAAAAATGCAAGCCGTGTCTGGTGGTGATGCAATTGATTATTGCCTTATGCACACTGCCAATTTTTGCCTCTAAGTGTAAATCCATTTCAGCTTTTCTGATTGCCTATATACATGCGTGTTTTGAATTCTCCTTTGAACCAACTGTAACCTCTTACTGGTGTTAGCAGACAATTCCCCATGGGTCTCTCATGTTCTCTGCCTGTTTTATAAGCAGAGGCACTGACTGCCTTTGTTCTGGACTATCTCTTCAAGGATTTTAGTTTAGCAAACAGCCTTGAAAGATAGAGAGGATCTCCCTTTGGTGCAAAGGGCAGGTTTACTTATGGCCTTTGAAGATAGAGCATCTTTCTGCAGAACAAAGAGCTGGCAGGCTTATCATCTGGTATAAAAGATCTGGGTGCCCTAAGTTCAGGGCTCCTCTCATAACACAATCCACTGCTCCTTCCCTATCACTTTCCCACCCAGGTGTAAGAGTGAGCTTTTAACACGGGGTGGCAAATGGGGTGGCAAATGACCGCCTGCACGCCAAATCTGGTCCCCTGCCTGTTTCTGCCTGGCCAGCAGGCTAAGAATGGTTTTTGCATTTTTTAATGATTTTTAAAATCAAAAGAAGAATAACATTTCATGACATAAAAATGATATGAAATTCAAATTTCTGGCTGTAAAAAAGATTTCCTCGGTGGGAAATCCCTGGCAGTCCAGTGGTTAGGACTCCGCGCTCCTCACTCTCACTGCCGAGGGCCTGGGTTCGATCCCCGGTTGGGGAACTAAGATCCCACAAGCCGTGCCGCGTGGCCAAAATAAAAAAGAAAGGTTTCCTTGGAACACAAGCAAGGCTTGCTTGTTTACATATTATCCATAGCTGCTTTTCTGCTATAATGGCAGAGCCGTTTGGCCCACAGAGCCTAAAATATTTACTACCTGGCCGTTTATAGAAAAACTCCGCCAACCCTTCCTCTATAACATCCCAATGGATCCCCTGCTTTGCTTAAGCAGGTCCACAGTTAGCCGTGAAACCAAGCAGGAGGCTGTGGGGCAAACCCTGGGTACGAATCCTTTCCATGTCCCTCGTTTCTTGCTTGTAGGAAATAGGCTTCATTCAAGCCTCCTAGACCTTCCCTGAGTTCCAAAGGGCAGGTTCAAACAGTTGCTAATCAGGGAAGGGAGGGGATGCAGAAAAAGAGAAGGAGCTGTCGAGAAACAATAGTGCAGCCTTGGGGCAGAGTCCTGGTTCCTCCTCAAGGAATATACAGAACAATATCTTTGAGTTCTTCTGCAGAAACTGAGGCCCTCACCCAGGTTGAGGATGGTAACTTCAGGCTGAGCACAAGATTCCTGGAACATCACCCAGTTCCCTCACCACCAACCAATCAGAAGAAAGTCACACACCCTGCGGCCCTCCCCCCCACCAAATTCTGCCTCTAAAAACTTCTCCCTCCCCAGACCATCGGGGAGTTCAGGGTTTTTGAGCACGAGTCACCCGTCCTCCTTGCTCAGCCCTGCCATAAACCGTTCTCTGCTCCAAACTACGACGGTTTCAGTTTGTTTGGCCTCACTGTGTGTCAGGCACAGGAACTTGTGTTCGGCCACAGAGGCAAAGGATTTAGGCTCAGTCAATACCAAACCCCGAATTTATAATTGAACTGCTTCCTCAGGGCAGTTAAGACTCTCCC
Source organism: Eubalaena glacialis (assembly GCF_028564815.1). Taxonomy (NCBI): domain Eukaryota; kingdom Metazoa; phylum Chordata; class Mammalia; order Artiodactyla; family Balaenidae; genus Eubalaena; species Eubalaena glacialis. Next base: position 74,910,459 of record NC_083730.1, read on the forward strand.
ACACCTCCCAGCGAGATGTGATTCTGCTGTATTATTAAATCTTTATACTAATAAACAAAACTATTAAGTCAGATTATAGAGGCTTCATATGAAAAAGATAATTGGACAAATCCCGCAAACAGGCAAGAATTTGATCCCTTTATCCCCCATCCCGGGTTCAATGCTAGGAATCTAATATTCCCTTAAAGACAGATTGGTTTGAAGTCCAGACATCTGTATATAGACTTTGCTCTTTATTCATTCCTTTTGTCCAGTGCTTCCCACCTCCAGCTCCACAACAGAATCACCTAGGGAGCTTTTCAAACCCACTCATGCCTGGGCCCTACCCACAAAGCCGCTGATTAAATTGGCCTGGGCATTGTTTAAATGGCACTGCCTTTGTTGAAAAGCTCCCCCAGGTGATTCTGTTGTGTGGCCAGGATTGAGCTCCAACCTCATTCTCAGACTTGATGCACACGCAGAGGATGGCTACACAGGGTCACAGCCATAAAACTCAGGGCTGTACTTCATGGACCTCTTTAGGGGACATAAGATGTGATTCTGCTCTAATGTCAGGTCTACCGTGACAAGAAGGTCCAGGTTCCTACAGAGCGTCTTGGAAACCACAACCCAGCTCTTTCATGCTCAGATTTTGCAGAAACTTTCTCCCTGGAGTTTGTGCGAGGCCAGGCCCTGTGAGGGCAGAACCTGGGCTGGGGGTGTGTGTATGACCTCGTGTGTTGGAAGTGGGGAGGGGCGGGAGGGGACGGTGTGAACTGCTAAAGGGCTGTTGATACTCACTGCTGCAGACATCTCCTGCCTGGAAGAGCTCAGTGGTGAGCAGAACTAATCCATAGTAAGAGAATGCATTGGAAAACCTGCCAGGAAGGAAGCAAGAAAGGTAAGGAAATGATGGGAGAAATGCAGGTCCCCATTCCCTAACCCCTCTGGAAGGACTTGCAGTTTTAGCAGCAGAGACTAGGCTTTGGGCTCAGGCCACACTGGGCCTTTGGGGGGCTTTCCTGGACCGCTTGAGCAGGAAGATGGCGGGTACAAAGCATAATGATGTGATAAAGGGAAGTGATCCTGTGTCCTTTGAAAGATCAAGAACTGAATTCTATCACAGATAAAGCTACCTCAAAGGCTGTTCAGTCAACCGGTAAAAGGAGGGGAAAAAAATGGGGGAACCAAAATTTGGTAGAAAACAGTCATTTTGACAGATGTCAACAGATGGCAGGGCTTCTGGGTTGAGTTGAATAGGGAGGAGGAGGGGGATATATTTAATAATATAGGTAGCCCCTACTTTTTCGAAAGTTTGCTTTACTGCACTTCGCTTTTACGAAAGACCTACATTAGTACCTGGTTTTGCTCACCAGAAGAAATCCGAAGAGGATTTTCACTTTTTTTTTTTTTTTTTGGATTTTCACTTTTACAAAAAAAGGGAAAAGCGAAAATAGCATCCAGCGCTTATTTTATAGAGGCAGCACTTGCCCCAAACAGCGAGAGTAGCGCCACCAAGCTCCTTTCCCGGGAACTACACTCAGCACCTCAGCATCAAGCTGCCATTAGCTTTTTTTTTTTCAATTTATTTTATTGAAGTACAACTGATTTACAATGCTGTGTTAATTTCGGCTGTACAGAAAAGTGATTCAGTTATACCTATATATACATTCTTTTTCAGATTCAAGCTGCCATTAGCTTTGAACTGTGTCTATGAGCATCTGTGCTTTACCTCCATTTATTTTGTTTCTTTTATCATCAAGACATGTCCTCAGGTAATTACTTCTCTTTATGCCACTTCAGCTTAGGAAAGCTTTCATTGGAACGTTCTACTTTTGAATAGCAGGGGGAAAACTGTATGCAGGACTGGGCTCCAGCTTTGCCCCCGCATTCCTGAGAGTTAAATCAACTCACCAAGCATTTATTAAACACCTGCTGTGTGCCCAGTCAAATGTGGAGTCTGCAGACTTCATGAGCATTTCAGATCAGAATGACGCAGTTAACTAATTCCCGACTGTCCTTGGAACCAGAATACTCGAGTCTGTAGGGCCGGAATATTCTCATCCTGTGGTACAGTTATGTGGGAGCTCAGTCATAATCAGAAGCCGACGATTACTTTCCTTGAGTTACAACATGCGCTCGCAAATGTGATTTCTATAGTATTCTAAAATTAGTCTCTAATTGCTTAGTATTTACGTAGTGTGAGCCCAACAGAATCACATGCACTCAAAGATAGATGCTCTCAATTCTGTTTCCCCACCTTTTAAAATATCCTGCCAGCTCCATACTTGTACTGGGCACACAGCAGGTGTTTAATAAAGGCTTGGTGAGTTGATTCAGCTCTCAGGAATGCGGGGGGCAGAGCTGGAGCCCCGTGCTTTGTATTATCAAAGCTTTCCCCTCCTCTTCCCTGCAGTTGACCTCTTTGAGGACACTCCCCTGCTAATTAGCACCTCTGCTCAAAGGTGAACAGGAAAAGTGAGAACTGTTGAAAACAGGACACATAGTCTCAACCGGGCTAATTTTGTGCACTGTTAATGCTGTAGAAATTACAGCATTAATGGTAGAAAGAATTGAAAGAAGGGCTGAAATTTGACTAGCTATGGACTGTAAGGTAATTACTCACTACAAATGCCCTCCAGCCAATGCCAAGGTTGTTATTTAAGAAAAAGTGGAACAAGAACTGAAAGTTCTAAGAATGCCCATGTTGACCGAATCAGTGGTTCCCAAAATACTGGCCTTGTGCTGCTGGTGGTACCCAAGGCAATATGAATGGAGAGGGGGATGGATACAGAAAAAGTATTAAATCTCTTTGTGAAAAAAACAGATTCCTTTACGTTTCCTTTCGATTCTTTAATTGTATCTCAGTCTTACTTACGGGCTAACAAGTCCCTAACACCTCCCCTCTCTCTCTCTTTTTTTTTTTTTCTGTAATTTAAGGCAAATTTTAACAGATTTATAAAATTCGTATATACAAAATACGTTTAAACTAACCCCCGTAGCTATACAATACACTTTTTACACTGCATCATGTATCTCTTAACCTGGAACACAGCATCCGTAAACCGAGGCCTGTTCCCCACTGTCGGTGCCATTATGGGGGCGGGTGTGGAGCTGCAGCGACACCCCAGGGGCGGTGCCAGTGACCTGGCACTTGGCTGTTGCCCTTGAATTTCCTTTCTGAGTGTAGAGACCCCGGAAGAGCTCAGAGCTCCGTTTCCGCAGCCGCCGCCGCCTCTGATCGCCCCTGCGGCCCTGCTCCCTCTGCGGGGTCCCCCACGCGCTACAGGGGCCACAGCACAGCACAGCTGAGGACGTGGCAGAGAGGAGGGGGCCGAGCACAGAGCACTGAACTTCCTGGCTGCAGTGGTGTCAACAGAGAATAACATGCCTGCCAATTTTAGCTGCTTCGAATGGAGTGAAGGAAAAGACACTTGGAATGTTTTGCCATTTGTATAACAGGTCAAAAGGTAATGCTTTAAGATCCTAGAGATGGGCAGACTCAATAGAGATCTATTTTAAATTTCTCGATAAACAGGCTTGTTAGAGAATCTAACAGTTAAGATGATGGGGAGAAAGTTTCACAGGCTGCCCGTGAGCACTCCTGGGGCGGGCCTCGCCCCCGGCTTCCACAGACTCCGCAGCGAGAGCTCTGGCCACCTGTTTGCAGGTGAACCTGGAAAAGGTGCCCGGGCTCAACCAGAAAGCTTGGGTGAGGAGGGAAGCCATGGAGAACCAGCTTTGTTAGCCCGACTGTCAGATCAAGGCTGGTTCCACGTTTGTGATCTGAGTTCCAGAGTCTCCTAGGTGACAGTGCTCTCTGCCCACCGTGGGCACCGACCTTTTTTGAGGGCAGCTTGACAGGCAGTGGTGGGGAGACCTCCAGCGTCACCCCGAGGCTGCGGGAGGCTTCCCCGGGGGCCCGGGCACTGAACGGAGCGGGTGGGGCCCCAGGGCAGAGGGTTCACCTGCACGGACACGTGGCGGCTCCGTGAGATGCCTTAAAGCGCCCAGGCTGCCACGGCGGCACACCGGGCCTGTCACCACTCAGGGTGGGAGCTGTGCATCACAAAATGGGGCCTCCTGGAACCCCATTCGCAGTTCCTTCCTGACTGGAGAAATTCTGAAGTTGGCGGAAAAGCTGAGCCCCTGGACCAGCACCAGGAAGCACCAGAACCCAGAGCTGAGGGCCTGTTTCCCACGACTCACAAGGGTCATGCCCTCAGCTGCCCCTACATTGGACTTCCCTCGGCCGGACTCTGGGTCAGCCTCACCAGGTGGGATGCGCGGTCCACGCCTCCCCGGTCACCAGAGCGGTCTGGCTCTGCGACCTGCCGGGAAATTAGGTCCCGCGGGAAACCTCCACCTTGACTGTGAATAGCTGGGGTTATGTTTATTTGCGGGAATTAATCAGCTTCTGAAAGCACAAAATAAAGTGAATTCAGTGTTAATAAAAAGGCGCCTGAGTGACAAGCCTGGAACAGACAGACCAGGACGACTGTGAGCCCGTGCGGCTCAGCCCTGTCTACACTCTGCTGGGGGTGCGGAGTGCCGGCCGCTCGCCCGCCCAGGAGGAAACTCGGGCTGGTCCAGGAACACCCAGTAGCTGCTCTAGTGTTTCACTGTGGTTTGTGTTACACACACACACACAAAAGAAAACCACCAGAATAAAAACACTACCTTCATAACCAGATCAGAAGCGGAGAACCCAATTTCCAGGGGGAGCCAGGTGTGCGCTTCTCTGTGAAGCGAGCCACAGGGCCGCGTTTACGGCAACAGATGCAAAGTCTTCGGGGGCCCTGTAATAAGAACCTCACAGTGACGTGCCAAGGTCATTGCTGGATTTGAGGAGGAGGAGGGAGTCACCAGAGGTCAGGAAGGGATACAAGAGCAGTTCCCTCCTGTTCTCAGCTACTCTACACCCTAATTACAGGCTTCCGGGGAGGGCCCTGCTGCCTACCAGTACTGTGTTTTGGGGCAGGAATCTCATGTCTCATCTATGTCTGAGTTCCACCCCATTTCCTACCCCTTGCTATACAAAGACGCCAACTCCCAGGAACGTCCATCCTGCCAGGAGGTCTGAGACCTCACTCGGGCCTGGCAACATCCCGCTCCTTCCCGTTGTAACCTGGGGCGGGAGCCTCGCGTAGGAAGTTCCCACGCTGAGCAGCGCTCCACTCTCCTAGGGGCTCACGACCACCGTCAGGGTCAGCAGAACCCCTGCAGGTGTGCGGTCCACACCGAGGCGCCGCTCTGGGTGGGAAGCATCCCGTGTCATCCAGCGAGAGGCGGGCACTAGGGGTGCTTCAGGCAGGTACCAACCTGTTGTGCTTTGAAGTAAGTTTTCACCTGAAGAGATGCCGACATGGTGTGGAAACCAAAACCACCTATTTCGATATGCCATCCTGAGCACCAGTGGACACCCAGACTCTAAGTTCTAGCGGGTTCTGGAGGGCGAGACCTGGCAGGAGAGCAAGGGCCCATACGAGCAGCCGGGCCTTGCGTGACCTGAAGTCCTCCTCCAGCAGAAGGTAGGAAACAGACACCGACAGTGGGACCGAGGAGGCGGAGGGGCCCTTCCACGCCCCACGGGCTCCACTCCACCCACAGCGAGTCTCACCACTTCCCTGAACTCAGCGCGTACCACGTGCCACCTGCCATTAAGGGCCATTAACACAGCAAGTGCCAGCCTCTGAGCCACCTTAACCAAGCAGCTCCTTCCTCTGGGGATCCGCCATCACCTTCTTCAGGGCCCAGGAGGTGCTGCACAAATGCAGTCAGTAAAAGCAGCCCCTGCTCGGGGGGGCTAAGCTCTCAGCCCTCCCAGCTGCAGGCCCAGCACCAACCTTGGCACCAGGGCCTGCGCCGGGAACGCCGAGTCCGTGAAATGCAGGAATCCCACACGCAAGGCCCACCTCTGCCTAGGGCTGCCAGGCAGACTTTAAAAGGGCTTGTCTTCTTCTTCAAACAGAGCTCCCTAAATTTCCAGGCATCACTGAAGAATGAGGTTGCTGAGCGCATCTGATGTGCCTTATGGAGAAGGTGACGTCAAAAGGCCCGAAAGGACCACCCGACACACAGTCGAAAGCTTAGTGGGAACTTCTGCTCTTCACTTAAACCACAACAGAAAACCCAGCATCACTTTCTTCCTGAGGCAGGTTGCAGGTCACAGTGAGGGGAGGATTCGGGGGCCATTACGTTGCAGACCACAATTCCAGCAGCCTGGAGGGAGTCCTCCACGGTCCCCTGCTTCATGGCTCCTGACCCCGGCTGCATAGCAACCACGCAGGAAACCAAGAGTGCGTCCACGTGATGCCTGTACTGCACGGTCTCTGAGTGGCTCAGCCCGGAGCTTTGCAAAGCCCCTCAGGTGATCAGACTGCAGCGCCAGAGCTGAGCATCATGATCTAGTCCAACTTTTACAAATGGGGAAACCGGAAACCAAAGAGCTTGGCCCTCAGCCACGTGGATAATGACGAGTGCACATTTCTCTGGGGTGAAGGTGCGCTTCTGCCTTCCCCACTGTGGGCAGTTTAGGGGCCCACACGTGGACGCACACAACGCCTACCCGGGCAGTGGCCACTGGACAATACATATGTGCCTTCTCTACCTGAGAATCCTGAGCTCCATGAGCTCTGTCGACTGGGAATGGTTCACACTTTGCGTCAGTGGTTTCTTCGTTTTGTGATGGGGACAGTCACCCCACGGGGTTGCAGAGAAAGAGTTCCCACCCTTCCCTTCCCTTGGGCTTCCTCCAGCCTCCGGTCTCTGGACATGTCCACGTCCATCACCAGGTCCTCTCCTCGGGCTCCCAGGTCTCAGGGCAGCAGGTGTGTCTTTACATGTGTTTGCCGCTGTTCCTTGTCCTGAAGTCGTGTTCCAGAGGCATCCACTCAGCACAGTGTTGGTGACAGCGCTCCTGTATCCCATGTGGAAATAAAAACTGTGATCGACAAGTAATGGACTTTCAAGGAACATTAGGGTTTGAGTTATCCAACCGCTCTGAATTTTGGGGACTGAAAAATTAATGTTGGCTTGGCTTCGAATGCTGAGTTGATATTTTCTATTAAGCAAAGGAAAACTAAGGATTTATCTTAATAAACATCCAGAAACTGAAGGTGGTCAGATCATCAAACCAGCCCCTACTGCCAATGCTAAAATGCTGTGCAAAGTGTAAGCGGCGAGCAATTCACCCCGACTGCTCTCATCCTAACGGTGCCTTTACTCACAATACCAAGTTAATGTCTGTTCCCAGGATGCCCAAGTTAGTCAGTCATAACTAGTAATCTTGTTTCAAGATTATTTCCTGATCTTGGAGTTGAAATAAACGGACTCCTTTTTATCAAAGAAGTAAAAAAATTGCAAGAATAAGGAGTCTAGAGATCTCTAAAAATTACAAAGCTACAACGCAATATCTTTGAAACAATTTCTCTACAAACTGAAGGGTTAAAAAAATATTTCAGTAAAAAACGGATATGTGTCCTTATGTAAGGAAAATATCTTCGTTTGAGGAAGTTTACTGTTACATTTTTGTAATAATAGATGAGGCACAACTATCTCCTGCTTCTCCAACATCTCAATAAAAAAAAGACAATAATCAAGGGTAACAGTGAAATTAAAATAAAATAAAATAGAAAAGCCTAAGGTTTTGGAGAGAAAAGTGACTATAATCTATGTGTAGAAAGGCTGTAAATGGTTTCAGTTGACCTTGCAAAGAGCGATCTTCTTCTCGGATGCTGACCAATCACGGAATTGAGGGCCGGGAGCCTTGCAGGACTGTCGTCCACTCAGCTCGCCGTGAAGACAGGGGAGCCCGGCCGCAGAGGGGGAGAGCGGGTCAGTTCTTGGCCGGGCAGTAGCCCCCGCCTAGGGCCGTCCCCCCCTGCTTCCCAGTCCGCTTGGCTTCCCTGTCTATACCAACTTGCTTCTGCCTCTGAAAGCAAACCAGCAACCGTGTCAGAAAGTTTAACGGACAAACAGCGCTTGCCGACCGTGCTGACCCCAACTCGCCAGCAAGCCTTTCAGACGGGCACCTCTACCCGCTACGCCGACCGCGAGGGCCGCCGCCTCCTCCGCCAGGGCCACGGGGAGTGCTTCCAAGCTGGTGAGGAAGTGCGTGGGTCCCGACACACGTGTGAGACCTGGAACCCGGCGGGCGAGGAGCGCTCTTGCCCCAGGACAGGGTCCTCTGAGCAGTGACAGCGGGGTCTCGGGCCGCCCTGACACAGCCCATTGAGAATGTTCTTTTTCCTTTAAACTTCGGTCATCGGCCCTGACCCCGGGGCACATCCTTTCAGTTTATGAAGAGCCATAGGAAGCAGTACAAAAACAGCAACTTTTCTCCAGCCACAAGAAAGAGCCGAACCCCCAGCAAACATCCACAGGAAGCTTTGAGCGCCCAGAGAGACAGGATTTCATGTTGTCTCCTCATTAAAACCCTGTGATAACAAGGCTGACTCAGAAGCAGTTTTTTTCCTCCCTTTCCTTCTGGGTCAGCATCTGCCACAAGATCCCTGTTTATCTGCTGGGTGAAGGCGAGCGAGCCACTCACCAGGGACACAGGACCGGGAACAGTGTGTCCTGGGGATGGGGCCCAGGGACGGTTACTAAACCACAGGAACATTCTGGTGCCACTGACAGAGGAAGCTTTTTTCTCTTTTAAATGCTAGGCAGAGTCCTCAACACGTCAGACACTTTTGAGTAGAGTCATACACAGCGGGGACCAGTTTGGAATGCAATGTATTTTTTACACAGTGAAAGACACCTGGACAGAGTAACCGGACAAGTTAACTGAGTGCAAGATTGACCAGCTCGCGTCAACATTCACAGCTTCTGCAGTTTCACTCAGAGGAGATCACGTCCGACAGTTTTCCTGCGACGTGTGTCTGTTAGTAGAAGCGAGAGACCTTGATGAGAACCTCGATTCTCGGCCGGCCACCGGAAGGCAGCGCGGAGCCCGGCGGCGTTAACGAAGGCTCTGCTGGCAATGCCGCCAGCTCTCGAAAGCCCCTGAGCGGAAAGGAGCTCTCCGCTTCCTCCAAAGAAGGAAAGGCTCCCTGAAGCCGACTGCAGGTGTCTCTCGGAGACAACGCCTCTGCAAGGCCAGTTGGTTTAAGTCTTTGCCGAGGGGCGGGCGAGGGGCAGGGAGGGTGGGCACAGAGGCAGCAGGCACCGCCCTGTGCAGGGGGGAGGGGGCCGTTCACGGCAGAGTCCGTGTGCACACCTTCCACCCCGCGTCCTGTCGTGTCGTGGGGTGATCTGACAGGGCGGGAAGAAAGCGCAGGTTGTGGGGACATTAAGTCAAGTCCACACCGCCAGTTCTCACTCCCACCCTCTCATCTAACAGCCGGGACCCACTGGCACAAGAGACTTAAAAGGCAACGTGCTCCCCTGGGGAGGTGGTGGGGACAGCCCGCGATTCACCTCCTTTCACCTCCTACAAACCTCCACCAGGCAACGCTCCTCACCAAGCACTCGCGAGTTAGAGAGAAAAGCCATCTGCAAAGACGTCGGGTTTTGTGTTTCTGTCATTAAAGACAGAGCATGCATGCACACACACACAGTCCTCAATTACATCGTGTCAGAGAAGGAATAGTTTCTGTAAAAAGAAAGAAAGCTGTATTATTAGGCATTACACATTAATACCAAAGCGATCGCTGGGGTTTTCAGTAGTTTCACTAGTCCCCAGGATTCAGTAGCTAACATCAAAGTGTCACGTCCTTTGGCCTAGAGCGCGGCGGCGTGGTGGGTCTCACAGCATCCCTGAGCCAGGTGTTGAGGGCACGGATTCGGGAAACCCGCTCCGGGACACCGGGGAGATCTGGCCTGTGGCCGCCCAGGCTGCTCAAGGACCACAAGAGTGAAGGGCATCCTCTTTCACTGCAACATAATATTCTTTCAGGTTCTCTTGCAGGATGGTGTCCTTCACAGCGTGAAACGCGAAGCGGATGTTCTCCGTGTCTATGGCAGTGGTGAGGTGGATTGCTGCGATTCCATCTCTTCCGGTTGAAATACTGGACCAGGTAGCACTGGACGTCCTCCAGCCTGTGGGGGTTGCCCTTGAAGTCTGGGAAGTGCTTCTTCTTCTTCTTTTTTTTTTAAATAAATTTATTTAATTTTGGCTGCATTGCGTCTTCGGTTGCTGTGCGCGGGCTTTCTCTAGTTGCGGCGAGTGGGGGCTACTCTTTGTTGCGGTGCGCGGGCTTCATCATCCCAGTGGCTTCTCTTGTTGCAGAGCATGGGCTCTAGGCGTGGGGGCTTCAGTAGTTGTAGCACGCGGGCTCAGCAGTTGTGGCTCGCGGGCTCTAGAGCGCAGGCTCAGTAGTTGTGGCGCACGGGCTTAGTTGCTCCGCCGCATGTGGGATCTTCCCGGACCAGGGCTCAAACCCATGTCCCCTGCATTGGCAGGCGGATTTTTAACCACTGCGCCACCAGGGAAGCCCTGGGAAGTGCTTCTTGATGCTGATGGTCTTCACTTTCTCCACCAGGAGGTCCATCTTGTTGAGGAACAGGATGATGGAGACGAAGAAGAGCTTGTTGTTAACGATGGTCTCAAAGATGTTCATGGACTCCACCAGGCGGCTGGTGCGCCTGTCCTCCATGAGGACCTGGTCGTACTCACTGGACGGGACCATGAACAGGATCAAGGTGATCCCATCAAAGCACTGGAACCACTTCTGGCGCTGAGACCGCTGGCCGCCCACATCCACCATCTTGAAAGGTATTTTTTTAATGACAAAGTCATGATCCACGATGCCCTTGGTGGCCTTCCTCGCCAGCAGGATGTCCTGCTTGCTAGGGAAAGTAATTCAGCTGCCCAATCCGGTCCAAGTTATCCAGGAAGTACTTCACTGATTCACCCAGCTGAAACTCCCTCCTCCGGCTGAAAGCTTCCCTGACGCCAGAATCCCTCCAGAGCGCGGTCAGAGCAGGTACATACAGCTGAAAGGCGGCAGACTCCACGGGCAGCCCTGCTTTGTTCTCAAAGGCCATGAGGAACATCCCCTGCTTCTCATTTTCAGAATACTGCCAAGGAACACCAAGCCTGTCTCGTGCATCATCCAGAACCCTTGAGCCCTTGAGGATGTTGTTGAAGATGGTGTCGCGGAACTCGAGAAGCGCGCTCTGGTCGAACTCGCGGCCGTGGATGATGCGCATCTGCTTGAGGAAGGTGGACCTGCCGCTCTCGCAGGGCCCAGCAGCAGGATCCTGACGAGGCGCCGCACGGCGCGCAGCTCGCGGTCCAGCCCCGCGTAGATGTCCCGGCTGCGCCTGCGCTGCCCTGCCTTGCGCTCCGCATCGCGGGCGGCGCTGGCCTCAGGTGGCAGCAGGCAACGGCTGAGGGTCCGCACCGCACCAGACATGGCTGGTGAGGCCATGGACCCCGCGGCGGGCGAGGTGGCAGCCGGCCGCTCCCTCAGGCCGCGTCCGCTGCCGCCGTCCCGTGGTCCCTCTGTCTGGCTCTTAAATACAGTGGTTCTGTCCCCTGGCAAACCATCAGTCTAGCTACTTTTTTTTTTTTTTTGGCTGCGTTGGGTCTTCGTTGCTGCGCGTGGGCTTTCTCTAGTTGCGGGGAGCGGGGGCTACTCTTCCTTGCGGTGCGCAGGCTTCTCATTCCGGTGGCTTCTCTTGTTGCAGAGCACAGGCTCTAGGTGCGCGGGATTCAGTAGTTGTGGCACGCGGGCTCAGTAGTTGTGGCTCACGGGCTTAGTTGCTCCGCAGCATGTGGGATCTTCCGGCACCAGGGATCGAACCCGTGTCCCCTGCACTGGCAGGCGGATTCTTAACCACTGCGCCCCCAGGGAAGTCGCAATCTAGCTACTTTTTACTGTATGGTCACTTCTCGGTATCCGTGGGGGATGGGTTCCAGCACCCCCTGTGGATACCAAAATCCTTGGATGCTCAAGTCCCTCATATAAAATGGCATAGTATTTGCATATAACCTACACAATCCTCCCATATACTTTAAATCATCTCTAGATTACTTATAATACCTAATACAGTGTAAGTGCTATGTGAATAGTTGCTGGTGCACAGCAAATTCAAGTTTTGCTTTTTAGAACTTCCTGGAATTTTTTTTTTTTCCATCTGTGGTTTGGTTGAATCCATGAATACGGAACCCGAAGCTAGGGAGGGCCACTTTTTTATCTTTAAAAGTGACTTCTGGGGGAGGGATGGACTGCGAGTTTGGGGTTAGTAGATGCAAATTATATCATATAGAATAGGTGGACAACCAGGTCCTACTGTGTAATACAGGGAACTATATTCAATGTCCTGGGATAAACCATAATGGAAAAGAATACAAAAAAGACTGTATATATATGTATAACTGAGTCACTTTCCTGTACAGCAGAAATTAACACAACATTGTAAATCAACTATACTTCCGTAAGAATTAATTAATTAATTAAAGCAACTTCTGTCTATGGCCTGCAATTAAAGTTTTTCCTTAAAGCAGATACACAAAGTTTCCTTTTAAAAGACATTTATCTGAGTAAAAAGTGAGTCAAATTTAAAAAAAGGCTAAGAAAATAATAGTATAGAAAATAATTTTAAAAGGCTAAGAAAATAATAATAACAGGATAACACACAAGTCAGGAAAGTGATGCTCAGTTTTGCAAATGTTGCTCAAGATGGAAGAGTTCTCTGTCCTCCAAGTTAAAACCCAAAACAGGGCGCAGAGGAGGGGGACCCGAGAATCAACAAACAGCTCTTACCATATAAACCACAGCAGCAAGGTTGTCCATCTAAAATGGGGTGTGAAGAGATCCCTCATTTTGCCTCGGTCTTCCTGTTTCAAGACAAAGAATACCATTTACTCTCCTCCCCTGCGGATGTGTGGGCACCGGTTGGTAGCCTGAGACCAGTGGATACCTGAGGCTGGGAGGGAGGTTTCTGGTAGGCTGGACACTCACGTTCCGAGAACCTGGGACTCAGATCCACAGCACTCAGCCCCCCAGCCCAGGGAGGCCTCCAGCCAGGACTCAGCAACGTCCAGAGGTGGAGACATTCCACACCCCACCCCAACCTGGAATCCTGGAGCCGGGAAGCAGGCCTCTCGGGCGATCCCATGGACCAGGGAGCAAACAACCAGTCCAAGATGCCTCCCGCCATTTCACACCCTCCCCACCCAAAGCCAGCTCTAGGTCAAGGTGACAAAAATTTATGTGCTGAAAATCAATTCACCAAAAGCCAACTTGCCAAAAGACCAATTAGCTAAATGACTCACTTGCCAATTTTATATAATTTACTAATTTATCAAATCTTTGCTTTACAATGTTCTATTTTAAAACATATATTCTGGGGGGGGGAGGGATAAATCCGGAGATTGGGATTGACATATACACACTACTATATATAAAATAGATAACTAATAAGGACCTACTATATAGCACAGGGAACTCTACTCAATATTTTGTAATGGCCTATATGGGAAAAGAATCTAAATAATAGTGTATATATGTATATGTATAACTGATTCAGTTTGCTGTACACCTGAAACTAACACAACATTGTAAATCCATTATACTCCAATAAAAATTTTTTTAAAAAGCATCAACAAGAAAAATAATTTAAAAAATATATTCTATGACTGGGATTATCTTCTTAGATTTATTTAATGAACATATTATTCTTAGCAGTTTGAGAAGTGCTCACTTATTTAAACATGCTAAAAGTTTTTTTAAAAAAGATTATGGGGGCTTCCCCGGTGGCGCAGTGGTTGAGAATCTGCCTGCCGATGCAGGGCACACGGGTTCGAGCCCTGGTCTGGGAAGATCCACATGCCGCGGAGCAACTGGGCCCGTGAGCCACAACTACTGAGCCTGCGCGTCTGGAGCCTGTGCTCCGCAACGGGAGGAGCCGCGATAGTGAGAGGCCCGCGCACCGCGATGAAGAGTGGCCCCCGCTTGCCGCAACTGGAGAAAGCCCTCGCACAGAAACGAAGACGCAACAATAGCCATAAATAAATAAATAAATAATAATTTAAAAGATTATGGGTTATAGGTGGTTTAATCTACCCATGAATATTGTCTTTGTGAACAAAAATATTTTGTAATATATTCTTGAATAAAAAGACTACTCATTAATATGCTTATTGAATATATTTGAGCATGTTTGTATTTATTGACTATATTTTAGAATAGATTCATTCATTAATATACTTAATGAATTCATTAATATAGTTATTGCAGACTATATTATACGTGTTAATATAAACACAGGAAAAATATATTCATATGTATTGATATATGTATTAGCATATACATAGGAAAAATCTATTCCTATTTACTAAATATATTCAAAAAGAATAATCCTTAAAACACGTTTTTGGTAAACTGATACATTGGCAAGAAAAATTGGCTTTTGGAGAATTGGTCTGCTTTCTGGAAAATCCTTCTCTTCTCTTTTTGGTGATGGGGGATTCACCACCTTCTTGGAGCCTTCCTGGACCTGAGAGAACTCTCTCTCTGGGCCTGGCTGCTCCTGGCTACATCAGCTATGCACCTGCCCCAGTGACCTCCATAAAGCAACAACAACAACAAAAAAAAAACAGGCCTCGCTGCTGGGTACCCTGGAACACAGAGAGGCCCCTGCGGCAGCAGCTCCTTTCCAAAGAGAAGCCCACAACTGGAGCATCCAGGCTTGCCACTGTCACTTTGCAACACACATTTGAAATCACTGTATGCTTTCTCCATCCAGAGCATCTTCCCACAGGAGGGACGGGGGAGAATGCAGTCCCTCCCCAAAGGCAACTAAATGAGCCTCCTGCACCCCAGACTCTCTGGGATGCCCCCTACCCCAACCCTGTGCTTCCCAAAGCAGATTTGGGGTATGTCTCCTGGTTTCTATGTTGTCAGACCCTGCCTAGCACTTCCTCTCAATCTGGTGAAATTCCATTCAGTTCTTTTTGCCTAATATAGAAACAATCAGAAAAATGATATTATTTTAAAAAAAATAGGGCTTCCCTGGTGGCGCAGTGGTTAAGAATCCGCCTGCCAATGCAGGAGACATGGGTTCAAGTTCCCTGGTCTGGGAAGATCCCACATGCCGCGGAGCAACTAAGCCCGTGCGCCACAACTACTGAGCCCGTGTGCCACAACTATGGAAGCCTGCAGACCTAGAGCCTGTGCTCCGCAGCAAGAGAAGCCACCGTAATGAGAAGCCCGCGCATCACAACGAAGAGTAGCCTCCGCTCGCCACAACTAGAGAAAGCCCACTGCAGCAACAAAGACCCAATGCAGCCAAAAATAAATAAATACATAAATTTATAAATAATAATAATAATAATTTCCTTGTAGGGTCTGTTGTTTGCTTAAGGGTATTTGTGATGTTTCTCTAAGCCACATGGCTGATTCTTGAGGGCAGGGACTGCAGCCTTTAATCTGGCTCCCTTCTCCCCACTTGCACCTGCAGTAAGTGCTCATCTATTTGTAGTGTGGTGGATTCCCTGATGGTGTTGCCTGTGGAGCGATGCACCATCCATTAAGGATGTCTACACAGGGGCGGTTTGGTGTCTTGGATCTAAGTCTATCATGGCACTTTCTAATGTGATTTTATTGTCAAGCCTTTGCCGATCAATCACATTTGCTAATCAGACTTCATGGGTGTTGAAAGATGAAACTGAAGCAGGAGT
Source organism: Eubalaena glacialis (assembly GCF_028564815.1). Taxonomy (NCBI): domain Eukaryota; kingdom Metazoa; phylum Chordata; class Mammalia; order Artiodactyla; family Balaenidae; genus Eubalaena; species Eubalaena glacialis. The sequence goes on from NC_083730.1 coordinate 74,926,072, forward strand.
AGTTACGGGACCCATTATGGGACATTATATTACATTTCTTTAATCACTTCTCCAGGTGGTACTTTTAGGACTTGGCAGTGAAAATACACAGACTGAAGTTGCCAAATTCCTTTTGCAGATCCTGCCCACTGCACCCCTCACCCACTCACATACACATGCTCCCAGCACGTGCAGCAACATGCACAGTCAGTCCGCCAGGCACTGACCTGTCTGGAGATGATGAGTTTCCCCAGAGGCATGGGGGCTCCGTTTTCTGTGGCTATCCTCTTTAAGGTGGCGATGGCCTTTTCCTGGTTTCCGGACAGCACATCATACCTTGCACTCTCTGGCAGCCACTATGAGGACAGGAGACCGAGATGTGGCCAGTTAGGGCAGAACAGAATGCTCGGTCACAGCCATACACTCTCATGTGTGTGTGGAGTCCTTAAGGCCGGAGGCTCTGGGGCCAGAAGCCTGGCTTCAAATCCTGGCACTGCCATTGATTATAATGGCTCTGTGACCTTGAGCAATAACTTGACCTCTCTGTGCCTCCATTTCCTCATCCATAAAATGGGGATAATAATAGAACCTCCCTCTTAGGGTTGTTGAGAGGATTAAATGGGATAATCCAGACAAAGTGCTTAGCACAGTGCCCAGAATGGGTTAATATATCTGTTCCTGTTGCCGTTGCTATTACTGTAATTTGGTGCTGCTGAGTTGCAGGTGACAGCTGAATTAAATTAAGACTGCCACCAAAAAAGAAAAAAAGTCCACCACTCTCACCATCATCATCATTATCCCTATCTCTCAAGAAACTACACCTCACCTGTGTTTAGAATCGTCTTGCAAACTCAGTCTAAGAGAAAGAAAGAAATCAGAAAGACCTTTAGGCCTACTAGAGTCCCAACCCCAAGTGACTAGATAGAGATCTCTCCATAAAACAAAGCAACAGCAATCTGTGAAATGAGAGAGTATGAGACTTGGAGTCAGAAGATTTGGTTCAAATGAGTTCTATTGTTTATTTGCTGTGTGTCTTTTGACAAGTCAATCAACCTTTCTGGGCCTCAGTTTCCTCATCAGTAAAATGAGAATATAGCAGAGATTGCTAGCATCCATTAAAATTCATGCTTCCCTTTCCATAGTATAGAGTTGTCCTTGGATATGGCTGCCCAGCCAGAAACTACATTTCCCAGCACCTTTTGCCCCTAGGCATGGCCATGTGACATGCTTTCACCAATGGCACGAGAGCAGAATATTCCTGGCCAAGTTATTTAAGTATACATCTCTACCTGCCCTTCTTCAGTCTACATGTAGAAGATTCCAAAGCCCTAGACAGTGGCAGAGCTACAAGCTGGAAGGAACCCTGGGTCCAGAATCACACCTGTCAAGTAGAAGCACCCATTCTGGACTGTTCTGTGAGTGAGAAATAAACTCCTATTGTGTTAAGTTACTGAATGTGTAGGCTTTATTTGTTACAGCAGCTGGTATCATCCTAACTAATATAGGGGTTCATCATAGTCCTACCTCCTGTGGTTATTGGGAGGAATAAATATGATAATGCATATAAAGAGCCTGGCATAGGGCCTGCTACACTGTTATGCTAAGTAATTATTAATACCTATTGTCATTACCAGTAATTATTATGTTATTTATCATAGATGAGACCTACCTCCCTACAGGCTTATTTTGGGGCCCACTGGCTGTAAAGCATTTCATGGATGTGGTCTTCACATGAAATGATAAACGTGTGGTCTGATCTCGCTGTGTGTGGGGGGTAGTTTATGCAGAGATGAGACGGAGGGATCATTTGAGCCCTTGGACCCAGCCATGCCTGAAGCCAGATATTTAATATTCTATCATATGTCTCTTTCACTCAAGCCAGTTTGAACTGGGTTTTGTCACTTGCAACTTAAGAATCCCAACTATTCCAAATACACTCACCTTAAGTGTAGCTCTTGTAGTGCGGGGACAGGGAGCAAGGTATCCCCCATCCCCTTGATATCTCCCTCAAGAATATCCCAGCAGTGTCTGCCTGGAGGAAACCCAACACCCCATACTGGGCCCACCCCAGGCCCTGTTCCTTTGTCTCATTTCCTGATTAAAAGAAATAATCTTAAAAGTGGCTTTGGTGCCCTCCTCCACACCCTCCCCACCAAAATATAATGAACGGCAGGAGACCAAGTAACAAAGGCTGAGATGTCTTAAAGGATACCTACAAAACACAGAACAGCAAAGAGGAGGAGTGGGACAGCCGAGAGGATGAGCAGCCAACGCCAGCCCAGGCTGGGCATCACAAACACAGCCAGGACAACCTCGAACACTGTCCCGATGGCCCAGAACACCTGGCATGGGAGAATGGGGGTCAGTAATGGGGCAGCATTGGTCAACACAGTGAGCGATTTCAGGATCATTGTAGACAACGTTATCCGTGTGGGTAAGGGGGTCCTTGGGGGTCAGGAAAGTCAGAATGGCCATCACTTTTCCTGTGGCTCATATGGTTGGGCCAGGGCCTCCATGTTGTCTATCTCCTGAGGGTACCATCCACACTGTATGATATTTGCATGGTGCCCACTGGAGTGTGCAATGTGGCAGCTCTGGTTAAGGAGATCAATATGATCAATATTGTGTGAGGCCAGTAGAGTAGTGGACACATTGGTTTTTGTCTACTCACATCCATCTCCCTTGCCCAGTAGTGCCCCGGTATCCTTTATCAGAATTGTCTCTCCCCTGTGGGGCTGAATATCTTCTGTCTGCTTCTCTGAATCACATTCCATCCTTTTCCACCTTGTTCTTTGTATGGACTGCATCCACAGTCCCCCTGTCCTCTGGCTTCACATTGGGTGCAGCCAATGGGGAGCCCCACAGGAGATGGGGAGGAAAGAGGGATTGGGGTGCTTATTCCTCTGGCTTCTTCTCTGCAGGGTGGTCATGGGCTGGCTGCATCCCTTGGCTGAAGGTCACAGCTCCTTTCCAAGAGCCTTTGCCATACAACTCTCTCTTTCTCTCTCTCTCTCTCTCTCTCTGGGCTGCTAATTACTCTCTCCCTTTGCCCCTTCAGGGACCTTATAAATAGTCCCTTTATGAAACCCTCTTCAGCCAAAGCAATCTTGAGGGAAAAAAATGGAGCTGGAGGAATCAGACTCCCTGACTTCAGACTATACTACAAAGCTACAGTCATCAAGACAATATGGTACTGGCACAAAAACAGAAATATAGATCAATGGAACAGGATAGAAAACCCTGAGATAAAGCCACGCACCTATGGTTAACTAATCTATGACAAAGGAGGCAAGGATGTACAATGGAGAAAAGACAGTCTCTTCAATAAGTGGTTCTGGGAAAACTGGACAGCTACATGTAAAAGAATGAAATTAGAACACTCCCTAACACCATAAACAAAAATAAACTCAAAATGGATTAAACACCTAAATGTAAGACTGGACACTATAAAACTCTTAGAGGAAAACATAGGAAGAACACTCTTTGACATAAATCACAGCAAGATCTTTTTTGACCCACCTCCTAGAATAATGGAAATAAAAACAAAAATAAACAAATGGGACCTCATGAAACTTAAAAGCTTTTGCTTTTAAGCAAAAGCAAACTATAAACCGCAAAGGAACTATAAACAAGATGAAAAGACAACCCTCAGAATGGGAGAAAATATTTGCAAACAAATCAACGGACAAAGGATTAATCTCCAAAATATATAAACAGCTCAATATTAAAAAAACAACCAACCCAATCAAAAAATGGGCAGAAGACCTAAATAGACACTTCTCCAAAGAAGACATACAGATGGCCAAGAGGCACAAGAAAAGCTGCTCAACATCACTAATTGTTAGAGAAATGCAAATCAAAACTACAATGAGGTATCACCTCACACTGGTTAGAATGGGCATCATCAGAAAATGTACAAACAACAAATGCTGGAGAGGGTGTGGAGAAAAGGGAACCCTCTTGACTGTTGGTGGGAATGGAAATTGATACAGCCACTATGGAGAACAATATGGAGGTTCCTTAAAAAACTAAACATAGAACTACCATATGATCCAGCAATCCCACTCCTGGGCATATACCCAGAGGAAACCATAATTCAAAAAGACACATGCACCCCAATGTTCATTGCAGCACTATTGACAATAGCCAGGTCATGGAAGCAACCTAAATGCCCATCGACAGACGAATGGATAAAGAAGATGTGTCACATATATACAATGGAATATTACTCAGCCATAAAGAGGAACAAAATTGGGTCATTTGTAGAAATGAGGATGGACCTAGAGACCGTCATACAGAGTGAAGTAACTCAGAAAGAGAAAAACAAATATCATATATTAACGCATACATGTGAAATCTAGAAAAATGCTACAGATGAACCGGTTTGCAAGGCAGAAATAGAGACAGAGATATAGAGAACAAACGTATGGACACCAAGGGGGGAAAGCGGGGGTGGTGGTGGGGGGATGAATAGGGAGATTGGGATTGACATATTACACACCAACATGTATAAAATAGATAACTAATAAGAACCTGGTGTATAAAAAATAAAATTAAATTAAAAAAAAAAAAAGAAAAGAAACCCTCTTCAAATTATCCTAATGTGAGTATGTTGTTTCCTGCTGCAACCTTGAGTCTACAACTATTGTCCATTCCAAAACATCGTCCTTCATCTTCTCCATCTGGGAGCCCCCAAGAGCCTTCCTAAATCCCCTTTTGCTTAAAGTAACCACAGTCCATTTCAATTGCTGACAACCAGAGGGACAGTCAAAATGGCTAACAATTTATAGCACTGACCAATCAGAGTGGACACCATACAGTATTGGCCAATCAGAATGAACCCTGGTCACACACCTCCCCCAACCCTCACCAGACTTTAGTTGCTGCATCATGGGGAGCTCTAGGGAGTCCTTAGAAAGGACAGGGTGTCAGGCAATGAGGGCCAGTCAGGGTTCAGGATCAGCTGGCAGATGCATTTCAATATTTAAACTGGTTCATCCACACCAGTGTGGACCAGCTGACTACCACCCTGATTGGTCAGGGGTAGACACAGTCAGGATGGTTAAGTTGGGCTGTGGGGTCAGTGTGATCAATACTGTCATGTAATCATGGTGATTAGGGACAGTCGTGACTGTGGACCTCAGTGTCCAGCAGGGACAAATAATACTGCCACTGCATGGAGGAGGGCTGTTGGGCAGCTATGTATTTGCCCTGAGATCTTCCAGATCATGGTTGGAAAATGGGTCACAGGACCCTGGCAGAGGGAAGGCTTGAGAGGGACTGGATGGTCCAAGAGAGTTTTAAGGCAGCCTACTCGCCACAGATGTGGCCATGAATGGTGATCTCACACAAGACACGAGTCAATCTGGTGCAGGGGCAGGAGTTTGGTCCACTCAAGCTACAATGTTCAGCACCAACTTTCAGATAAAAGTCATTTCTAGTTCAGGAAGGACATACTACCTGCCTGCTACCATTTTTTTTCAGGGATGGTAGATTGAATTTCTTGTCAATGGAAGAATTTATCTATATTGCAAAACAACCATGTTGAAATCAACATAAATGATCCATTTAAATCCTTGCATAATGGATCTGTTATATTTTTCTTAAACTCCTTTTCCTTGTCCTATGGCTCAAGACACCTGGGAATCTCCTGCTCAGAGATTGAGTAATATCCAGAATCCCAGACCATCCTCCTTACCTCAATCAGCAAAATACACTTAGCTCTGGCTTTCATGGGAAGGAACTCAGCATAGAGCGTCACCCTGGGAATGCAAAAGACAGAGAGGGCGTTAAGGTCGGGACTGAGTGGGAAGATTGCTATGGTTTTCTGAATTTCTCGGCCAACTTTCCTCCAAGGGTGGTCTGTGGACCACTTAGATCAGGATTTCTGGGGATGATGGCTAAATATGCAGATCCCCAGGGTCCATACCAGACCTTCAGAAACAGACTCTCAGGGGTGGGGTCCTGGCATCAGCATTTTTAACCAACTCCCCCCCGCCACCCCATATGATTCTCAAATTTAGTACCTACTATCATTGAGCATTCCCCAAAACCCAGTAAATGTAGGTGAAAAAAGAGTGGTGGGATGATGGGCAACTTCAATCTAGAACCGTTCCTTAGATTTTCCCTATCACTCAAGTCCTGAATAGTCTTGGAGTAGAGGCCTTTCATATGGCAGGATGCCCCTCATCCCGGGTCCATCTGATGTCTCCTTGTGACTAGACTCAGCCCATGTCTTCTTGGCAAGAACCTCACAGAAATGATGCTGAACTCTTCCCAGTGCCTCACACTGGGGACATGACGTCAAGTAGTCCCATCATTGGTGATATTAACTTTCATGACCAGGTCAAGTTTTCTGATAGATATTTCCATCCTAAAGTTATCAATTTTCCATTTGTGATTAAGAAGTACTTTATGGGGGAACATTCAGAGATTATGTCAATATCCTGCTCCCCACAGAACCTCTACTCACCAGCTTTAGCATTCCATCTTTTGACTATTTCTGCCTGAATCAACCACCACTATGATGACAAGTTGTATTTATTATTTCCATAACTCTGTCTACATTTATTGGTTGACATTATACTGTAAGGAAGAGCTTTCTTTTCTCCTGCCTCATCCATCTATCCATCCATCTATCTATCTACCTACCCACCTATCCATTCATTTCATCAGTATGGACTTGTGGATTCCTGTTTTATTCAATGGGTTGTAATCCATTACTGCCTTTATTATTTTGATGCTCAGACTGTCCCAGATCTGGTCAGTGGATGCCCTTTCAAGCTGATTCCTATGTCTTCTTGACATGTCTCCATCATTCCTTGAGCTCTTTCTTACTTTCTTGTACAAAAAGATGTCCAGGCTCATCTAGTACTTTCTTTGCCCCAACCATGTGGTCAGTCATTTTTCTAAGAAGTCCTGGTTCCTTTTGGCAGAGGATGGTGTTTAGAAACCAAGATCTGAGTGATCAGTGTGCTCATGCTATGGGGGTTTCCATTGCTTCTAGGCCCTTCCAGTGGACACAGCTAAGAGATCTACCATCTGTCTATCTATCTATCTATCTATCTATCTATCTATCTATCTATCTATCTATCATCTATTCATCCATCCTTTCTCTGGGTGTCTCTATTTCTCACTCTCTCTCTCTTCCCACATGCACACCATACATCTATATCTATTTCCATATCTATCTGTGTATATGTATTTTTAAAAACAATGAGTTCATACTGATACTTTCAATACCAGTCCAACACTTTAGGATTCTTTCTAACCTTTAAATTTCCATTTTTGTAATTTTCTTTTCCAACATTGAGAATTCCCTGTCTCATTATCCTCAAAATATTTCTCATCTGCTCAATCAATTCACTTGTTTACTCAATGTAACCAATGTCCCAACCATATTGGCTGCCTCCTCCATCTCCCTCCACATCCTCCTCCCCTCCCTTTCACTTGTTCAGCTAATGGGCACGCTGGGAAGAAAAGGAAACTTCTAAACTACTCCCCATGCTCCCTTCCACTGTGCTAGGAAGATAAGCCCTTCTCTTTCCCCTCATCTCCCACCTAAGCCAGACAACCAAGCTGCTAGATGACCTCATGTTACTTACTCTCTTGGCTCCTCATAAGGGAGGAGGGGTAGAGGGAGGCTTATTTCCATTAACCCTTTTGAGGCAGATGGTGCATCTAGATCTCCTGGGATCTCTTTACTAGATCATGGGGCCCACCTACCAGATGCTGCTTCTAACAGCTCATACCTGCAACCCTCTCTTAGGATTGCTTTTGAGTAATTGGAGTTGCCTCACCCCAGAGATATCTGGGAGTTATGCCCTTTCTCTCCAGGGCAGGCTGAAGACTAGTGTTGGGTACAAAAGGCTCATTCCCTGCCTCAAGGTGGGACAGACCCTATGAGACAATGAATACTCCAGAGCTCCCTATGGGATCAAGCTGAGTCTAGATGTCACCTGAAACCATATTCTTGCTTAATTTCTTCCCTTCACCTTTCTTGCCTCTTTCCCTCTTTTACAGGCTCCTCCGTAGAGCATTCCCTGAATAAATTACCTGTACAAAAATCTCTGCCTCAGTCTGTCTGCTTCTATGAAACCCAACCCATGACACCTTTCCCTGCAAAGCATCTATCTTTTTAAATGTTGGCCTCAGCAATACCATTAAGATTTAGAAATAGTTCTATCACTGGTAAAAGTCTTTCTTAGGGTTATGATAAAAGATGCCTCTGTCCAGAGAAGGGAGAATTCTCAGGAGCCTCAGAGGGATAGCTAGGGCTTTAGTAGTTCAGATATATTCTATGTAGAGAAAAGCATGGAGAAAAAGTCAATGTCATTTAGTCTTACTTCGCAGTGCGTTTTAGTAAATCCTCTCTCTCTGTTTTGGTGTTCTGTCTCTCTCTTTCTCTCTCTCTTTTCTTCATCTCTCTCTGTCTCTCTGTTTGAACCCCTATCTGAGATCATATTCAAGAATTTTGAACCCTATTTTTATTGACTTTATAAATAGTATTTCCATGCCATTTTAAATCCTCTTACACACATATATTCTATCATATTCATGAACCATATTTTCCTTAATAATAGCTACCTTTTATTGAGGCTCTACTATGTGCCCAAACATTCTTCTAGATATTGTACATGAATTATCTCACTCAATAAATGCTGCAAGTCAATGGGGTAGGTAATTATAATTCCCATTGTGTGTGTGTATCTTTAATCCCTATTTTCATCTTTATATCTGTGTCAGATAAGTTGTTATTTGACCAGGATCACGTAGCTAGTAAGTTGGTAGGTAGAAGAGTCAAAATTTTAACCTAGGTCTGTCTATATTATGCAGCCCATCACTCGCTTCCCTATTTGGGTGGTTTCACAATTATAAACAATACTTCAATAAGCATCTTTCGTCTTAAATCTTTGTTTGAATGTGGTTTCCTTAGGGTAGATTCCTGTAAAAGAATTTGAGTCAAAGGGTACACATTTTAAGGCTTTTGATATATATCACCAAAGTGGTTCCTAAAAAAGTTGTTCCAATTTATAGTCCTACAAGTGCCTCTCTCAACAAAAACCATGAGGAATTTCATTCACTCAGCTCTGAGAATGGAGACCAATTGCAGTGGTTGTAAAAGATTACAGTGATTACCATGAATGATTTAGAAATTTTATTCTATTCTCCAAATGGTGTGCTTATATTATTTTAAAAACATCAATACTGATAATAAAATAAGAAGCATGTTTACATTTTCCCCACCAAATTAAAATCAAATTACTAACCATGAAAAAAATGTACAGTAGCATATTCTAAGGGCAAAGCTAATCCTGTCCTTAGATGTCAAGGATTTGTTTTTATAATGAACTTACAACATGTAGTCTTTTTTTCTTTTTTAGGCACAGAATTAGTACATGAACGCATTCGCATTGTAAATAATTTAGCAGTATGCAAGAATACAGAGTGTATGATGAATCTTCCTCTTCCTCCTTACCCGTTTCCATTCCCCTTCCCCAAAGCCATGACTAATAGCAGTTTGCTTTGCAACCTTCCAGCCCCTTTTCTATGTAAATGAATATATAAATTTAAAACTGAATAGACACTTTTCCAAAGAAGACATAACGGATGGCAACAGGTGCATGAAAAGACGTTCAACATCACAAATCATCAGGGAAATGCAAATCAAAACCGCAATGAGCTATCACCTCACACCTGTCAGAATGGCTATCATCAAAAAGACAACAAATAACAAGCGTTGGCAAGGATGTAGGGAAAAGGGAACCTTCGTGCACTGTTGGTGGGAATGTAAATTGGTGCAGCCACTATGGAGAACAGTATGGAGATGCCTCAAAAAATTAAAAATAGAACTACCATATGCCAGCAATTCCACTCCTGGGTATTCATCTGAAGAAAATGAAAACACTAATTCGAAAAGACACATACACCCCTATGTTCATTGCAGCATTATTTACAGTAGCCAAGATGTGGAAGCAACCTAAGTGTCCATCAACAGATAAATGGATAAAGAAGATGTGGCATTTAAATCAATATATATATATACACAATAGAATATCAACCACAAAAAAGAATGAAATCTTGCCATTTGCAACAACATGGATGAACCTAGAGGGTATTATGCTAAGAGAAATAAGTCAGACAGAGAAAGACAAATGCTGTATGATTTCACTCACATGTGGAATCTAAAAACCAAAACAAATGAACAAACATAACAAGACAGAAACAGAGTCACAGATACAGTACAGAGAATAGACAGGTGGTTCCTGGGGCCGTGGGGAGGGGAGGCGAGGAGAGAATTAGGTGAAGGACGGGAAGAGGCACAAACTCGAGCTGCAAAATAAATGAGTCACAAGGATGAAATGTACAGTATGGGGAATATATGCTAGAATTAATTATATAATAATAACAGTAATAATAAATTTAAGCAACATAGTATCTTTCTCTTTTTTTCCCTTCCCTTCCCCTCCCTCCCTCCCTGCCTGCCTCCCTCCCTCCCTCCCTCCCTTCCTTCCTTCCTTCCCTTCTTCTCACACATGCAGCATACTGCCAGGGTTCCACCCATACAAATGCCCTGATTCTTACCACTCCTGGCTATGCCAGTCCAACTTCCAATTGCCAGCACTCGCACCTCTTCCCTGAGTGCTTTCTCTGGTCATTAAAGCTTGCTTTGCCAACCCGTGTGGCAGACCAGAAGTGCCAAGGAATTTAAACTTCCCAGAAGCAGCTCTTAACAAATGACAGTTGCCTCGTCCCTCAAACGGGACAATTTGGAGAATGTGTTGCAGTGTCTCCCAGAGGAAACGCCTTGCTTTTGAATTTCTGTGTCAGGATCTGCTCCTGATAAGACAGTCTGGAAATCTTTCCATAGTAATCTATGTAGAGCTACCAGATTATTTTTTAACAGCCGTGACCCTATTAATTAATACTTAGATTGTTTTCAATTTCTTGTTTTTGCAACCTATGCCACAAGGAACATCTTTTCCTGTAATTGTTGTGCCCCACATTTGGCCATTATTTACAGCAGTTCATGATGAGAAAGAGTAGCTTGAGCTTCATCCAAAGTATGGGGATTATTACAATCACATTGAAGAGTTGAAGAATAAGCAATGAAATTAGCAATGCCAAGAAGCAGCTGATACGGGCGCAAATAAATCCCCACTGCAAATAATCGCATTTACAGCACTTGGCAGTTAGAGATTTGCCATTTGGATCACATGCCTGGGAAGGAAATGACCTGTGATCTCCGTCTGGCATTTCTGCCTGGTCTTTGGGGGAAAGAGCAGCGCCAAGGACAGATCTGTGAGCAAGCTCATTCTAGACACCAATCTGAAGCAACTTCTGAGACAGGTCTCAAGGCAGAACAGGCGGGCAGCTACCTGGGGTATTCATCTTTAAGAGCGGCTAAAACACTCACTCGTAGGATGCCAGGTAGGGCAGGCTTCCATCTCAAAGGTAAGTGGCATTTCTGCTGAAATACACAGCACCCTCTACTGGAAATAATAAACCATCTGCCCTGGTGCCAACCTGTGTCTTGTATATTTTTTGTGAGGCAGTATGTGCAATTAGAGGTGATTATTATTTTTTGGTGCCTATTTGCATTTACTAAAACAAAAGTGTATTGTTTGTAATGATAAAGTTACATTTAACTCTTTTGCTTGGATTAAAGTCTCTTCCTTCTTGTGGGAATGTAAATTGGTACAGCCACTATGGAGAACAGTATGGAGGTTCCTTAAAAAACTAAAAATAGAGGTACCCTATGATCCTGCAATCACACTCCTGGGCATATACCCAGAGAAAACCATAATCCAAAAAGATACATACACTCCAATGTTCATTGTAGCACTATTTACAATAGCCAAGACATGGAAGCAACCTAAATGTCCACCGACAGAGGAATGGATAAAGAAGATGTGGTATATTTATACAATAGAATATTACTCAGTCATAAAAAAGAATGAAACAATGCCATTTACAGCAGCATGGATGGACCTAGAGATTACCATACTAAGTGAAATGAGTCAGACAGAGAAAGACAAATATCATATGATATCGCTTATATGTGGCATCTAAAAAAAAAGGTGCAAATGAACTTATATATGAAACAAAAACAGACTCAGAGACATAGAAAAGAAACTTATGGTTACCAAAGGGGAAGGCAGGTGAGAGGCTTGTGGAGCAGAGGTGAGTCAGCTGTGGCCATACTAGCCTAGCCAGTCCCCATCCAACTCACCAGCAGACAAAAGACACAAGAGTAAAAGCCCTGAAGAGATCAGAAAAAGCAAATGGCCAAACTGCAGTATCATGAGTTAAATAAATTGTTATCATTTTAAGCCATAAGTGTTGGGGTGGTTTGTTACAAAGCAAAAGGTAACTCTACATTCCACTTAAAAACCATCTGACCTTAAGCAAATCCCTCAGGATCTCTGAGCCTCAGTTTTCTCAGCTGTAAAATGGGGATAGTAGGGTTGTCCAATGGACAAGAAGAGGTAGTGTGAAGAGAGAGCTCAGCATGGGCCCCGCACCTGGCAAGCACTCCAATGACATTATTATTATCACCATCACTACTAATGTTATTGTTGTTATCACCAAGGACCAATGTGAACACCTACTTTGAGGGAAGAGAGAAAAGAAAGAAGAAATAAAGGGAGAGGAGGAGTTAGAAAGGCAAAAATTAGGTCAGAGGGATGGGCTCCTTATTAACAATATAATTTCTATATGAATTGGTGGATGTTAGCTAAACTTACTGTGTTAATCATTTGCAAGATATATGTCATTACACTGTACACCTTAAACTTATACAGTGCTGTATGTCAATTCCATCTCAATAAAACTGAAAGAAAAACATTTTTTCAATTAAAAATTTTTAATAATATAATTTGTATTTACACTAAAAATTTGAGCACATTATAAGGACTTCTGATTGTTGAGCTTTTAACAATTATATAGCAAAATCTTATTCACTTGGTTTAGTGAGGTGGCACAACTGGGTAAAGTCCTTCTGAATGAATGGAAACTCTTAGTTACATTTACTTACACAAAAATATCTTCGACTAAATGTTTCCAAATAATGAACTTAGGGGAGCCATTTTTATAACTAGATAAGAGCTTTGCATAATTAAGACATGATTATTTTTATGTAAATAGCTGGCATGAAAGTGCTGGGGAACCAGTGAGTCTCTTGGGGTGGCTAAATATTTCTTCTGTAATTTTTTTTGGGGGGGCCTCGCCACCCAGCATGCGGGCTCTTAGTTCCCCAACCAGGGATCAAACCCGTGCCCCCTGCAATGGAAGTGCTGAGTCTTAACCACTGGACCACCAGGGAAGTCCCTTTTCTGTAATTTTGTTCGTGGTTTTTATTTGCCCTCCTTTTACTAACCGTGTGACCTTACACATGTTACTGCTTTAAAGCCTCAGTTTTCTTACCTGTAAAATGGAGGTAATCATATCTATGTCTTAAGGTTTTGTGGGTTTAAAATGGTCATGTGCCTGGAATGCAGTAATAGCTCAATAAACAGACAGAAGGGCTATAGCAGCATTAAGTAAATGAACAGGTAAATGGGGAGGCATGACATTTGGGGTGTGGGGGAAGGGAGCAGGTAGGCAAGCTCAGAACCCTCACGACATCAGGTAAGGGGTTAAAGGCCCTTCCAACTGCTCTGTGCCCTTAATTTTATTTCCCTGGTGTCCTGTCCTCTCTGCCTGAAGATCTCTTCCCTTTGCAGTTTTAGGGGATGGTTTTTTTTCCTCTCCTCTAGTTATTCTGCCATTGGAATCCCATCTGCTTACAGTCTTCCAGAGGTTCCTCAACATTTCTGTTCTGCTGATAGCACCTTTTTCTTGCTTTCCAGCACTCTTCAAGATTTATTTCTTATACCTTTTATGTAACTTCCAGAAAATGTGGAAGAAGAGGACGTAGAAAAGAGCATTTCTCATGGCACCATCTTGAAAAAGAATCACTGTGGACATTCTGAATCCCTGGCTCCTTTCCCTTTCCTCATATGGAAAGAAAATCCAGGGGGCTGTTTGGAGGCTGGTTCTGTTGCCATCTCCCCAGGCATCCCTGGGAAAGGAATTTAATGTGTACCTCTGTGAGCTCATTCCTTCCAGCATGAGGGGAAAATGGTCCCCTAGTCAATGAATGGCTCATGAATGGGACAGTGGCTATAACTACAGGAATTCATGGAGTCAAGCCAGAAGTGGAGCACATTGGCCACAAGCCCCTGCCAGCCCAGATTAATGGGCTTGGCTTAATGGCCTCTGCTTTAAGCTCCAGTGGTTTTTAAGCTCATCCCAGATCCAGGAGTCCATGTCAAATACCTACTCTGCACAGCCCTGGAGGATCAATAATGAAAAAGGGAGGGAAGGACGGAGTTGAACTGAGAGCCTCTAAGTGGCAGACAGTCTGGATTTGTCCCTGTGTTAAGTCCATGTTCTCACATCTCCTTTCCTCCACATTTGTTGTTTCTATAATTAAACACCGAGTCCATCGTCCATCTCACTGATGCCTGAGCCTCTTACCAAAGCCTTCAGCACACGAGCTGCATGCTGACATTTTTTGAGTGCCTGCTAGCCACTGTCCTGGGCACTTCACATGCGTTGCCATTTAACATTCTAAGTGACCCACGGGGTAAGTATGTTATTATCCCCATTTTAGAGATGAGAAAACTGAGGTGTAGAAAGGCTTAATGACTTGCCTAAGGATGCACAGCTATTATGTGACAGGGCCAGGGTAGCCTGGTTTTGGAGCCCATGATCCAAGCACCCTGCTTCGGTATTAGCATTCTCCTTTGAGATCACTTCTCCCAGCCTCCCCAAACCGTGACACTCCAGAGGCTCAAGAAGTCAATCGCTGAGCTGTTGACCCTTGGAGGGCAGGGGCTACAGTGGTGCATCACCCCAATCTTCACCCACCAGAGCCAATCTTGCCATTTCTGCTGCCAAAAAGCCAGTCTGCCAGCAACAGAGACCAACATGGAGCCCTCCGGATGGAACCATCCCATGTCACTTGGTGGCAAGTTTTTTACATTGGACATCTTCCATTTGGGAAGAAGCAGTGATTCATCTTGACTGGAAATGGCACATATTCTGGGTATTGGTTTGCCTTTCCTGCCCACAGGGTCTCAGGCAGCATTATTATCTGCGGGCTTTCCAAGTATTTGACCCATTGACACAGGATCCCCTAGTGCATGGGACCAAGGGAGCCAATGTATAACAAAGGAGATGCAGCAGTGGGTATATGACCATGGAATCCACTGGTCCTTTCACATAACATGCCACCCTGAAGCTGCTGGCCTGAGTGATGGAGCAGCCTTTTGTAGGTGCCGTGGAGGCGTCAGCTTGGAGATGATACCCTGTGAGGACGGGGCACTATCTTCTAGGACACAATATACCCTTAAATCAATGATTATTACATGGTGCTGTGTAGAAAGAAGACATGGTTCTGGAAATCTAAGAGTCGAAGTAGAAGTGGCCTTCAATGCCATCATTCCCAGTGACCCACTTGGGGGGATCTGTGCTTCCTCCATTCTGCATCTCCTAGGCTCTGTGGGTCTAGAGGTCCTGGTTCCCAGAGAGAATATGCTTCCACCAGGGTACGCAGCAAGAATCCCAATAACTTTAAGCAACAGCTATCACCTAGTAACTCTGGGTTCCTTGTGTCAAGAAAATGAGCGGCCATGAAAGAGAGTCATCATTCTGTCCCAGGAATTGATCCTAAGCATCAGGAGGTGGTAGGATTACTGTTATCTACTTGGGTACCCAGGTGATACACAGGACATCTCTTGGTAATTCCCTGCCCAATCTTGGTGTGAAACGGACAAGCAGCAGCAATGACCTGAGAAGGGCATGGTAACAAGGGACCTCATCTAGATCAGCAGAAGTACTAGCCAAAGGTGAGGAGAATCTAGAATGGGTGGCAGAGGGCAGAGAATAATAGACATCGGTTGTAGTCATGAGGCCAGCAGCCATAGCAGGGACTGTAGGTTGTCTCGCTAGCCATCCTTTTATACGTCTTTTCAGGGAAAAGACCAACCAGAATCTTGGAGGAGCTGTTCCCAGGTGGGGTGAACTTATTATACGATGCAAGCGCATCCAAAGGGTCCAGGGAATGGACTGTAGTGGATGCTGTGATGCATCGCCTGGATTCCCCCTTCAGGGCTGAGGCATACGGTCCCTCTGGAATGACCAGGAGTACTGCCTGCTAAGAGCTCAGAATTGAGGCCCTTGCAGGAAATGCCTTGGCCAAAAATAGCTGACTTCCCCAAGGTCATGTTTGCTCCTTGCAGACAGCCCACATCCAAGGTGGCTGATGTGAGGGTACAAAGGCCCAGCCCCCATGCCTCAATTTGGAACAACCCTAAAGGGCCATCCCAGCTTCCGAACCCCTACAGGATCGGCTGAGGCCCCCATCAGCTGTTACAATCGCATTGCCACTCAGCTTCTCCCTCTGCCCGCCCCCGTTTTTCTCACTCCCTTACAGGTGTTGATCCTGGTCCCCTCTTGCACACAAATCTCTATCTCAGTCTGTTTCCCAGGATGCCAGCCTGTAACAGGGACCGTGCCTGTTTGGCTCACTGCTGTACCCCCAGCACGTAGCACGGGACCACGTCATAGCAGGAGCTCAAGAAATATTGGTTGAATGAATGAATAAACTAGAAAGAAACCACCTGGTCCTTGTGCAAAATTTTCCTCAATTATTGCAGTAGGGTGCCTTACCTCCAACCTGTCCAACCCACCACTGCCAGATTAATACTTTTAAAGTACCTCTCCTGCTCAAGAACTTTCAGTGGCTCCCCACTGTCTATAGACAATCCCTTTGGCCTGACATTCAAGACCTTTAATAAGCTTGCCCTGGTCTGCCTGTCCCATCTCAGTTTTCAATTCTATGTATCTCAGCCTAACAAGCTACCTGAACTGGACCATTAGCCTTCCTCAGACTCAGCTACGGCTTCCTCTTTTCATGAAATTCCCTTCCTATGAGATATCCTACATCTTCCCCAGTCCCCTCTGGGTCTTTCCAAATCCTTTTAATCCTTCATAGCAAGGCAGTAAAATGCAATGGTTAGAGCCCAGGCTCTGGAGTTAGAGCGAGTGGGTTCAGATTCCAACTCTGCCTCCTGTAGCTGTGTCACCTGGGGCAAGCTACTTTACCTCTCTGTGCCTCAGTTTCTTTATCTGTAAAATGGGGTTAATAATAGAATCTACCTCATAGGGAAATTTGGGGGATTAAATGAGACAATCTGGGCAAACTGTTTAGAACAGCACCTGCTCCTTAATAAACACTAAATATTGGCTATTAATCATCATCCTTGAGAGTGGGGTCAACACACTTTTTTTTTTTTTTTTGGCCACACTGCCGCTTTCGGGATCTTAGTTCCCCAACTAGGGATGGAACCCAGGCCCTCAGCAGTGAAAGCGCAGAGTCCTAACCACTGGACCGCCAGAGAATTCCTAAACACACTTTTTCTATGAAGGGCTGAATAGTAAATATGTCAGGTTTGCAGGCCATACAGTCTCTACTGAGACTACTCAACTCTGTTGCTGTAGCATAAAAACAGGCGTAGATAATACATAAATGTATGGTGCGGCTGTGTTCCAATAAAACTTTATTTAGAGACCCAGTCAGCAGGTCAGATTCGGCCCACCTGCCACCACCTGCCAATCTCTGCTTCAGGATTCCCCAGTCTCCCAGGAGACAGTGACTTCTTCCTACAAGTCTGACTACTCTCAGCATCTTAACAACAGCAACAACAAAATAACACATAACTTACAGATAATTAGCCCCATCCCCTGCCTCCTGGTTAGGTTAGAAGAGGGTAAGAGGCAGCATGCAGTGTAGTTAAGGGCACAGATGTTACAGGCGGACAGACTCGGGTTCTTAGTTCCACCTGCAGCCTGTGTGACTTGGGCAAATGATTTTACCGGCTGAGACTCAGTTTTCTCAGCTGTAAAGTGGAGACTGCACTAATTCAACACGCCCCCCCAACATCTTCTGGGGCTGCTGTGCTGTGTCAAAGAGAAACGTCCAATCAATGCTAGCTCTATTATCTTTATTATCATTTCACATCTACGACCTTCCAGCTACCGTGTTGCTTTTGCTGTTGGTAATCATTATAATACTGACAATGACACTATTCTCTGGCTCCATCAGAGCCCCTGGATACCAGAAGCCCTAGTGTATGTACCATCTTTGCATCCCTCTGAGGCCATGAACATAGTTGACTGGCTGCCTGGCTGGGTGGCCAGAGCTGGGTCTTTACTTACGACTGGGGGACCCCTCCGATCCCGAAGCCCACCAGGCCCCGGAGCACCAGAATCCAGCTGTACACGGGCGCGAAAGCACTGAGGATGCCATAGTACAGGGTCCAGAGCACACTGATCTTCAGCCCCTGCGGAGAAGGAAGACACAGGGCTTCTCAGCATCTCCAGGTCACATGTCCCCTGCACATGTTCAAAGTCACCAATAGGGTCATGGTAAAGGGTGATCCACACAGCCAAGGGGATGCCTGGGGTTCTCTGCGTGGGTGGCGCCCACCCTGAGTGGATGTGGGGGAAAACTGTGGGTCATTCTTGGTTGTCCCAATGATTGGCATTTAATAGATACATCCCAGAGATGTTAGATGTCCCACAGCGCGTGAGACCTAATAAAGACTTATCCTGTGTCCTGCACCAGCTCGAATCAAACTTCCCACCCGACCATCATGCAGCTGAAAACTGTTTATGGTTATCGGCACCTAGATCTTCACTCTAGTTTACATATAAACAGGATTTTGGAAGGTGGGTCACGTAATGTTTCAGGAATGCAACTTCTAGGTAAATCAAAGGAGGATACACTTTGTTTTATCCAGAATTTTACAAAATGGTGCATCATTTCAGAAAACCGTGTTGCCAATGGCAACGCTGCATGTGATAGTTGAGTGACTGAGGGAACACTTCAGCATCTGTCTGCATTCATAGGGCTTCTATGTGTATCTATGAATAGATTGATCTGAATCTTATTTCAAAACGTCAGATATAAAGAAAAAGCATCGACAAGATTCCATTAAATCCAAACTTATTTATAATTGGGGCAAATAGTTAACTACTTCCTTTTAGGATCTAGGCAGAGTTGTGTGTGAATATTTGCATATTGAAAGTAAATTTATTAATTACCTCCTTTAAAAATTTTCTCCCTTGTGTCATAGTTAGGGCATTATAACTGACTTCTTTTTTATTATTTTTATTTTTTTATTTAATTTTTTTTGGCTGCGCCGCGAGGCTTGCGGGATCTTAGTTCTCTGACCAAGGATTGAACCCCGGCCTCTGGCAGTGAAAGCATGAAGTCCCAACCACTGGACCGCCAGGGCATTCCCCCACTTAGCTTATTTATTTATTTATTTACGGCACGCAGGCTTCTCTCTAGTTGTGGCGCGTGAGCTTAGTTGCCCCAGCATGTGGGATCTCAGTTCTCTGACCAGGGATCGAACCCACGTCTCCTGCATTGGAAGGCAGATTCTTAACCACTGGACCACCAGGGAAGTCCCTGATTTCTTTTTTAAAACTGTGTAAGTGGCTAGGTTATTTTATCTTTGAAATTATTTCTGGATTATTAGGGGCACTATTAAAATTTTTATAATTTTTTAAAATAAAGGGGACACTGTAGGAAATTCCCTGGTGGTCCAGTGGTTAGGACCCAGTGCTTTCACTGCCATGCCCCGGGTTCGATCCCTGGTCAGGGAACTAAGATCCCGCAAGCTGCATGGTGCAGCCAAAAAAAAAAAAGACATTGTATTTGATGGGGTTGAAAACCACCTAGGAACACAATACTGCAGGACAAACCTGGTACATATTCCTGGAGTTTCAATTACCCTTAAAGACTGAGAAAAAATTAAGGGTGAATGTAATTTAAAATAGAGTTTTTATAACACAATCAACACCAAATGTATTATGGAGTAGAATGCACATTTAACCTGAATTTGAGACCTGCCACATGAGGTCTGAGCAGACCTCCCTCTGCAGCACTCTTCCTAGATCTGTAGGATTGAGTTCGCCCTTCTGCCAGCTCCCCATACCCCCATGCTTCAGGGAGAAAGTGTGAGACATACTAATTTTAGCTTTAAAATGAAAATGAATTAAAAGGGGCTAGAGAGGGAATTTGGAGGTCTACCAGATGATTTCAGGTCTTTTGGAAAACGATTTTAGGTGGAAGAGAGAATGTTTTAAATAACTTTGCATCACCTTGCAAGCACGTGATTTCCTTTTCATTTTAACCTTCACTTGTCTGATCACGCCCAAGAGGAAGTATCCATGTGGTGCTGGTCTGTCTTTTTTTTTTCTAAATTAATTAATTTACTTATTTATTTTTGGCTACATTGGGTGTTCGTTGCTGCCCGCCGGCTTTCTCTAGTTGCGGCGAGCGGGGGCTACTCTTCGCTGTGGTGCACGGGCTTCTCACTGCGGTGGCTTCTCTTGTGCGGAGCATGGGCTCTATTCGCGCGGGCTTCAGCAGTTGTGGCTCATGGGCTTAGTTGTTCTACGGCACGTGGGATCTTCCCGGACCAGAGCTTGAACCCGTGTCCCCTGCATTGGCAGGTGGATTCTTAACCACTGCGCCACCAGGGAAGTCCCTGCTGGTCTGTCTTTAACACCTTTTTAAACATCTGCTAATCTCTCACTTTAACAGAGAGGGCAGTGGGGCAACCATACCAGGTAGAATTTTTTTTTTAATTAATTAATTAATTTATTTATTTTGGGCTGTGTTGGGTCTTCGTTGCTGCGCGCAGGCTTTCTCTAGTTGACGCGAGCAGGGGCTACTCTTCGTTGCGGTGCGCGGGCTTATTGCAGTGGCTTCTCTTGTTGCGGAGCACGGGCCCTAGGCGTGCGGGTTTCAATAGTTGTGGCACAAGGGCTCAGTAGTTGTGGCTCGCGGTCTCTAGAGCGCAGGCTCAGTAGTTGTGGCTCAGGGGCTTAGTTGCTCCGCACCATGTGGGATCTTCCCTGACCAGGGCTTGAACCCGTGTCCCCTGCATTGGCAGGCAGATTCTTAACCACTGCGTCACCAGGGAAGTCCCCCAGCTAGAATTTTATAACATTGTTTTCTTTGTATTTATTTTTGCAGATATTTCCTATTTAGCGCAATTGCTATTGATTTCCCATTTAAGACTATCTATCAAGTTTCCTTTTCAAAAAACATGCATTTAAGGATTTTAAAAAATGTTGATATAAAGAAAGATATTAAGTATATAAGAGAACAGGTGGAGCAGGAATTATTAAAGTCCAGGAAAATCTGGATCTATTGTAATAATAAATAACAATAATAAATAATAAAGCAACCTTTCGGTTCCCCTAAACCCAGGGCTATGATATTGGTACCTGCCACACATATACTTGGTTCCTTTCTTTTGGCTTAAGCTAACTTAATAGGGATTTTCTTCCTTGGAACCCAAAGAGTCTTGAATCAGTAACAAGACATCATTAGCAGCAGAGAAAATAAAAGAACAGAAGGAAAACAGCAGGAGAAGAGGAGAGGGGAGAGAGGAGGGCACCCAGACTGGCACATGGCAGCTAAGCCTCTCTCACGGGGCTGGCAACTGTGCTATCCCAGTGAGGTCACCGGCTGCCCCCATGCCAGGCAGCAAAGGCAAGCAGGCTGATCTGTCCTGTCAGGTCATAGCAGAGTGCAGCTGGCTCTGCATTTGCCCGCCTATGCCAGGGCTTTCCAGCTGCCCAGAAAATGAGGACTCAGCAACCATTTGGAAGTACTGTTATAGCTATTGCAAAGGCCCCGGCACTGCCAGCAAGCCCCATCTAAGCACTGCTTGGGGACTCTGCAGAAATGTCCTTTGGGCTTCTCATTAACTACAGTTGTTGTTCTACCTAACATCTGTTCTGCCTTTTAGATTGTTTCCCCTCCCTCCCTCCCTCCCTCCCTTTCTTCCTTCCATATTTATTAAGCATCCTCTGTATACCAGGCTCTAGAGATAGATGGATAGATATTATACATTCATTAATTTGCTAATTCAGTTATTCATTCAACAATAAGCATGTATTGAGTGACTGCAGTATTCCAGACACTTAGGGATACTGATATATATTATTCATTCATTCAATACACAGGTATCGAACACCTGCTGTGTGCCCAGCACTAGAGGTACTGAAATGTATCATTCATTCATTCACTCATTTGTTCACTATACATGTATTGAGCACCTGTTGTGTGCCTGGCAGTTGAGGTCCTAATATACATTATTCATTCATTCATCCATTCACTCTGCACATATTGACAGCCTACTGTTTGCTAAGCACTTGGCTTTGTCCTGGGCTAGGGCAGGCCACATGACAGCCAGAGTCTCTGACTTCATGGAACTTTCATTTGCATTTCTTAAATCGCAGCCCCATCATTACACTGGATCCTCACAGTGGCCTGTGGAAAGACGTTGTTATTTTCATGTCCACTTTATATATCAGCACATTGAGGGCCGACGGAGTTGAGTGATTTGTTCCGGATCAGCAGAGTCAAAACTGGAGCCAGGATTTCCAATGCCCAAAGCTGTACTTTGAATGAGCCACTCCCCCTCTCCAGGACCTTTGATGGCTCCCCATTACCTCTGGCAGAGAACATACACACATGATGCAGGTGTAATGCAGCGAGGACAGGTGGGCCTGGGTGAATGAAAGAGAACTTGCCCTGCCTTGCCAGCCTCAGCTCCAGCCGAAAGCTAACATCACAGAGTGTGGATCCCAAGCTGCCAGATAACCCAGCTTTCCAAAAACCCACACCTCTTTTTATTTTTATGCAAAAATATGTCATTTTTGAAACGGAGGCAACTGATTCAAAATCCCATAAAGCATTGCATGGGATAAATTATACACATCTGGGGGCCACATTTGGCTCATGGCCCACCTGTTTGCCACCTGTAGCCTGGAAAGGCTTTAAGCTCTTGCTCTAAGAAGCTGAAAGTCTTGCTGCCACTTGGATGCCAGGCCTGCAACCCCAAACGAGCACGTTGATCTCATTGCCATGAGCATTGCTCAGTCACCTGCAGGACTGTCTGACTCAAGCCTCCTGGTACTCTCCAATCTTGCTCAAGTACAAGGAAAATAGTCACAGGGCAAGGAAACCCGAGGATCTTCAAAATATTGAAAAGAGAGGCCCAGTGCCTGCCAGCCACCTCCTTTTCCTCCTTAGAGATAACGTGGTCCTGTAGCCTTTGAACTAGAGGATGACCTGATCACAGTCTAAATCTTTTTTTTTTGAGTCCCAACCAAAAGTAGTTACCATTGATCACAGGCTAACCATGCATCTGTAAATACTGTTCTAAGTGTATTATATACATTTTCTTATTTAATCCTCCCAGCAATCCTTTGACCTCCTACTGTTGTCAACCCTGTTTTGCAGATGGGAAAACTGAGGCTCAGAGAGGTAAAGCAGCTTGCTCAAGGTTACCTCGCTCGACAGGGGGAGCTACGTTATGAACCCGGATGCGTTTATCTCCATCTGCGCAAGGCCACACACCCACAGTCGCCCTTCGTTTCTGCGGCTGCCACAAGTCCCCAGGCTGTAGAAACTTCTGTAGGAATCAAAGCGTTCCACCGAGTCCTAACCCCATATGTGATTCTCCTGCAAAGTCACGTAGCAGACGCCCTCACAGAAACCTCCCAGCTGAGCCAAGGCAGATCAAGGAGCTAAGAGGAGGTTCTCCGAGCTTGCCAAGGCTCGCCAGCTGTCTGGCTCGCCTGCTGGTCCTGGAGGAGTTCTGGGGAAGCTTTATAATTAGAGCCGGATCCATCCTCCACGAGGTTGGGCCAGAATTCCATGCTGGGGAGAAGGAGGCTCTACAATCTGGTGGCATTTTCTCTCTCTCTCTCCGGTCACGCCAGCTTTATGTTCGGTGTGGTATTTAGCAAGCTGCTCAGGAGAGCTGGAGGAACCCTCTGCAGGCAGCCCCCTCCAGGCTTCATCTATCTGGGGTGGATGAATGTTCATCTAATCAACTGAATTCCACGGAATCGTTCAGTGATGTCTCCCAGCAGCCAAGGTCAAGGTGAAGGATGTGAACTCTGGAGCCAGATGCACCTGCATTTTAACACTGGCCTTGCCATTTATTGGCACCGTGAGCTTGGCAAATAGGAAGGATAATGGAAATTGAAGAAACATTTCCTCTGTGTCAAGAGCTTTCTGTCACAAGGGTCATTTACTCCCCGTAACAGCCCTATGGGGAAGACTATTATTATCCCATTTACAGATGAGGAAACTGAGGCACAGACAGATTGAGCGCCAAGGGGATGGGGGTGGGCACCACAGCATCTTCTACGTTCTGAAATGCACATCCTTGGGCCCCACTAGGGATGTGTGATTTCAAGAGTCCACAGCCTCAGAGCAACGTCTTCTCTTTGCCCTTCAATGTATCTCTGAATTAATTAGACCCCCACCAAATGCTCAGTCAGCACAAGTTTTGCTACTTTGTCAACGCCATCACAAAGACAACCCAGAGGACACGAGCTTAGGAGAAGTTGCCTTACTGTTTTCCTGCCATACTGGTCTGAGATGTTTCCCCAGAGGGTAGAACTGGACATCATGCCGACAAAGACCACCTGTGTGGGCAAAGACAGTTTCTGTTAGATAATGACACGGAGCATCGCGGAGAAAGGGAACACCAGATTGAACGTGTGACGCCACACTCCTGTAATAAGAATGAAGCAAGCTTTACTGAGATCGTGTTAAGATGCAAATACTAGTCTACATGCTTCATGTTACTGTTTAAGCCTCACAGCAATCCTACGGGGCGGGTGCTATTATTATCCCCATTTCACAGATGAGGAAACAGAGACTCAGAGAGGGGAGGTCACATGGCCAGGGTCACACAAGTGTAAGTGATGCAGCCCGGGCTGGAATCAGGGTGCATGGCTGCAGAGCTAGTATTTTACCAATTTCTCACCAAACCCAAGAAATGTCTTATGGCTAAAAAAATGTTAAAGGTTGCAAGGTAGAGTTTGGAGGATATGAAAACAGGAGACAGGAGGTTAGGATAGGAGTTGTAAGCCATTAGCAAGAGACAGCAACCATGGAGTGCTCACTGTGTGCTGGGCAAAGTCCTTGTTCCGTTGTTAACCCTTGATCAGACCAGATGAGTTATGAATGCTCATACCCATTTTATAGATGGGTAGCTTGAGGCTCAGAAGTTTTAAGAAACCTGCTCTTATCCCAGGGAGGAGAGGGTAGAGACAGGTCTTAAACCCAAGCAGGCCGACTAGAGCTCTCTTCACTGTTCTATCCTTTCCGGAGCACTCATCAAGTGTCAGACACCACACTGAATGCTTTTTACATATGTCTTACCTAATTCTCACAGCAGCCCTAAGGAGTGGGTACTATTATTATCCCCAGTTTACATATAAGGCCACTGAGGCCCAGAGATGGGACTGGCACTGCTTAGTGTGGTCTGAACCCAAAAGCATTCCTCCAGGCATGGCCTAGAGCAGCGGGCTCCAAACCGGCTACACAGAGGTGTTTCAAGGAAGAAGCAGATTTGGATAGTTTTAAAGGAATTCATTTCCAAGTCCTCAACTTCCATAGAGATTCTTTCCTGAGAACAGGTTAGGGGTCTCACCAGTTCCCTCCTCCCTTTCTCAACCACCCCTCCCCCACTTCTCCCTACCGCATCCTCCCAATGCACCTCACAGCGCATTGCTTTGAGGTTAAACCCTCCAGGATGCCTCCAGAAGGACACCAATGACACAGTTACAAATCCTTTCGCAAGTCATCTTGATTCCAATTCCATTTTATTATTTTTAACCAAATTGCAGGACAGCCTAATCAAGCTGTCAGCAAATTAGATCACTAAAAATAATTTTTCATAAACGACTGCTGTGCGCTCTTCAGCATGAAACTTGGAAGTTGTTGAAAAACATCAAGTGGCATTAGTTTATTGAGTTATTACAAAACTCCTTCAGTTCCCTCCCCCCAAAGTTTTTATATGTGAACAAAGCCTTTCATATTCGTATCCATTCAATAAATATGAAAAGTAGGAGTAGCGTAGTGGCTGAACCCTGTCTCATTTTAGCAATAAGTAATGATTCAAGAATGCATGACATAATTGGGAAACACTCCGTAGCCCTCATGAAGAGGTGTGTTCCTGATAAAGTGACTTATGTTTAGCAATTATTTATCAAAATTAATTATATCTTGTTTTGATCTGTTGTTTATTACTAAAAATTATCATGATAACTTACTGCAGGAGAAAAATTTTAATACTCAGAGCCTTATGATCTCAGAAAATTAAAAACAATAACTTAAAATGTCACAAAAATTATGATAGGGTGACAAATGAAGTACTTTCAAGCATAATAAAACATTACAATAAGATAAAATTATATGGAGAAATGGAATGAAAATACCAGTTCAAGAAGAAAACAAGACAATGCAAAATTTCCAAATTCTTCTGAAGAGCTTATTCATGTTATTTTTACACAGGTGATGGTGGGTAGCAGATAAATATTTCAATTCCATCGGACACATTAAGAAGAGTGATATGGGACTCCCCTGGTGGCGCAGTGGTTAAGAATCTGCCTGCCAGTGCAGGGGACATGGGTTTGAGCCCTGGTCTGGGAAGATCCCACATGACGCCAAACAGCTAAGCTCGTGCGCTACTGAGCCTGCGCTCTACAGCCCGTGAGCCACAACTACTGAAACCCGCGCGCCTAGAGCCATGCTCCGCAACAAGAGAAGCCACCACAGTGAGAAGCTCACACACCACAACAATGAGTAGCCCCCGCTCGCCGCAACTAGAAAAAGCCCATGCGCAGCAACAGAGACCTGACGCAGCCAAAAATAAATAAATAGATAAATAAATTAATTAATTTAAAAAAAATTAAAAATGAAGAGTGATATGAAAATTTTATTTGAACTTTTAATGTTTCAATACTCCAGAAATTATATAAGCTGCAACTATAATTTTAAAGTTTTAACGTCAATTTAAAAACTTGTGAGACTCCTGGGGGCTGCATAGTTTTTACACAATTCTTTTCTAGATTAGCGAGAGCAAAAGTGTTTGATGATCACTGTCTTGGGGTAAAGTGTGGCCTTAGTCATGTGCTAAATGATATCCTTACATCCCGAAAGAGTTAAGCATCCCTGTAAACACCCGTTTTCCCCCCATTCTCACTCTCCCAAGGGAGACCTAGGCACCGAAGAGTACAGGTTATATATCACAGTAATTACGGTAATCTCACACAGTATCGCCTGTGACAGCAACGATGGTCAGTCTCATCCTTCTTCTGTACTTTATGCAGCTGAAGCAGCTCCTGCAGTGCCCTAACTTTTCTGCAGAAAACTTGGCCATGGAACTTCACTGCTTTACTAGCCCATGAGTCCAAACCTGATACCATAGGAAAGTGATCCAGGGCAGTAAGCTGGGGGCAGGGGCTCTGAGTCTGCCTGGCCTTGATTTCAATCCTGCCTCCGCCTCTGATAGGCTGTGTGAGTTTGGGCAAGTCATCGCACCTGTCTGAGACTTAGTGTCCTTATCTGTAGAAATGGGAGCAGTAATAAGAGCACCTCTTTCATAGGTTGAGAGGGTTAAAGAGGTAAAGCATGGAAAACCCCTAGCACAGATGCTGGCATATAAGTGCTCGTTGATAAATGGTGGCTGTTAGGAACCAATGACAAGGGATCAAAAAGGCCTCGCATCACAAAAACACAGACCTGTGATGATTCCTTAGGAGGTATTAGTGAGAATGAGGAATATAAGAAAGAAGTATCATTTACCCAACCTCTACTATGTGCTAGGCACTCTAGGGATTTTGTTGACCATCCGAAGTCAAACAGGCGTTATCACCCCCATTTTGCAGATGATGAAATAGAGCCGAAAGCGTCTCATTCAAGGTCACACATCTCAAGGTAACTAAACCACAAAAATCCAGATGTATGTGCTTATGAAGTTCCTTACTGCCTTGTTGCCAAAGGCCAAAGGCACTCAGGCCATTCTAGAACAGTTGTCCATAGAAAAACAGCATTCTGGGAGGCATTCCTAGTCAGCAATGACTCTGCCACTAGCTAGGCTGTGTGACCTTTTGTGAGTGACTTAACCTCTCTGCACTCATCTTCCTCAGCTCACAATAGTACCCACCTCATAGCGTTGTGAGGATTAAAAAGCACAATGTATATTGCCCATATATTGTATACAGTGTATATAAAGGTATTTGCACTGTAAATGCTCAATAAATATTAGCTTTTGTGGGTATCATTATTTTTATCCTCTTATCCAGCCTGGCCATTCCCCTCCCTTTTAGAAGATTGCCGTTGAACTATCTCTGACAAAAATTAAGCGTCTGACTCATGCTCCTCCAAGCCTTAGTTCCAGGGAACAGCAGCTCCTACGATTTACTGAACATGTACTATGTTGTTTCCAATCCTCAAGTCACCCTCATGTGGGAGGAACTGGCATCTCCTTTTTGGAAGAGTGAGGCTTATAAGGTTTAAGTGATACGATCAGGTGCTTTCCAGCTTCCTAGCAATTGAGCAGGATATCTGGGGCCCCCAGGTAGTTGGAACCCCCAGGAGGGGTTAGAGTTGGCTGCAAAGCTGCCAGGATACGTGAGATGGAGACGGGAGGAGGAATCTGAGGTAATGGTGTTTCCATTCAGGGTTTAAGTCTTTTCTGCTGAGTCCTTGGCAGCAGAAGAAGGAGGGGGACATCCTACAGAACCCCCCCCCCCGGGGACCAGAAACGTGCACAACAGGAAAGAGCTGCTGGGCTGCCTACCGAGGTCAGCAACGCCACCTGCCAGCTGGGCAGCCGCCACTCGCAGTGCAGCTGCGGCGCGAGGATGCTCAGGATCATCATCTCCATGGCGTCGGCCATCTGCAGGGAGCAAGCAAACATCATGAGGCCAGGATGCTGCCCGGGCCGGGGATGGCTGGCCCCTCACCAAGTCCACGACCCCAAGCGAGTGTGTACAAAAATCCTTCTTCTACCTTCTGCTGAATGCCCTATCACACATCAAAACACACTGAAAGTTGGGACTTCCCTGGAGGTCCAGTGGTTAAGACTCCACCCTCCCAATGCAGGGGGCACGGGTTTGACCGGGGCGGGGAAGTAAGATCCTGCATGTCGATCCCGCATGCCACTGCAGAGCGGCCAAAAATACAATAGATAAATTAAATTTAAAAAACACACTGAAAGCTCCAGTAGTTAAAACAGTGTGGTGCCATGCAGGAATTGACAACTAGACATTCAACATTCTTTGTGTGTGTGTGTTCTCCCGTGTTTGAAAAAACTTAGGGGCACTCCCCGAATGAAGTGGTAAAATATCATATTTCGAAAATCAGAAAAACATTTTTATAGAGGTAGAGAGACAATGACCTTTTCTCTTATAGCTCAATTAAAAGCTAGTTTCTCTTTGATCATTGTTCATGTAGAATTGTCAGTATAGTTAATGAGTGACCTTTTAACATTATTAAAACATTCTAGGAAGCCCTGGTAATTAAATATAGTGGTACCTTTCCTGGATTAAACAGACAGAGCAATGGCACAGAAATGAGAGTCCAGAAGCAAACCCATGTAGCCGTGGGAATGTGGTGGATGATAAAGGCGGCTCTGCAAATTAGTGGGAAAAATGATGTGGTGAAATTGATGACTGTTTGGGAAACTATGTAGTTAAATCTCAGTCTTGCACTAGTCACAAAAATCAATTTCAGTTGTATTAAGGGTCTAGATGCATTATTTGCTTTAGGTAGATTAAGGGAGTTTGACGAGGGATCACGAGCCCCTTAAAACAGAAGGCACATTTTGATCTGTGCATGTTTTTCTAGGGTGAGCCTCACAGATGACATCAGAATCTTATAGTAGCCCTGAGCCTCAAAGGGTTGAGAACCACTTAATTAACCAGAAGCTTCAACTTCTCCTTGAGGGCAATTGTCAACCACACCTAACCTCCGCAGCCCCCAACCCCCAGACCTTCATTATCACCCAGGGTCACTCAACCCAAACTCTGCTGATTCAAGCAAAGGCTCTATGTGGAAGGAGCTGTGTCCTTCCATGTAGACCATGGAAAGACAGTTGAGCAGCACGGGTGTTCCTTGGAAACTGAAGGTGAGGTCACTGTCCCCAGAGATACTTGCCCAAGCCAAGCCGGTGAGAACAGAGAGCTTCCATTGAAATTTTCCAAAACCAATGGCTTCCACCGCATCTTCCACCATGAAAGTATCTGGGAAGGAGAAGGGGGAGGTGAAGGAAGGAGTCTGTGCATCTTGCAGTTGTCCTAGTGTGGGGGGCCTGGGGGGGGGGGTGTCCCTGGCCAAGCTCTTTAAAGGCAGTGCATGCTGCTTCTAGAACTTATCCTAGAAAAACCTTCCAGCAAGCATGAAGGTATATCTTGCTGCAAAGTCCAATGCAACATCGTTTCTACAAAAGGAAAAATTGGACAACCCAGAAAGTCTATCAACAGGGAACTGGTTAAATTATTTTATATATTATATATAAATGTTTATATATCTACATTATGAAATACAACCCATCTGTTTAAAAATGGGCAGATATAGAAAGATGCATACAGTACATTGTTAATTTTAAGAAAACAAAGCAAGATGGACCACGGGAAGAAAGATTAAGTGTCCACAGACTGTCAACAGGGTTACCTGTCAGCATTCACTTTTTTGTACATTTTGATCACGTCTGAATGCTTTCTAAATAAACACATATTATTTGTATACTCAGAAAAAAATAAGGATATAATTTAGAAGCTCATAAGTGTTTTGAGAAAGACGAAAAGACTAAATACAATGTGGTGTGCTGGACTGGTTCCTGTAACAGCACTGCTGGGAAAACTGGTGAAATCTGAATGAAGTCTGGAGTTTCGTGGATAGTATTGCACTGGTGTTAATTTCTTAGTTTTGACAAGTGTGCCATGGTTAAGTAAGATGTTAACTTCAGGGGAAGCTGTATGAAGAGCATATGAAAAAATAACAAACAAACAAAAAAGATTTTGAGAAAGAAAAAAAGAGTATACGAGAACTCTCTGTGCTATCTTTGCAAATTTTCTGTATATTTAAAATAATCCAGGGACTTCCCTGACAGTCCAGTGGTTAAGACTCTGTGCTCCCAATGCAGGGGGCACAGGTTCAATCCCTGGTCGGGGAACTAAGGTCCCGCATGCTGCACAGCAAGGTCAAAAAAAAAAAAAAAAAAAAAAAAAGTCCAAAATAAAAGGTTAACTAAAAAATAAAAATACTAAAGGAGCATGCTGGGTGGCCTTCCTGTGGGGCCTCTGAGGATCTCATCAGCCTCTGCTGGGAGTTGTCATCTTATTAGAATTTCAATCATGGGCCCCTTATAGCAATCATAATTTTCTCTAGAAGTATGAGCTGGTGTTTATCACACCAGCAGGGTCTGGTTTCCTTCAGTAAAAATACTGAGGAGAAAGCAGAGTGAGTCCTATGACATCATCAATAATAAGAACAGTAACAGTAATAATATAATGGTGTATTTACTGAGTGCTCCCTGTGGGTCAGGCACTGCCCTAAGAGCTTGATGTACATTATCTCATTTACTCCCTGTCACAACTACTAGTTAAGGCTCAGTCTTAGCCCCATTTTACAGAGGAAGACATGGACTTGCCCACTGTTAATGTAGCTGGCACACTGAAGATCTGGGAATTGAGCCCAGATCAGCCTGAGCCTGAAGCCACTGCTTCTAACCTCTGCCTCCCCCCCCTCCCCAGTCATTGACTCCTTAGATCTGCCAACAACAGGCCTTGGGTTCAAGCCATTAATCTTCTCTCCTGTTGGGAATCTCTTTCAGGAATGCATAGAATGTTTTCATCCATCAGCATCATCAGGTGGTGAGGGGAGACCAGGTCCCCTAGCACCGCTTCAAGTCTCTTGTTTGACCATCTGTATTCAGAGGGAGCACAGGGTCATGGGTAGGAATGTGGGCTCTGAGGCCAGATTTCCTGGGTGTAAATCCAGCTTGGCTAAGTTCTAGCTGTGTGACCCTGGGCAAGATACTTAACCTTTTTGTACTTCCGTGTCCTCTCCTGGAAAATGGGAAAGATAATCGTAATACTTCCAATTGGAACTGTTGTGAAGATTAAATGGGTAATATGTGTAAAGTGCTTAGAACAGTGCCTGGCACAGAGTAAATCCTCAGCCTGTGTCTGCTGCTCTAATCACTACTGTCATCTTCACAATCACCATTGCCACCACCATCATTACATTATCATCAGCACCATCATCATCTCTAGCATCATCATCATCATCATCACCATCATCTCATCATCATCACCATCATCACCATCACCACCTCCACCACCCTCATTATCACCATCACCATCATCATCACCATCACCATCTCATCATCAACATCATTATCATCTCCATCACCATCACCATCACCATCATCATTACCATCACCATCACCATCATCATTACCATCACCATCACCATCATCATCTCATCATCATCACCATCATCACCATCACCACCTCCACCACCCTCATTATCACCATCACCATCATCATCACCATCACCATCTCATCATCAACATCATTATCATCTCCATCACCATCACCATCACCATCATCATTACCATCACCATCACCATCATCATCTCATCATCATCATCATTATCATCTCTATCACCATCATCATCATCATTGTGGCTGCCATCCTCAGCCAAGTGTTAGTCAATGTTGTTGACTGTCAGGGATTATGATATAACCTTGCCTGCTGAAGAAAGCCATGTAGGTCCAGCCCCACACTTCCAGTGTCACCCCTGGCCTCCAGGCCCTCCTACCTGCCCCTTCACAAGATCCCTCTGAGCATACCACCTGGAGAGGCAACCCTGGTGCCTCAGAGCCCCTGACTGTAGTCTGGGCCGATGCCCCGACTGCAGGGTCCCCTCACCGTCGGTGGGATTGGCAAACTCCTTAGGCACAGCTGCCCCATCATCCAGCTCGACGGCCTCTAGGCCTGCACGGACCCCTTCAATCTGGACCTCATGCTCTCCCGAAGCCGTGTCGTCCTCTGACCTCGCACTCTCGCCTGTGCGACGGAATTTCACCACCCTAGAGGACAGAGCAAATCTGGTCATGATGGCTAGAACTCCTCCTCAATGGCCTTGCAGTATAGCTGTTGTGTCCAAGACAGGTGACAAGCTTTCTCTCATGGTCTAGAGAGTTGAATGGGTGGAGGAGAGGTGGGGGTGGGCATTTCTGTTGAGTTGGACTGTGGGGAGGGTGACAACTTTAAGGGCTGCCTAGTACAGTTGGATGGGTTGGGCACTGCACAACTCCAGGGGGAGCCCTGTTCACATGGTAAGTTATGTGAATGAGGATATCCTTGCGCTAGACCTAAAAACTGGTTGGAAGTACATGTGTTTCGGAACTTACGTTCCTCTATCTATATCTAATGGAAGTAACAATTTGGTCACCTAAGGGTTACATTATGCCCACCAAAAGTTGCCCACACAGTATTTTTTTTTTTAATTTAAAGTGGATGCCAATGTTTTAAAATTAGGAGAATTCACATAAAAATCCAGATTCCTGACATCTCTTTCAAAAGTAGAATATCTGCCCACCTGGGGCACACATTCTAATAAGGGACCAACGTGGCTAGACCAGGGCAGTGTATCCCCTGTAGATGGGACACACGATGCACAGGTGACCACAGTCTCGTGTTCTCCAAATAACCTCCAGCCCTGACAGTCTCCTGCCACTTATCTTTACACTTGCTCTGTGTTCCACTCACTTGGCACTTTGTCCCCTTTGTCTGGCCCTGTAGGCATTTGAGTTTGAGACCCCATGGACTCCACTCTCAACACAATACATTCCTTCACACTGTGCTGCTTCTTGTTACTCTGGGACTTCTTGACTTCCTTGACTTCTCTGAGCAGCAACTTCTTAATCTGGGACTCAGAGGCAAAAATACGTGTCTCCTCCAACTTCCTCACCCCCAAACACAAAACTCCTGCTCTCTGCCAGCCCTGTGGTGGGTTTCAGGGTGACAGCAGTAACAGGAGAGATGAGTCCCTACCCTCCCAGGAGAGAGTCCTATGGAATGAGTAATGCCCATTTCTCCCAGAGCTTTGAAAAAAGGAGTCTGCGATGACATGGGCATGAAGGGCCGAGGGCTGATGAGGGACGGGAGGGCAAATCTGGGCAACGTTTTTAAAAGGTAAAAATGGACAAATTTCTACGTAAAAAATATTGCTATCAACATCATCATCATCAATTAATTATTGCATTATTCCATACATTTCACCAAGAATAACTGGTACTCTGGCATAGAAAGGGTAAATCTTCAGATTCCAGAAGCCTGGGGAACATTCCCTGCTTGTGAATTTGGAGAAAAGACAGATGAAATCACGGCAATTTTGTAAATACCTGAAACTCCATTTGATGGCAAGGCTGGGCTTGGAAAGCTCCAGCTGTCAATCTCATCTTGGGTTGGAAATACGCGGCAGAGCATAGAGCACAGGGTTTGCAGGCGGATCGGCTGGGATTGAAGCTTGGAGCAAACACTCCATCCCATCCACCACCACCACTGCAATCTCCACCACGCCCACCACCGTCTAGCAGCATCTGTGCCTCGTTCTAGGTGTTGCTTTCCATGCACTTGTTCTGCACGACAGCTCTATGAGGTTGGTATTATTATCACCATTTTACAGACAAGAAAACTGAGGCCCCAGAAGTCACAGGACTTACCCCTGGTCACAGAGCTAAAGAGGCATGGAGCCAGGGTTCACCCCCAGGTCTGTCTGATCAAAGCCTTGTGTTTCTGGCCAAAGACAGGATACCATTCAAACCCTTCCATTACTCCCCATTTACTCCATTCCCCCCATCCAAAATCTTTTATTTTGAAATATTTAAAAAATATAAGATTGAATAGATAACAATGAGAGAAATGTCTTTGATTCTGCTGTCCAGCTTAAAGACTAGACACTACTAATAGGTTGAACCGTATGAAATTGCCAACTTTTGACCATAATTCAGTTGAAGCCACCATGTCTCTTTTCCAGTCTCCATCTCTCACATTTTCATCGTTAATACTCTTCCTTGATCAGTGCTCTTTACAGGCATCGTTATTTTACTTCACCCTCACAATAACCCTGAGAGGTGGTGACCATTACCATCCCCACAGCATAAGATATACCTATAGTCACTCGGAGCCTCAGTTTACCTTGCTATAAATTAGGTGTAATAGTTTTGTCATAGGTCGAATTCCTTAGAAGCAGAGCCTAAAATGGGATTCTCTTTTTTTCAACTGTGGTAAAATACACATAACATTAAATTCAACGTTGTAACCCTGTTTAAATGTAGAGTTCTGTGGCATTAAATACATTTACAATATTGTGCAACCATCACCACTGTCCATTTCCAGAACTTTTTCATCTTCCCAAACTGAAACTCTGTACCCACTAAACACTAACTTCCAATCCCCTTTCCCCACCAGCCCCTGGCAAGCACCATTCTACTTTTTGCCTCTATGAATTTGACTACTGTAGGGACCCCACATAAGTGGAATCATACAG
The DNA here is from genome assembly GCF_028564815.1 of Eubalaena glacialis. NCBI lineage: Eukaryota > Metazoa > Chordata > Mammalia > Artiodactyla > Balaenidae > Eubalaena > Eubalaena glacialis. Next base: position 74,961,555 of record NC_083730.1, read on the forward strand.
TAGTTGTCTTTTCGTGATTGGCTTATTTCACTTAGCATAACATCTTCAAGGTTCATTCATGTTGTTACATGTGTCAGAATTTCCATCCTTTTTAAAGGCTGAATAATGTTCCATTGTATGAAATGTGATCCCACAGGGAGCTCTGGAGTGTGAAATTGTACCTTGGAGATTGTCCCACCCAGAGGTCTGGGGGCTGGGCTCGAATCAGTCAATCACTGGTCATGCCACCCCAGGGAGGGAAGGCATAACTTCCCAGGTATCCCCAGGTGAAGTGGCTCCCCTCAGTCAAGGGAAACCCTCCAGAGATGACTGCAGCTGTGAGCTGTGAGCACCCATGATTGGCAGCAGCTGGGGGATGATCAATCTGGTAAAGGGAATCTGCGACAGGCACCAAGGGTATCTGCTACAAATAATAGCCCTCCAACCATACAGCTATTTATTGAGCACTTACTAAATGCTAAGAGCTGTGCCTTTTACATTATCTCCTGTTAGTTACCCTGATGATCAACCTATGAATTAGTTTATGGTATTATCCCCATTGTACAGATGAGAAAACAAATGCTCAGAGAGGTTAAGACACTTGCCTGAGGTCACACAGCTTGAAAGAACTGAGGCTTCAGCCTGGATGTCTTTGGTATTAGAGCCCTGGGTCCTAATCACTAAGCATCAGTGCCTCTCGCGGGCGTTCACCTGTGTCTGGGGAATGAATGTGAAGCCCGAACTCAGCTGCCCTGTGTGGGTGGGCTTGCCAAACAGTGGATAATGATGTGACCTGGAGCAGGGATCGAAAGGCACAGCTCGATTCCAGCCTGGCTGACAGCTCTTCAGGTTGTCACATTTGTGCAGGGGTTCTTGAGCTGGATGGAGCCTCAAAATCCCTGTGGGGCTGGTCACAACACAGAAGTTGGGGCCCCACTCCAAGAGCGTCTGACTCAGAAAGTCTCGGTTGGAGACTGAGATTTTGCATTTCCAGCACGTTCCCAGGTGGAGCTGCTCTGGCTGATCCAGTGACCGAATTAGCGCATCAGAGGCAGGCAAACAATTCTGCCCACCCCACCTTCCCCACCCCTAGTGCTGAGGGGCGGAGGCTCCTACTCTGTTGGCTGAGCTGGGTGCCTGCAGCTTACCCTCCTCACCCGAGAGGCCCAGAACCCCTGTGGCACAGGACTCAGACAAACATCCCTGCAGTCCAGAGCTGGGGCGTCCTTTGCAGCTGGAAGGCAGGTGTCACCTGGGAGCAAAGGCCAGGAGACAGACTGCCTTAGGCTTAGATATCTGGCATGAAGTTGGAATCTGGGGCTTCATTTAAGCAACACTTTTACAGCAAGAGCACCATTTTATTCAGAGTATGTATTGGGTTGGCCAAAAAGTTCGTTCGGGTTTGTCCGTGAAATGATGGAAAACCCGAACGAAGTTTTTGGCCACCCCAAAATTTATTTGGGGGTAGCTTTGGAGGGATGCTGATGGGGATTATGGGGACGCTCTGAAGCCAGTGCCTACAAACTGAGTCTCAAACCCCCCAAACCATACTGATGTGTAGCATTTGCCAATATCTGTGGGGTAAATACTCCCACTGGGACCAATTTTAAGCTCTCAGTGGTTAAATAACAGGCTCTGAGATGTTCTGAATATTTAACAATCTGCTCACTAGAGCTGTGAGCAGCCTCCAGCACAACTACTGTAAAAAGTCCTCAAATCACTGTCACAAGCTACAACACAGATGAACCTTGAAACACGATGCTGAGTGAAAGAAGCCAGACACAGAGAGTCACACATGTATGATTCCATTTATGTGAAGCAACTTCATAGAGACAGAAAGCAGATCAGTGGTTGCCAGGGGCTGGGGAAAGAGGGATGGGGAGTGACTGCCTAATGGGTACAGAATTTCCTTTTGGGGTGATGAAAATGTTCTGGAATTAGGTAGAGGTGAAGGTTGTACAACACTGTGAATGTACGTCCATGTTCACAGCAGCACTATTCACGATAGCCCAAAGGTGAAAACAACCTAGGTGTCCATCAGTGGATGAGTGGACAAGCGAAATACAGTCTATACATAAAATGGAATATTATTCAGTTTCAAAAAGGAAGGGAAAGGGGAATTCCCTGGCGGTCCAGTGGTTAGGTCTCCGTGCTTTCACTGTCAAGGGCCCGGGTTCAATCCCTGGTGAGGGAACTGAAATCCCACAAGCTGCACAGCCAAAAAACAAACAAAAAGCAAAAACAAAAAAGGAAGGAAATTCTGACACATGCTATAATATGGATGAACCTTGAAGACATTATGCTAAGTGAAATATGCCAGTCCCCAAAAGACAAATACTGCATGATTCCACTTATATAAGATACTTAGAGTAGTCAAATTCAGAGACAGAAAGTAGAATGGTGGTTATCAGGGGCTGGGAGAGGAAGGAATGGGGTCTTAGTGTTTAATAGGTACAGAGTTTCAGCTTGGGAAGATGAAAACTTTCTGTAGATGGATGGTAGTGATGGTTGCACAACAACGTGAAGTACTTAATACCACAGATCTGTACTCTTAAAAATAGTTAAAATGGTAAATTTTATCTTATGTGTATTTTGCCATTCCCCCTCCCCCCAAAAGCCCCAAACCCTCAACCCTTAGCACTACCATGGATATTATTACTTCTTAGTGAAATAAGTCTGACAGAGAAAGACAAATACTATATGTTATCACTTATATGTGGAATCTAAAAGATGAAACAAACTAGTGAATGTAACAAAAAAGAAACAGACCTATGGATATAGAGAACAAACAAGTGGTTACCAGTGGGGAGAGGGAAGGGAGTAGGGACAAGACAGGGTTATGGGATTGAGATATAAACTACTATGTATAAAATAAATAAGCAACAAGGATATATTATACAGCACAGGGAATACAGCCAATATTTTATAATAATATAAATGGGGTCTAATCTTTAAAAGTTGTGAATCACTATGTTGTACACCTGAAACCAACATAATATTGTAAATCAACTATACCTCAATAAAAAATTTTATGTATATATCCACATGTATTTTGTAATTTTATATATAAATAATTACATATGTATATAATTATATATTTGTATATAGTTATAAATTTATATATAATATTTATACATTATTTTATATATTTATAGATCAATATATAAATTAATGTTTCTAAATATATTTGTAAATATAAATAAATATGTATTTAAATATAATACATGTGGATGTATATATTACTACATAGATATTCCTGCACATTGTGAGAAAAGCTGCAAATAAAACGAACCTGATGCAGTGAGAGGCTAGCGGGGGCGGAGGGTGACATTTCAACTCTGCAAGCCACCAAGGGGTGGTGCGAAGTGGGTTCCAGGGAGGGAACAACAAAGGAGTAGGACACCCTGTCCCCAGGAAGCAACCTCCCAAATCAAAAACATAAACAGTCCCCCAAGGTATTTGTAGAAGATAGAAATGTCGAGAATTATTAAGCGCAGTAAGGAAATGAACATTTATGTGCATTATCAATGCCTTTTCAGGGGTGAGGGGAAGGCCCATGGCTCGCCCTTGACTCTGCAGGTAACGTCACAGAAGGAGATGGCTATGTGGCCTGACACTCTCCCTCTCATCACATCCTCTCCTCCACGACCGTCCAAGGCTCTGTGCTTCCTTCTGTGACTAATAGCGACCACCGCAACCTTTTGGGAAGGTAATCTGTGTTATCTTTCAAATTTTTCAGTGCTTTGAGCTCCCACCCAGAATGCGTTCTGCTGGCAGTTCATTGTGGGGACAGGCACAGCAGGCAACGAGTTACCCTACAAATAACGGCAGATGTGGATTGTTAGCTTGCGTGTGTCAAGTCTAGTGTTTGCACTGTGCATCAACTATCTTATTTATTCCCACTTTCATTGTCCCCTTTTTACAGATGAGGACGCTCAAGCACAGAGGGGCTGGCAGCTTGCCCAAGGTCACACAGTAAGCGTCTAGGCTTTGGCAAAGCCATCGGATTTCAGTGTCCCTGCTCCCAGCCACTCTGCTGTATTCTCTTCCGGTGCTAGCACACTCTTTGCAGCTTTGCTGCGGTGATACCAAACCAGAAACCATCTTCAGGAAAGGAGTAATTAGATAGATGATGGCACATCCACTAAAGAAAATGTTAAAAAAAAGTTTTATTTATATTGATCTGTACCACATTAGCCGAAGGTGGAAACAACTTAAGTGGTCATCAGTGGATGAATGGAGAAACAAAGTGTGGTCTATCCATACAATGGAATATTATTCAGTCTTAAAAAGGATGGAAATTCTGACCCGTGCTACAACGTGGATGTACTTTGAAGACATAGTGCTAAATGAAATAAGCCCAACACGAAAGGACAACTATTGTATGAGTCCACCTATCTGAGAGGGCCTAGAATAGTCAAATTCACAGAGAGAGAAAGTACAACAGTGGTCACCAGGTGATGGGGGGTGGTGCGGAGGGGAATGGGGAGTTAGTGTTTAACGGGTACAGAGTTTCAGTTGCGAAAGATAAGAAAATTCTGGAGCTGGATGGCAGGAAAGGTAACACAACATTATGAATGTAATTCATACCACTAACTGTACAATTTAAATTGTTGAAATGGTAAATTTTATTGTGTATATTTTAACGCAATAAACACACACACACACACACACACACACACACATGTTGGTTGCAAGAACCAGCAGGAAAAGATTGCTGGGGCTCATTTTTTTTTTTTTGGCTGCACCATGCAGCTTGCGGGATCTTAGTTCCCCAGCCGGGTATCAAACCTGTGCTCCCGGCAGTGAGAGTCCTGTGTCCTAATCACTGGACCACCAGGGAATTCCCGCTGGGGCTCCTTATTAAATGTGCTAGACTATGGTCCCGTGATCTAGGTCCTCAGTACTAAGACTTAAGTGTGGTCTCGAACTAGAGGCCCCAGCCTCCCCTAGGGATGTGGTAGAAATGCTGAGTCTCGGGCCCTGACCCAGATCTACTGAATCAGCATCTGCATTTTAACCAGGTCCCTAGGGAATTTGTGTGCATGTTCAAGTGGGCTCAAGAATATTTTTCCTTCTACAGTCGAACATTCTGGAAGGATACTTAAGAAGCCTAAGACTGGTTGCTTCTGGGAAGGAGGATTGGATGGGAACGGGGAGTTTTAAGGGAAAGAAATTTTTTTTTAACTTTTCATTTTGGATCCCGCTGCAATATGTAAATTTTTTAACCTGCACATCTATTAGTTAAATAATCAATATAAATCACAATAGCGACTATTCACAGAGCTCTTGTTGATCTTGTAACATCAGCTAAGCATGTTACAGACTCGTTCGGCTGTGAAATGGGATGAGGACAGGCTTGCAGGACCGCCGTGAAGATTAACTGAGATTGATGAACGGGAAACAGAGGAGCATGGTGTCAATATTGGCTTTCCTCTAACCCAGCTTGGTTCAAGTCACCTTTCTGCCTTGAGCGTGGAGTACACTGACCTTTGTGAAATTCGACTTTGAGAAAATGGCTTAGCTCCCTGGAGTTTTAAACCAGGATGTGTTCACATTCCTTCTCTGGCAATTCACTAGAAGCCAGGGCCCTTTATTTATTAGAACTTGTTTTAAGACGAAAGTAAAGAGAGACCTCTGACATTAAATTATACTCAGAAAGCCAGACTACATTTTGAATCGGCTGGGTTCCTGAAAGCAGTTATCAGCTCCATGAGCCAAGATTTCCCAAGGGAAAAAAAAAAGTAATATGACAGAAAAAGAAAATAGCAGTGGCATATGTTAAATAGATGAGGGCTTCGAAACAAGCTGGCTCATTTCTTGGCACTTGTTGTGTATATATAGCATATAATTTACCAAAATAGCAGGGAACATTTGTTTTACATAATTTTGCTATTGAAAGAAGATAAGAGCTTGAGGAAATAGCTGTCAACCCAAAGATCTCACTTGTACCATCATGTAATTCACCTCAGTACCTTAAATTAGGGTCTGAGACTTGATTAGGGTAAAGACTTGATTTCTTTTCATCTCAGCTTCTGGTTATTTATCCCCTGAGTTCGTGAATCTATCAGACTGAAAAGGAAGCTTATACCTAAGTGTGACTATTACAGGGTAGCATTTAATGTCTGAAGAGAGGGGGATTGTCATAGAAAGAAGAGCCCAACTCTGCAAACAGACTGATTTGGGTGTGAATCCCCTGCCCACCCCATTCAGTAGCTATGAGGTTAGGTTACTTTACTTCTCTGGGTCTCAGTTTCCTGCTGGTAGAAGGGAGGTGGTAATTCCTATCTCACAGGGTTGCCATGGAGACTAAAGGAGTTAATAGAACATCTCAAAGAGCCTGGCACCATCATCCTTCAGTATTTTAATAAGTTTATTGAGTGCTGACTATGTGCTGAAGGCTGGGATACAATAGGAGATAAAATACACCTGCCCTCCTGAAGTAGATGCCCTAGCTGGGAAGACGGTTAATGTACTAGTAAACAAGAAATCATTATACATTTGCAAATGAATGAATCTTGAGAGGGAAACAGACAGGGTGCCAAGATAAAGAATGATTGGAGGTAAGAGTAGTCAGGATAGACTTCCCTGAGGTCTGAGGACCAGGAGAGTCCCACACAGACAGGGGAGGAGGAGAGAGAACAGCCAGTGCAAAGACCCAGAGGTAGGACCAAGGAGTAGAGGTCAGAGAAAATAGGCTGAATTATACAGAGCTCTGGAGACCACAGGGAGGATTTTTCATGTTATCCTAAGACCAATGGGATGCCATTGAAAGGTTTCAAGTAGGGGTGACACAGTGGAAGATGATCAGAGTTGATTTAGGGAAGATCATTCAGGCACATTTTTCTACAAGAGGAGGAACAGATTGGGGAGACTGTTTTAAAATATAGGTTTTTAAAAAAATTTTTTGTCACACTTATATTTATTTATTTATTGGCCCCGCAGCATGTGGGATCTTAGTTCTCTGACCAGTGATCGAACCCGCGCCCCCTGCATTGGAAGGGCACAGTTTTAACCACTGCACCACCAGGGAAGTCCCTAAAATATAGGTTTTATTATTATTTAGGTGTGGCAAGGCAAACAGATCAGGAGACAACTGCCTTTGAAAAGATTAGACTCTGTTATACTCACAGATTCCAAGAAGAGGGGGTACACCACACCTGGGGAGCCAAATGGGAAAGCACCAGGGTCAATAATGAGGCAAGAGTGAGGGGAAAATGTGGGCCAGAGTCTTTACTGTGGTTTACATAGGAAGGAACAGGTGAGGCAGGGTCACCAGGCTGAGGATTGGCTAGTCTGAGTAATTTCTCCAGGCTCTGAACATAGGGACTGTCTCCAGTTGTCTGGTATTTGGCTCTGGAGTGATTAGGGCAGGTGGATTAATGGCTCTGGATTGCTTGGTTTGCACACAGAAAGTACACTGGCAGGTGAGTTATTTACTGATTAACCCTGGAAGGGGAGTGCCCTCCAGGATCTTTGAGGCCCTAAGATGTCAAAACATCAGAATATAGAAAATAAAAAGCATGATTAACACACAAAGATGGGGAGAGAAAGCAGGGAGACTGTGTGGTCAGCTGAGTGAGAAGTGATGGTGGCTTGGACCAGGGGGTACAGCAGGGTGGGTGGGCAGTGGGGTGCTGAAGCTTTTATTATTCATCCTCCCCACCCCAACCCCCCATTCTTCCAATCAGTAGAGGAAAACAGCCACACAGGGAGGCCCATCTGCAAAGCTAACCAGCAAAGGGCCGAGTTATAACAAGTGTCCTCATGTTTGGGGAACTCAGTCAACAAAACTGATGACCAGCTCCCCTCAGCTCCATCCCAGGTACTCAGCTACATCACACTGGGACCTCTTTGGAATCTGAAACCTACTGACAAATGGGGTTAGATGCTGTGGACCTGCAGCAGCAGAAACTGCCAGGGTCACTGGCAAATGGACTTGCTTTGTCTCCTTCAGGATAAGACCTGGGGACTCGCTCATCTGTCTGATTTGGTTAGAGTCTTCTCAGGGGCTGAACCTCTGTCTTCCAATATTTGAACTTCTGGTATGTGAAAGAAGGTGTGTGTTCAAGTTGGACCCTGAGGATAGAGCTTGAACTGCTGGATATAAAGAGGGAAACAGATTTCAACTCAATATAAGGAGGCTTCTCAGGGAGAGAAGTCCAGAGATGAAAAAGGCTGCTTTAGATGGTAGTGGGCTCCCCTTCACGAAAGGTGGTCTAGGAGAGGCAGGTGTCCACGTGTATGGACTCAGGAGTAATGATGTTTAATACGTAACACTCAGCATGCCAAGGGCAAGCCTAAATGCTATATATACTTATATACAGTAAATATACAGATAGCATATATATCTTTTTTTTGAGTTTTTGTGGCATTATATTTAGTCATCTTGGCTGGTTTAATCACATTGCTGTTGTTTATTTTTTGGCCGCCGCTCCATGGCATGTGGGACCTCAGTTCCCCGACCAGGGATCGAACCCACGCCACCTCCATTGGAAGCATGGAGTCATAACCACTGGACCACCAGGGAAGTCCCTAGCTTATGTATATCTTATATAATCTCTTCAGCAACCCTATGAGGGAGGTGTTATTAATATCCCCAGTTTATAGACAAGTAAACTGAGGTTCTGGTCCAAGTCCCCTACAGTGTATATAGTATCCTAGGTTCCTGGCCTGAGTAGCTCCAGAACCCATGATCTTAACCAGTAGCAGATTAGCAGATGCTTCTCTGAGGACAAGAGTACCCCCTAGGGAACCAATTACAATGCCGATTCCTGGCCATTCTCCAGACCTAAAGCTTTTGCATCTCTGCAGAGCAGGGCCCAGGAATCTGAATTTTAATAAGATGTTGATGGTGGCCACAGATGTTTAGAAGCCACTACTCGGATCCCCTCTTGCGTGGAATTGAGAATATGAGGTATAAGGGGTTGGAGTGATGACTTTTAAGGTCCTTTCCGTTCCTGAATGCCTAGAAGTCTATAATTAATGGAAACTATAGTTCTCTGTGGATTTTATTTTTTTGTATTTTCCTGCCACGCCCCATTGACCTGAATAGCATTGAGCTTGTTCCCTGGATAATGGACCAATAGCTTATATTCTAGACAACAGGCAATGAACACAAATAAATAATAGTTAAGGGCTTCCCTGGTGGTGCAGTGGTTAAGAATCTGCCTGCCAATGCAGCAGACACGGGTTCGAGCCCTGGTCTGGGAAGATCCCACATGCTGCGGAGCAACTAAGCCCGTGAGCCACAACTACTGAGCCTGCGCGTCTGCAGCCTGTGCTCCGCAACGGGAGAGGCCGCGACAGTGAGAGGCCCGCGCACCGCGATGAAGAATGGCCCCCGCTCGCCGCAACTGGAGAAAGCCCTCGCACAGAAACGAAGACCTAACACAGCCAAAAATAAATAAATAAATAAATTTATATATATATAAAAAAATAGTTAAAATTTGTTAAGCCCTCACCATGTGCTGGGAGCTCCACTAAGTATTTTATGAGCCTTATGCCCTGTGAGGTGGACGCTATTACTATCCCCACTTTACAGATGATGAAACTGAGGCCCGGAGAAGAAAAGTAACTTGCCCAAGGTTACCTTCCAAGTCAGCAGGAAAGTCAGAATTCAAATCCAGGTCTACTTGAGCAGAGAGCCCACACACTTAATCATTCTGTGATGTGGCCTCAGTGTGGGGATGGGTAACTTCTAACTGGGGGAACTGAAAGCCTGGGGGACAACTTTCCAGGCAGTTTGTCTTTGCAACTTATTTATTCACTCCTTCATTCAACAAGCAGTGGTTCTCAATGGGGCAGCCATTCAGTCTCCCAGGTGATACCGGCAATGTCTGGAGACAGTTTTGATTGTCACAACTTGGAGGGGCCGTTGGTGGTTGTGACATCCTGTGGGTAGAGGCCAGGGTTGCTGCTAAACATCCTATAATGTCTAGGACAGCCCCTCATGACAAAGTGTCATCTGGTCTAAAATGTGAATAGCGTCGAGGTTAAAAACCCCATGTTTAAGAAAGAGATGCTCTTAATACTGACACCAGAATAATCAACATAAGCCAGATGGTACCAGGCACATCCATCTAGAGAGCTTAGGATCACAGTCTTTTAAAGCCAAAAATGGGGACTTCCCTGGTGGTCCAGTGGGTAAGACTCCACGCTCCCAATGCAGGGGGCCCGGGTTTGATCCCTGGTCGGGGAACTAGATCCTGCATGCATGCCACAACTAAGAAGTCCGCATGCCTCAACGAAGATCCCATGTGCTGCAACTAAGACCAGGTGCAGCCAAAATAAAATAAAATAAATAAATATTTTTTAAAAAAGCCACAAATGCCCTTGAAGGTGGCCCAGGCACCTTCTTATGTCTCAGGGAAGTTAAATGAATTGCCCAAGATCACATGATGATTCACATTCAGATCTGTTATTCTTTTAGACAGCCCAGAGAAGAGCTTGGCTGGGCTGTAAAGCCACTGTCAGGGTCAGTAGGCCCTTGAACAACCCACTCTAAAGCCTAAGACCACCTAAGCAATGGCCTCTTTGCAAGGAGATTTTCTTTCTTTGGCCTCCAGACTGTTCCTCTTAAGTCACTGAAACACATATTCCCTAGAGGTGAAGCTGGCTGGCATGTGTTTGAAACGATGAGGTGTGAGCAGCTTTGAGCCTGAGAGTTGTTTTTTGTTTTTTTTTTTTTAATTGAAGTATAGTTGATTTACAATGTTATGTTAGTTTCTGGTGTACAGCAAAGTGATTCAGTTATACATATATATACATATTCTTTTTCATATTTTTTCCATTACAGTTTACTACAGGACATTGAATATAGTTCCCTGTGCTATACAGTAGGACCTTGTTTATCTATTTCATATATAGTAGTGTGTATCTGCTAATCCCAAACTCCTAATTTATGCCTCCCCCACTCCCTTTCCCCTTTGGTAACTGTAAGTTTGTTTTCTATGTCTCTGAGTCTGTTTTTGTTTTGCAAATAAGTTCATTTCTATCATATTTTAGAATCCACATATAAGTGATATTATATGGTATTTGTCTTTCTCCTTCTGACTTACTTCGCTTAGTATGATAATCTCTAGGTCCATCCACCTTGCTGCAAATGGCATTATTTCATTCCTTTTTAATGCCTGAGTAATATTCCAATTTGTATATATACACCACATCTTCTTTATCCATTCATCTATCGATGGACACTTAAGTTGTTTCCATGTCTTGGCTATTGTAAATAGTGCTGCTATGAACACTGGGGTGCATGTATCTTTTCGAATTATGTTTTTCTCTGGGTGTATGCCCAGGAGTGGGATTGCAGGATCATATGGTAACTCTATTTTTAGTTTTTTAAGGAACCTCCATACTGTTCTCCATAGTTGCTGCACCAATGTATATTCCTACCAACAATGTAGGAGGGTTCTCTTTTCTCCACACCCTCTCCAGCATTTGTTATTTGGAGACTTTTTGATGATGGCCATTCTGACCGTGTGAAGTGATACCTCATTGTAGTTTTTTTGTTTTGTTCTAAGAAACTTAGTATTATCTTTATTTTTATTTATTTATTTATTTTGCTGCTCAGCATGTGGGATCTTAGTTCCCCGACTAGGGATCGAACCCACGCCCCCTGTATTGGAAGCTCGGAGTCTTAACCACTGGACTGCCAGGGAAGTCCCCTCATTGTAGTTTTGATTTGCATTTCTCTACTAATTAGCAATGCTGAGCATCTTTTCATGTGCCTATTGGCCATCTGTATGTCTTCTTTGGAGGAATGTCTGTTTAGGTCTTCTGCCCATTTTTCGATTGGGTTGTTTGGTTTTTTGTTACTGAGTTGTATGGAGCTTGAGGTTTTAAAAGCCTGTGGTGGGTTAACCTTGAGGATTCCTAGGCTATTACAATAACTCTCTACTTTTTGCCTGAGGTGGGTGACAGTGAAACTCCATCTCTCCTCCTTGGCCAGGAATCCTTTCCTTTTGCCCCGATGAGCCTCAGGGGGATGGGAGCCAACACGAAGTCCCACGTGGGCCTTAGCCGCCTACTCTGCTCCTGTCTCTGTACACCAGTCTCCTCATTTAGAGCAAACAAAACCTGCTTCCAGTTCCTTCTCTAGAACCAAGAATGAATCCTTATGGGCAGAAAGAACTTGCCTGGGACAATTTCAAGAACGTAGTCATGTAATCAGTAAGTCAAACTGCATTCTCGCAACCTCCCTGATTTAATGGAAAGGGATGGGGAAGCAGAATGGCAAATAGGATGAAACAAGGCTATGTGTGATCTTTCCATGGGGACTCAGTGCTTTAGCTGCTAAAACTTAATAATGGTGGCCCCCACTGTCAAGGAGGATGATTACGCTGATGGACAGATTTTTCTGATTTTTTCATTCATACAGTTTTTATTTAATCCTTTGGCCTGGTCTATACTGAAATCCAGTATCAGATGGAATCTAGGCAATGCCCCACGTTCTTGGGATACATTAGACCCCTGCCGTGTGTGAAGTTTTCATACTAGTAAGTAAAGACAGACACTAAACAATAAGTAAGCAAATTACATGGTATGTTAGTAGGTGATAAGTGCTATAAAAAAAGAAAAAGCTGAACACGGTCTGGAAGATGGGGGAAACGGGCTGCAATTTTTTTCAAATATGGTAAAATACACATAAGATAACATTTATCATTTTAACCATTTTTTTAAAGAGTACAGTTCAGTGGTATTAACTATATTCACAATGTTGTACAACAATTACCACTGTCCATCCACAGAGCTCTTTTCCTCTTGTAAAACTGAAACTCTGTACCCACTACACAGATCCCCCTACTCTACTTCCCCAGCCTCTGGCAACTGCCATTCTACTTTATGTCTCTATGAATTTGATTACTTTAGGAACCTCATATAGTGGAATCATACACCAGTTGTCCTTTGGTGTCTGGCTTATTTCACTTAGCATAATGTCCTCCAGGTTTATCCATGTTGTAGCATGTGTCAGCATTTCCTTCCTTTTTAAGACTAAACAATATTCCACTGTACGGATAGACCACATTTGTTTATCCACCCATCCATGAAGGGACACTTGGGTTGCTTCCACCTTTTGGCTATTGCAAATAATGCTGCTATGACATTGGCTGTACAAATATCTCCTCAGTACTCTGCTTTCAATTCTTTTGTGGGTATATACCCAGAAGTGGAATTGCTGGGTCATATGGTAATTCTATTTTTAATTTTTTGAGGAACCACCGTACTGTTTTCCATGGAGGCTGTACCATTTGTGACTCTCACCAACAGTCAGTGTGTAAGAATTCCAATTTCTCCACATCCTCACCAACACTTGTTATTTTTATTTATTTTTGGTAGTTGCCATCCTAATGGCTGTGAGAGAGGGCTGCAAATTTTAAGGAGGTGGTCTGGGTAGGCTTTGGTGAGATGGTGGCATTTGAGACTTGACAAAGGTGAAGCAGATACTTTGCAGAAGAGCTTTCTAGGCAGAGAGAACAGTGGGTCCTGGGGCAGAAGCCTACCTGGTGTGTTTGAGGCAAAACAAGGAGACGGAATGGCTGCATGAGGGGGTGGGAGAGTAGAAGAGACAAGGTCAGATGGGAGCCCTGGAGGGTTGTGAACAGAGGAGGGATGTGACCTGACTTTTAAAGAATCCCTCTGGCTGCTGTGTTGAGAATGGGCCATAGGGAGACAAGGGAAGGAGCAGGAAGACCAGCAAGATGACCATTGGAATCAACCCAGGTGAGAGATGATGGGGACTTGAACCAAGGACTAGCAGTAGAGGTGCAGAGAAGTGGCAGGAGTTTAAATTTATTATTTATTTATGGCTGTGTTGGGTCTTCGTTTCTGTGCAAGGGCTTTCTCTAGTTGCGGCAAGCGGGGGCCACTCTTCATCGTGGTGCGCGGGCCTCTCACTATCGCAGCCTCTCTTGTTGCGGAGCACAGGCTCCAGACACACAGGCTCAGTAGTTGTGGCTCACGGGCCTAGTTGCTCCGCGGCATGTGGGATCTTCCCAAACCAGGGCTCGAACCCATGTCCCCTGCATTGGCAGGCAGATTCCCAACCACTGCGCCACCAGGGAAGCCCTGGTAGGAGTTTAGATGTAGCTTAAAGGCGGGACCAATAGAATCTCCCGATGGATTGAAGTTAAATATGAGGGAAAGAGGGGTCAAAATTGACTCCAAATGGGATGGACAGAGTTACCATCAACTGGTATGGGTGAGGCTGAAAGAGGAGCAGAGTGCAGGAAAGATCAGGTGTTCAAGTTTGGACATGTGCTTCCATTAGCTAGCATTAGGACATTTCTTAGTATTCTGATAAGGAGACCATGGCTTCTAGGTACTTTGCTACCTGAACAAGCTGGAGGATAAGGGAAACAAGTCCAGAGTCAGGAAGACAAATAACACCAGCACCACTGGTTAAGCCCTTACATAGAGCCAGCCACTGTACTGGGAGCTTCCCAGTGGTGACCTCCCTCATTCTCACAACAGCCCTGCCATGCAGATACCGCCATTATCCCAAATTTACCGATGAGCACCCAACCTTGGGGAGATGAAGTCATTAGTCCAAGGCCACCCAGATGGTAAGTGGCAGAGCCAGGGTTTGAACCCAGATCTGCCTGACTCAAGAATCCACACTTTTACCCCTGCTGCTGCTGAAGCCCAGGAGATGTCAGAAGGTTCATGGAGGTGATGGACTTAAGCTCAATCTTGAAAGACGGGGTTGGTAAGAAAGGAGAGAGAGTGGATTGAGCAAACACAGGATGAAGTTCCAATTTCTTGTCCTTACTACAGGGCCCTGTGTGGCCGGGTCCCTGCCATCCTCTGCATTCTTCCCTCACGCCACTTGCTCATGAAGCTCCACTGGCCTGATTTTGAGCTTTTCCCCCACACAATTCCCTCTATTTGAAATGCTCCATCCTATCTCTTTTTCTGGCTGACTCCTACACATGTCTGGGGGTTCAGCTCCAATGTCACTTCCTCAAGGAAGCCTTCTCTGACCCTCCCCTCCGCCATCTAGAACTACTCTTGTTGCATCATGCACTTGTCCTTTGTAGCCCTTAAAACAATTCTCATAATTATTGTGCAATTGTGTGTTCAACATCCGCTTCTCCCATCGAACCAGTGCTGTCCAATAGAACCTTCTGCAGTTCCGGAAATGTTTTGGACCCATGCTGTCACAATGCAACTACAGCAGCCACTAGCCACATGTAGCTACTGAGCACTTGAAACGTGGCTAATGCAACTAAGGAACGGATTTTTCAAACATCACCTATTTTACTTAGAAGTCAAATTTTATATTGTGTATTATACATGAAAATTATTTCACATACTAATTACATAATTTAAATTTAAATAGCCACATGTGGCTAGTGGCTACTGTATTGGACATTGACGCTCTAGATTGTGAGCTCCTTGAGGGCAAAGGCCATGTATCTTATTTGGTTGTAGAATCCCTTGACCTAGGATGGTACCCAGGAAAATCACTGAATGAATGAATGAATGAAAGAATGAATCAATCAATCAATCAATGTAGTCTGCATAACTTGCTTTCAAGAAATCATCCTAGGGCTTCCCTGGTGGCAGAGTGGTTGAGAATCTGCCTGCCAATGCAGGGGGCACGGGTTCGAGCCCTGGTCTGGGAGGATCCCACGTGCCGCGGAGCAATTAGGCCCGTGATCCACAACTACTGAGCCTGCGCGTCTGGAGCCTGTGCTCCGCAACAAGAGAGGCCGCGATAGTGAGAGGCCCGCGCACCACGATGAAGAGTGGCCCCCGCTTGCCGCAACTAGAGAAAGCCCTTGCACAGAGACGAAGACCCAACACAGCCAAAACTAACTAACTAACTAAATAAATAAATAAAAATTAAAAAAAAAAAAGAAATCATCCTAGACAGGAGAGACCCAGGAAACTCTGACTTGCATAAGATCTCACAATAAGGCAGAACTAGATATAAAATCTCAGCTTTCTGAATCTCCTGTACATGGTGCTGTGCCTGAGTGGACAGCAGGTGAAAGGCAGAGGTTGTTTGTGGTCTCAAATGACCCATCCTAGAGCCGTGTGAAGGTGCCTCTAAGTGCAGGAAAGGACTATTTCTTAGACACCCTCATCCCTCTTCCCCCTCCCCTGACCCTGTAAACTACCTAGCAGCTTATAATCTATTAACACTTGGCCTCCTGTGGGACTGAGCCTGTTCTAAGGTCCACCCTTGCCCACCTTCTACAAGGCACTCTGATTTTTTAAAAACCCATATTGCTCTCAGGCAGTCTGTTGCCAGCAATCTGTGAATAATATATATAGGGTGTGGTTTAAAAAACACCTATGTCGTGATGTGTAACCCACTCAGATTCACATGGCTGTTCCTTTTCTTTTATTCTTTTTTATAAATGGAGGTTAACATATTTCAGGGCTAATTTTGACATCATTCAAATGTACTTTGGGGTTTGCAGATTACATTTTGGGGGAGTCCAGCACAAGGAGTCTACAGATTTTGTTTTTATAAATTCTTTTTCAGATGTCATAATAATAATAGTTAATATGTGTGACTTCTTTGTATCTGCCAGGCATTTAGCACACATTATCTCATTTGATCTTCCCCATAACCCTCTGAATCAAGTACTATTATGATTCCCATTTTATGGCTAAGGAAACTGAGTCTCAGAAAGGTTAAGTCACTTGCTCGAAGTCACACAGCCAGGAAGTGGCACAGTCGGGATTTGAAGCCAAGTCTGTCTTCTCAAGAGTCAGTGCTCTTAACCAGCACACAATTTGGCCTCTCTAATAGATATTATATGTATTTATGTGTATAAAAATCAGAAAAATAATCAAGAAACTTAACACTGGGGTTTGGGAAGAGAGAGACTTTTTTTGTGTGTGCTTCTTTTTGAATTTTATTTTCCCTAGGTATATATTATATTAGTATATTATATTATATATTAGTATAAAAACTAAATTAATTTAAAGCTTAAGTAAAAACCTCTTATTAATTTTACTTTTTTAAATTAAGGAAGGAATTGTCATTCTAGTGTCATGTCTATATATTAGATTAAATATACATGAATCTTTGAGTAATTTGCAAAGTTCACATGCTCTGACAGCATTTGAAAATTTATCCCAGTAAAACTGCAGTTCAAATATGTATTCTTATTCTGAGTACCAAATTTCATATTTTAGTTTCTGAATTATTTTTTATTTAGAGATAATAGGTTCGTTTTTAAACATGATATTTATTTTCAATGAATGTGGTATGTTTTCCTTGAGATATCTGCACTCACATATGTACATTTTTATGTATTCATAGATCGGCTTTGGATATTATAACTGAGTGTCCTTTAGCATTTGTGAAATAATGCTGTGTTACATAAGATATGCTATTTGAGGATCAATTAATAAAAGCTTAAAAGTAAAAATTTAATTAATTAAAAATTTTAACGAAAATTAATTTTACACTGAGAAGCAGACACTACAATACCCTTCAGTACTTATAGCTTCAGAGAGCTGTATCAGTCACGCTAAAAGTCACTTGGGAGAATTCCTCAGTGGCTTAGAGAGAAAAAAACATTTAAGTCAAGAAAATACACCCATACTAACAACAATGTATCCTTTCCAACAATTCCAAATGGTGTCTAGTTTTACCATCCAAATGGCTAGTGCTTCTAAAAATTAAAACAAAACCCCCATTAATGTTCTTTTTAATGCCCCATCTCACACTCTTGGAATTTGCTTAACAAATCACCATCAGCTTGTGGTAGGAGAAATTTGTAAGCCCCTTTACAAGCTCCCTGTACTTGCCACTGCTTGATTGTATTCCCCCAAGATTTTCAGAGCAAATTTGGCATCCCTGAAAAATTCCAATCCTCTAAGCAGTGTATTCCCGAGTTCCCAAGGATAGCCGTTGACAGTGAGTCTCACTCTAGCTAGCTGTTACAAAAGCCGTTCATTCAGAAGGAGGCAAGAGGTTTCAGCAACGATGCACAGCCCTCTCATTCACACACCTCATAAACAACAAGACTTTGCTGAAGCCTCCTCTCTAGGAAGGAATCCCAGCTTTTTAGAAACCACTTTGCAACATCAGTATCATTCCCTTCTAAAAGACCTTGCAGGAAAATTAGGAATTTCACAGCACAGGAGAAGGACTGGAAAGGACCGATGTCATTGCATGGACTCATCAATTCAGTCCGCATTTCAAAACAGCAGCTAATGCTTTCTTAAAACACAGACCTCAAAATCCCTTTAGGATTGAGAGCCATTATAAGGGAAAACATAACACGGGTAGGTCCCCATAAGATTCCGACGGATCTGAAAAATCGAACTGAGTCAGAGATACAGATGCTGAGCTGATGGGGTAGGAAAATGGCTTGTCTCCTCCAGGCCTAATTCTCTCCTCTGAAACAGTTCCCTTTAAATTCAGGAAGCCGCGCTGAGACGCCCCTCTGCAGGTTTTCCTTTTTTAAAGGAAAACCTGTCTGCCTCTCACTCGCCCCCAGGATACTCACGGCAGCTGCCTTAGCTGGAATAAGTCCTCCTCCATGTCCGCGCTGCGCCAGGACGAGCCCTTTTCATGGCCCTTACATGGTGGTGGTGGATGACGAGGGCTCGGGGGCTTCAGCACTAGGGCTCTGGACCGCGCCGCTTCCTCCCTCGGTGGCAGCTGTTCCGGGGAGGGAGCCGCCAGGGACCAGCCCAAGAGACAAAGCCGCCGCCGCCAGGATACCGCGGCGAGAGTGGGCGGAGAGGAGGAGGTGGAGGGTGGAGCTAGCTGTGCGGGGAGAGGGGGCGGGGAGAGCCCCTCAGGTTAGCGGAATTTACAGGCTGTCTGTGGCTGGTGGTGTTTTACTGGGATGCCTGTGGGGCACACCAGCCTGTGAAATGGCTGTCTAGGTACCAATGAGCACTCTTTGCTTGACGACGCCTCTCTAAATGTTTATTTGTAGAGATTCATTAAGGTTGTTACTGGTATAATATTCTTGCAACCCAGGCTGCTATAACAAATGCAGAGAATGAAAAAATTTCATACGTACTCATGCATTGAAGCATTGTTTATTGAGCACCGACTGTGTGCCAGGCACTGTAAGAGTCACCGGGCATATGACAGAGAACAGGTTAGAAATGACATTGTCATCACAGAGCTGAGGTCTTTTATTTTATTTTACATATTTATTTATTTTGGCTGCGCCGGGTCTTAGTTGCAGCATACGGGCTTCTTAGTTGTGGCATGCGGACTCTTAGTTGCGGCATGCATGCGGGATCTACTTCCCTGACCAGGGATGGAATCCAGGCCCCCAGCATTGGAAGCACGGAGTCTTACCCACTGGACCACCAGGGAAGTCCCACAGAGCTGAGGTCTTGTGAAATGAATCAAGAAAAAAAAATGTATGTTGAGTAGGAGAAAGCTACTCATTCATTCATTCATCAAGCATTAGTGAGTGATTTCTACAGTTCTGGGGAATCAAAGATTAATAAAACCAAATCCCTGCCTTCAAAATCCTCTTCATCTTGTTTAATGGCTTTCCCATCCCCCTTCCACTAGAATGTCTGCCCCCCACCTTTAGCATTTAAGCTCCATAAAGGTTTGTTGATGTACCCCAAGGGCCTGGAACAATAAAATTTATTTATGGACACTGAAATTGGAATTTTATATTCCTAGCTACACTCAACCCCAGGGCTTTGCATTTTGAGCACTCAGTAAATGATTGGTAAACTGAAAACAAACATCTTTCATTCAAGTGAGGAGATTCAGTATCTATTTTAAGCCATAGAGAGTAGGGATAATAATTTATATCAGGGTTGGCAAGTTGGAGGTCTATTGGTAATGGATCCAACTCACCCTGGTTTGCTCAGGACTTGAGTTATAGCACTGAACGTTCCATGTCCTGGAAAGTGCTGGGCCCCAAGCAAACCTTGACAGTTGGTTACTCAACTCCATACAACCGTAAGCCAGATCCAACAAAGAGATGCCTAAAAGGTTTTGAATACTTTTAAGTGCAAGATTTCAAACTATACAACTCTTAGATAAAACTATAAGACTCACAGGAATAAGTCTTTATGACTTTGAATTAGGCAGTGGTTTCATAGACATGACATCAAAAAGCATAAGGGACAAAAGAAAAAACAAAAAACAGATATATTGGACCATATCCAAGTTAAATGCTTTTATACTGCAAATGATACCATTGAGAAAGTGAAAAGACAACCCACCAAATGAGAGAAATATTTGAAAATCATATAACTAATAAGAGATTTACATTCAAAATATGTAAAGAACTCTTACAACTCAGTAAAAGACAAATAACCCAATTTAAACGTGGGCAAAGGATATGAATAGACATTTCTTCAAAGAAGATATATAAATAGCCCATATGCCCTTGAAAAGAAAAAGTGTTAACAACACCACAATCAAGATACAGAATGTTTCCATCACCCCAAAAGTTCATCTCTGGCTCCAGACAACCACTAAGCTGCTTTTATTACTATAGATTAATTTGCATTTTCTAGAATTTATATAAACAGAAGCATAAAGTACATATTCTTTTGTGTCTCATCTTCTTTCACTCAGCATGGCTTTGAGATTCATAAGTGTTACTGTGTTGTTTTAGTAGTGCATTCTTACTTATCACTGAGTAATATTCTATTGTATGGATATGCCACATTTTATTTACCTATTCATCAATTAATGACCATTTTGGATTTTCCAAATTTGGAGTTATTATGAATGAAGTAGCTGTGAACATTCATGTACAAGTCTTTGTGTAGATTTACATTTTCATTTCTCTTGGATAAATAAATACGGAAGAGTGAAATGGCTGGGTCATTGAGGTAAGATTATGTTTATCTTTATAGGAAACTGCCAGCTTTCCAAAGTGTATGTATTATTTTACATTCCCATCAGTGATGTATGAGAATTCCAGTTGCTCCAAATCCTCACTAACACACAGTATTGATAGTTTCTCTAACTGTCACCATTCTAATAGGTGTATAGTGGTATGGCATTGTGGTGTTAATTTTTGTTTCTCTCATGACAAATTATGTTGACCATATTTTCATGTGCCTATTGGCCATTTATATCTCTTTTTTGTGCAGTGTCTGTCCAAATATCTTGACAGTTTGGGGGGAATTGTGTGTCTTCTTACTAAATTGTAAGAGTTCTTTACACGTTATGGACACAAGTCTTTGTTAGATATATGTATTATAAATTTTTCTGAAATTTGTGGCATACTTTTTCATTTTCTTAACAGTATCTTTCAAAGAGGAAAAATTTAAATTTTGATAAGATTGAGGTTATCAGATTGTTTTTCTTTTATGATTTGTGTTTTTTGTGACGTAAGAAATCTTTGTTTACCCCAAGGTTGCAAAGATTTTTCTCCTATGAAAAAACTCCTCAGAGAGTTTTATCGTTTTCACTTTTACACTTAGGTCTATGATCCATTTCCAGTAAATTTGTGTGTTTCATAACATTTGTTCACAATAGTATGCCCTCTATATTTTTAGGTGTCCTTCCCTTTCTCTAGATCTCTATGGGTTATTTGGCCACTGAGGAATAGTGTATCTTGCAAAAAGGTTTGAGCAGGAAGACAGGAGACAGGGCTTGCATTCAAGCATTGTGACCTTAGACCGATCTCTCCACTTGTATGTGGCTCAGTGTTCTCATCTGTAAAAGTGGCACTGATCATACATTACCCTGCCTGCTGTCCAAGAGTGTGGTGAGAATGGAAGGAGATGCTACAGATGCCAGCGCTTAGAACTGGTCCAGTTCCAGAGAACATGTGGGGTGCTATAACTCTCATCATTTCCAAATGATCTCTATTCCTCTGTCTCAGTGTTCTACCAAGTATAGAGTGTTTACTTCTGAGTGTAATGGAGATGACTTTAGGTGATACATGGGATAAACATTTAGCCTACTTAAATGATCAAATACAGATACTCATTTTTATGTATATTAGAAAAATATGG
The DNA here is from genome assembly GCF_028564815.1 of Eubalaena glacialis. Lineage (NCBI taxonomy): Eukaryota > Metazoa > Chordata > Mammalia > Artiodactyla > Balaenidae > Eubalaena > Eubalaena glacialis. The sequence continues at coordinate 74,983,467 of NC_083730.1, forward strand.
TTTTTTCCAAATGTGAAAACAATCTAAAAACAAAAGAAATTTAAAAATATTTATGTGATATAGATAAAAAAACAAAACTAAACTAATTAAACAAATTGGGAGATTAGGATGGACATATATACACTACCATGTGTAAAATAGATACCTGCTATAAAGCACAGGAAGCTCAGCTCGGTACTCTGTGATGACCTAGTTGGGTGGGATGGGGGCGGTGGGAGGGAGGTCCAAGAGGGAGGGGAGATATGTATACATATAGCTGATTTACTTCATTGTACAGCAGAAACTAACACAACATTGTAAAGCAATTATACTCCAATAAAAAAATAAATAAAAAAAAATAAAGTGACTTCTGCAGACAAAAAGAAAATTAAATAGTAAAGGTGACATCTAGATATGGCAAAAAAAATTTAGGATGTTATCCAAATAGCTGAAGCTTGTCAAAATGCAGATTTATGGGCATCACACTGATACATTCTGATCCATTTGGCTGGGATGGAGCCAGGAACCTACACTTTTAACCAGGAAGTCAAGAGATTTTTGAGCTAAGTGGTGTAAGGCCCACATTTTGAGGAACATTACTCCTAGTGTCTTAGTTACCTATAGCTGCATAACAAATTACCCCAAAACTTAGCATCTTTGAAAAATATTAACAATTATTATCTTGCACAGTTTCTGTAGGTCGGGAATCCAAAAGCAGGTTATCTGGGTGGTTGTAGCTCAGGGTCTCTCATGAGGTTGCAGTCAGATATCAGCCAGGGCTGCAGTCTCATATGAAGACTCGAATGAGACAGGAAGGTCCACTTTCAAGATGGCGGACTCATATGGTTGGTAAGTTGGTGATGACTGTTGGCAGGAGGCCTCAGTTCTTTGACAAGTAGACCTCTCCATAAGAAGATCCTCTCCTGAGCATCTTCACAGTTAACATGGTCAGTGGCTTCTCCCAAAGTAAGTGGTCCAAGAGAAAGCAAAGTTGACGTGAGAATGTCTTTTATGACCTGGCCTTGAAATTCACATACTGTCCTTATCACAATAATCTTTTGGTTACACATGTCAGCCTTATTTGATGTGGGATATGAATCCAGGATATAAGGGGGTCTTTGGGGCATATCTTGGAGGCTGGCTACTACACTCAGCTTCCCTTCCATATTGTTCCCTATGTTTGAAACTCTCAGAAAAGACAGTAGAGAAAAAACACAAGAGTCTCTGCCAGGAAATGGGGTGACTAGTTTAATTGATGGCAGAAGTTAATTCTGTTATCAATTAACTCTTCTGGGCCTCAGTTTCCTCACCAGTCAGATGAGCTGGCCTCTCATGGCCTCTTCAGTTAAGGCCCTTCCTGATTAGAAAAAGAAGTAATTGTGACTTTTAAGATGTTATGATCAGATGTTCTGGGAAGCAATGGGCTAAAGTCTTACAGGGCTTCTGTCCGAACAGGAGGAAGTGACTTTTAAGCTAATGCCATTCTTACTGGAAAATAAAAAAGGAATCCAGTCACTGTTTGGCAACATATAAAGCAACATCAAATAGGAGGAGACATGCAAAAAACCATACCCAAGTTCTTGGAAACTTGCATGGGCTTGCTGATTTAAGAAAATGAATATATGTGAAATATGAACTGATCAACCATATAAATTAGGGAATAATTCCCACAATTACTTATTGCAAATCAATTATTTTTATAAAGGATTTATATTGAAGAGCTCCCAAGAAGGCTTAAATGTGGGTTTATTGTGAGGATCTGAGAGGTAAAGCAAGCTTAAAAGCTGATTTTAGGATCTCTCTGGAGATTGGAGATCAACCAGAAAAGGAGGGTTTGAGTTACAAAGGCTGCAACAATTCAGAACTACTGCATAAAGAAAGATAGACTTATATAGTCACTCTTAAAAATGTTTCTAATTATGAAAGAAATAAATGATCATGGTAGAAACTCAGATAATATAGAAAAGCATTCAGAAGAAAAGAAAACTTACTACTAATCTACCACAAAGAGATAACCAGAGTTAACCATTTTGGGGGTATAGCTTTCCAGCCATTTTTTGATGCAGGGACACATACATAGACGTCTTCTTACAAATTTGGAATCATATTTATCCTATTAGGTGGCCTGCTTTTTCACTTTTCTTGAGCTTCTAGTGAGCATTTTTTACCAGAAGGAATATCAATTTTGATGCTGTATTTCCCCTGTGTTTTGATGATGCTTTTCAAGTTTAACATTTTAAATTATTTTTTGAATAATAATGCATGCACATGGCACAAAATTCTCAAAGGACAAAAGGTGGCCTCAGTCACACAGTTCCCTTACCAGAGGCCAGCAGTGTCCCCAGTTTCTTAATTATCTCTATATTTATAAACACTTAATCTTATTCTCACACAAATAATAGCATTCTCTTCCATTGCCCTGCACCTTACTGTTTTCCCTTAACAACACATCTTAGAATCTCCCTTATTAGTATACAAGAGCTGGTGCATTATTTTCATAGCACACAGTACTCCATTATACGGGATTACTATAATTTTTCTAGGTATTTAGATGCTTCTAATTTTTTATTATTAGCAACAATGCTGCAATAAATATCTTTATTCTTATGTGTGTGTGATAAATATGTAGGTCACAGAGTATGCAGATTTGTCATTTTTGTAAATAGTCCAAATTGCCCAAGGTGAAGATGGCACCCATTTACTCTCCCACAGGGATGCCCAAGAGTGTCTGTTTCCCCATATACTTCCCATCACTGTGTATTGTGTTTTTCATGCT